>NW_004955416.1:22409836-22429131 GCF_000276665.1 Chinchilla lanigera
TTCCTTTTTTCTTCTCTCTCCTTTCATTTTGATTACATATTTTTTGTGTTCACATCGTTTTAAGTCACTGCAGATTAGAGTAACAGTTTTAGGTCACCTAGTTAGCCTGACCAATGTTGGGTCAAAGTTCTACTCTGAGAATAATCATATTACCTGGATCCCCAAATTTCTGTGGCATGTTTAGTCACTCAGTTCACAAACTCAATCACCTTCAAGATTCTGGTTCCAAAATAAACTGGATGAGAAACAAATCAAAATTCCCCATAAGGTCAACATTGATCATAACTATTCAATTTGATTCAGTTCTCATCCAACTGGTTTTGTGACCAGAATCACGGAAAGAATCAAGCTTCTGAACTGAGGTCCCACTGTATTAATGAATACAAGTATACCAAAATATATGTATCCAAATAAGGCTTTTCTTTTCATTGCTCAATTTGTTTTAAATGCTCCTTTCATGGACCATGTGTAAGCCACAAAATCAAAACTATGCTTTTTATAATCATACTTTGTTTTGGGGTCATTTAAAGAACTGCAGTGTTTTTGAATGTTATTTAGGACTTAGATTCTTGTAATTTTGAATTCACTTTCAAAGGCCAGAAGGATAGGATCTTAAGATAATCTTAAATAAGGAGAGTCAAAAGGATTTATATAATTAGCCATGCCATTGCACTTTTGCATTAATGATTTTATATTAATGACTCAATGACTTTCAAGGGGAAGCATCCCCCAGCAGGTACAGAAGATCCTAGATTCGTTGGTGGGCAAGTTGTTTACTTATTTACAGATCATTTCATCATGAAAGCTGATAGACACAGCCAGAATCATTCTTTAAAACTCTGTGACAAGAGATAAAATCCTCCTCGTGGCATTCCTAAAGGAACAATGCCTAGAACAGGATTTTCACATGAGGTTTGTTCTAGCGCCTCTGGTGATGGTGGCTAAGTTCTGCAATCACACACAGCTAACTTGGAATCACAGAGTCTCTAACGTATTGGAGCTTCAAGATTTTCTCCAGGAAAGCCACAACATTTCTAACTCATTTTCCTTCATCTGACATTCAGCATGTACATGTTTCTACAAATGAATTTTAGAACAGAAAGTGAGGAAATATTTGGAAGCCGCAGATCGGGTTACCTCACCATCTGTGTCATGGAAAAAAACAGGGAGACATGAATGGTACAGTGTGAAGTTCTTGGTGTCAAAGAAATCAAGGTGCTGCCAAAGGTTGTGACATTTTACATGTAGTTTGTGTTTTTCTCTGAGTGCTGTTCCACTGTATGAATGCATTCACTGATTGGTGGATATACAGGCTGTTGGCATTTTTGTTGTTGTTTAGAGGAAAGCTGCTCTGATACAAACTTATGGACAATATTTTTTGTGAGGTATTTGTTTTTTTGTGTTTTTTTTTTTTTTATTTTAAAGAGAGTAGCACATGAGACACAAACAAACAAAAAACTAGAACAGTAGCAGCATACCATTACCATGAACATAACCAAATCAAAGCAAGAACATTCAAAGTGATACAGGGTCTCAATTATGAGTCATTTGTTAAACAAGAGTAAAAAGACCATAACTTGGAGTGAGTGTGTGCTAAACTTTCTGAGAAACCGCCATCAGGTTTTCCAAATTGGACGTACCATTTTCTGTTCCTACACAGGATATACAAGAGCTCCAGAGTTGCTTCACATTGTCAATACTTTATATTACCAGTCTTTTCATTTCAGCCTTTCTAAATTAAAGCCACACAGCATAGTGGCTTTACTTTGCATTTTCCTGATGATTAATCATATTTCATATCTTTGCATGTGCCTTTAAGAATTCAAATAGTTCTGTGTGTGTGCACGCAGAAGTTTTTTCAAAGGGTATGCTCATTTTTATTGAGTTGTCTTATTAAGGTACAAGAATTGTTTATATATTCTAGATACATATTTCTTTTCAGTACATCTTTTCAAACATGTTGTCAGTCTTTCATCCACAATGCTGGGAAGCTAATGTATTTTGGATTTATGATTTTGGACTATTTGTGTAGTCGTAGTGAGATAGCATGAATATAGGAAGTAAGATGAAGACCCAAAATTCCTTTATATTTTATATATATATCTTATACATATAGCCTGAAAGTAATTTTACATAGTATTTTAATGCACCTATAGTTTTCCTACAACCCAGTGTTGAGCTGCAGAAATTTCCATTTGTGGTATCAGTGTGGTCCTCAAAAGTTTTAAATGGAGGATTTTACATTTGAATTTGGATTAGAGATTTCAACATGTACATGTATGAAGAACATTTTCTTCAATTTTATGGCATGTCTTTGATTTTTAGTTGTATCTTCTAAAGAGCAAAAGGGACCTTTGATAGTGTAATTTATTTCTACTTTTATGTTCCTCTTTTTTTGTGTGTTCTAACAAACCTTTACCCATTTTAGGATAGCAAGTATTTTTTCCAAGGATTTTCTTCTAGGACTGTAAATTTTTGGCTTTTACATTTAGATCTTGAGCAATTTACAGTTAAATTTAATATAATTTATAAGAATCTGTGATTTTCCATATACATATGTATAGAAATGAAATCATTCTTGGAAAGATTTCCATTTTGCCATTGAGTTATATTGGTATCTTTGTAAAAAATATCAATTGACCACATGTACATGGACCAATTCTAGATGCTTTTGTTTCATACATATGTAAGTATCTTTTCACCACACCACACTGTATTCACTGCTACAGCTTTATACTACTATGAAACTAGGTAATGCATAATTTGCTTTTGACTATTCTATATCATTTCCATTGCTATGTAATGTTTAGAATCAACTTGCTAATTTTACAGTAAATAGAGATTGCATGAATCTATACACCAGTAGTGGCAAACCTACAGCATGTATGCTTTAGCAGCCTGTTTATTATCACTAAAAGCTCTAAGAGATTTGCCATCACTGCTGTAGACCAAAGTGTGAGAGGTCACCACTTTCACAATATTGAGTCCTCTGGTCCAGGCATTTTGGTTGACTTATTCAGATAAATGTATTTTAGATTTCAGTAAAGAGAACTTTGTCATAATTTGTGAATTTTATTTCTAAATGTTTCATAGACTCTATGGCGTCTTTATAAATGGCAATTTAAAACTCATTTTCTAAATGTTTGCTGCTAGAATCCAAAGCTACAATTGATTATTAAATAATAATTTTTTATCCTAGGACTTTGATAAATTTCATTGTTGTTTCCAAAATTTTCTTATCCTTCTGATATTTTATATAAGGAATTATGCAAAACTTACATAGAAAAGACAAGTATACTTTTTTCCATTTTAATATTCATGTCTTTTATTTCATTTCTTTAACTTTATTGTAATTGATAGAATATTCCACTCAATACTGAATAGAATTGTGCTGGCAACTTTCCCTTTTACCTAATTTTAGAAAAAACTGTGTGCAGTATTCCCCTTCATGTAGTCATTTTGCCTGTTCTGGGACTACATATAAATGGCATTGTCTGTGTAGTCTAGTATATAGAGCATTTTTCAATCAGTGTTTTTGATTGAAATTCATAATATAGTTTTATTATAGCATTCATAAATAGTTTCCTTTTTAGCAGGTGTTGATTTTTTTCAAATTTTTATTTTTATTTATTTATTTATTTATTTTTGTAATGGGAATCGAACTCAGGACCTTGCGCTTGCCAGGCAGGTGCTTGTGCCACTGAGGTATACCCTGGGCCCTCAAATTTTTAAAGTATAATTTATGTCCAATAAACCAGTAACAAGTGGAATCAAAGGTAAGTGTAAGAGTTTGTAGCTATCCTTTGGCAGATTGATGAAATCCTTTCTAGTCATTATTTAAGATTATGCTGTTGTTGAATTTTGTCAGGTGCTTTACCCTCATCTATTGAAATAATTAGTTTTTCTTTTTTATTCAGTCAATATGGTGAAATAGATTGATTTTGAGTATGAAATCAATCATGCCTTCTTAGTCTTCTTCCACTTGGCTATGCTTTAGAATCTTTTTCATTTTTTTCTTGACTACATTTTCTAATTTTTTCATGGAGATATTTGCACCCACCTTGGTCATTTGTCTGATATTTCTTTCTTCACAATGGTTTTCCCGGGTTTTGGTGTCAGGAAAATACTGATTTCTTGAAGTTATTTGTCAAAGGCTCCCTCTAACATGATGCTCTTTCTTCTTTCAATGCTGAGTAGAATTATTGAACATTAAAACCATCAGCACCTGAATTTTTTGTGATGGGCCTATTTTTGTCAATAAATCCAATTTATCTACTGTTCAATTTTGTCAAATTGTATTTTGCCACATATTTTTGCTACGTTGTCATTTTTGACATAATTGTATTCATTATACTTCATTTACATCTTTGCCATTTAACTTTGTTGTGTTTATTCCATTAACATTTAATGTAATTATTAATATTATTGGATATAGATTAGCATTCTTTTATCTCCCATTTTCTTACCCGTGGTTTTATTTCTCTATTTTCTCTTTCTGACTTTATATATTTCTATTTTAATTCATCCACTTACTTTTATAATTTATATATTTTTCCTGCAATTGTGTGTGTACATACGTATGTGAGAGTGATAGCCACACTCGTTAATGTGTAGGCAATTTTCCCTGAACTTTTCATAATTTAGGATTAATATTGTATCACTTTACACAAAACATAGAACAGCACATTTTGTGTAAGGTGATGTGCTCGTATATTCAATTTAAACCTATTGTGAACTCACGCAAATAATGTTATAAACCTTGCTTTAATAGCCATATGGGTTCTCAAGTAAATAAATTGAAAATAGTGCTTTATACTTAGTCATGTGTCTATCTTATCTGGAGTGTCATCCAACTGCTGCCATCAATGTGACTGCTCTTGTGTTAAAGATGCAAAACTTTCAAGTGGCTTTGTGCATTGAATATCTGATTTCATTTCCCAGAGTTTCCCCTCCCCTTCCAATACCCACATAGTTGGTCCTTTCCAAAAATTTTTCCTATGATTTGTATTTGTTTTCCTTGGAAGATACTGATTTGTTGGAAACTAATCCTTCACTGTTGAAGCAGGAATAAAACACTGATTTTACAAATTTACTTCTGGATGCTTTATACAGCCTCACTCTAAAAGCATGTGGAACTGTTTTAATGTGATATTTTAAAAATGACTCATTTTTGTTGCTACACACTTCTAAGCTCATTTAAGTACATACGATAGAGGCAAATGTTATAGAAAAATGAAGTGTTTACCTACTTCAGCTACCTTTTTAGTATTGGATGATTTTCAAATAATTTTGTCAAAGGTGTATTATAAGTAGCTCTATGATAAAGAAAATAAATTTAAGACATTCTGACTTAGTTTCATGTCCACCTCTCTTGAAATAATTTTTAACAATGTAAAAAATAAAATAAAATCCTACTTAACCAGTAGATAGATATTTAGTATCCATTTACTATCTCATATCCTGATTTATCTTTAACAATAGTGAAAGGGAAATAAGTAACTATTAGGGAAATCTCTATCTTTTCCTACTAGAGAAAGTACTGTACTATAACTTAAAAATGAGACAAATTTAACTTTGAGTATATAAAAATAATAGGATAAATGTATAAAATAGTAAAGAAGAAGACATTTGTGAAGCATTCCAGATTATTAGACTAGAGAAAAAATCAACATAGTACTCTTCATTGATAAAAAAATTCCAAAAATCCCACACTTACTCATCAAAAAATATAGAGGTTTAGCACAAATAGAAAATAGTAGCAACATATATATTGGAAGGCAAGAGAAAAATTATCCTTACTTGAAATAGCATATCTCCATATGAAAACTTGGAATAGAAAAATGAGATAAATTAATATAGAAGAGCAGTCATTTGGTCTAAATGAAAAGTCATGCTCCACAGAGGAATATGTCAATATGCATTTTTAGCTGTATATATTATAATCATGTTTTCAGAAGTGGTTTTGTCAAAGTAACTTCCCCATTGCAGCAGCTTTTGAGATTTCTTCAACAGTTTTGTGCAGAAATGGCAATGTAGATCAGTGAGAAAAGTATGGCTTATTATGGAAATTCAGTTGTAAAAGTTGACTTTATTAAGGGGACAAAATCAAAATGGATGCTTGTTTCTAATTACAAACAAAAGAAAATGAAACAAAATAAAGATAATATCCACACAAAGACAATTATCTTTTAGAGGAAAGTTTTATCATCTCTGGGTTAAATAGGATTCCTTAATTAGAATGTTGAAAATTGAAGGCACAAATCTGAAGGTTAGCAAATTTGACTACATAAAAAGTAAAACCACTGTTTCAATGTAAGTTTACATTGGTGAGAAACTATAATAGATAAATTGAAGTACATTAATTTGAATGGGAAAAATACATCAGTTAAGATAAATATACTGGATTTATGTATATACCATCAGTAGAATTATGAAACATAATATTGAGTAAACTATTGTGCTATATTTATATGAACATTTTGATGTTGTTTATTTATTTCACATGTAAATCTAAGGTCACTGCAGGTGAGAAGGATTCATCAACTTAAGGTGAAGGCTGACTTTGGAAATGAGATCAATAAGAATAAGTAGGGTTGACCACCTACTTGCAATGTTTTATTTGTTTCAGAATAAATGTGTTGGCAGATGCCTATGCTCTCAGCTACTATAGAGACAGAGTCGGGAGGATTACAAATCTGTGGCCAGCTGCGACAACTCAACAAAGTAAAATGTTAAAAAGCTGTGTGTGTACCTCTGGCCGAGTGTTTGCCTAGTATGCACAAGCCCTTGGGTTCAGTCCTCGCCACTGAAAAAATAACAGCAACAAGTAAATCAGAAAAAATTATGACAGCAAACATACTAACAAGTCTTACTGCTTGGGGGTGGGAAGCTTAGGTACTTTTAAAACACAGTTTCTGCATTTTCTCTAATTGTACAATATTTGGTAATATAAAAATCTATGGAATAAAGCATATGCTAAAATCTTATTTGGGGTGAAAATAATTTGAATACACAAAAAATTAGTAATAGATGCATGTAAATTTATGTGTATTCAAAATACCTTTGTGTTAATGAATAAAGTACAGCAATGTATTAAAAGATTCTTATTTTTTTATTTTAAAGAGAGTAGTAAATGAGAAACAAATAAACAAAGAAATAGGACAGTAGCAGCATACCATTATCACAAACATAAACAAATCAAAGCAAGAACATTCAAAGTGATACAGGGTCTCAAGACAAAATAATACGAATCAACAGTAGTTGTTACATTACATATCGCTGTCCTCAACTACATTGCTCAGATTACCTGATGTAAGAATGAAAGATTGCTCAAATCATTATAGGGAATAAGAAAATAATTCTTCGATTAAAAAAAAGGTTCTTATACCTCAAAAGACTGTTATACCTCAGTAAAGGAAGGATTTCTCCTAGGAATATAAGCTTGCTTCCATATTATGATATAAAAACACCATGATATAATATATGGTATTAAATACACATTGATAATGTCTCAAAAAAGGAAGGAAAAAGAATAGTTAACTAGCCATCATCCATTGTGGATTTTAAAACTAAGAAAGGAGAATAGAGGGGAAGGGAATCAGATGCAAAAAGCATTAAGATATGTTATGCACATGTAACAACACCACAAATGAATGTAATAATTATCTGCTGCAAACATGTATGAATAAAGAATAATTGTTTAAAACAAATAAGTGCTTGTTAGAATTTATGGGAATATTGTGGTATTAAAAATGTTTTCTTTACATTTGGGACAGATAAAATTATATTTAAAATATTTAAAAGAGATCAAGTAATAAAACAAAAACCTCTGTAAATTTTATATTAAAATGGTTTGTATCTGTATCCTTAATGTGATTTGACTTATATGCTTTAAACTGAGAGCCAAGTTTTCAGTAAAATCAAGAATTAGACAATAATATCCCTCTCAACAGTATTTATATTGTTTTACAGAAGTAGTGAAATTAAGCAAGGAAAAAAAGTTACAAATATAAGGGAAGAAAAAAACAGGAGATCCTTTATTGATAGTTTCTATTCCTGTGTTATTATAACCCCCCAAAATGGAATAAAAAAGCTATCTGAAACAACGGGAACATTCAGTATGTTGGCAAATCTAAAATACTATTATATTCAAATTATTAACTCTTGTATAGAAATCATGGCCAGTTTTAAAATATAATGCCAGAAATCATTTAAAACAACTAAAATAAGTAAGGAATATATAATTGTTAAAGAAAAATTTTACATATTAAGAAATTCTTCCAACAATAAAATAATTTTACCTTTGGAAAGATTGATTCAGTAGTTAAGATGCAATAGTTTTCCCCAAGTTAACAGGTTATAATAGTGAGTTTTTCTTACTAGCTAGTAACAGAGTTGATAACTACAAACTAGTTCATGTCCCAGAACTACTTATGAGTCTAAAAAGAAAGTGACATTCAAATTTTGATAAAATTTACCCAAAACTTCATTCCTGCTTCATACTATATTCACCAGAAATTCTGACTTCATTTATCTTAGTGTTTTCATTGCAGATTGGGCTTTCTGTGTGTTCCTGCCTCTATCAAGCACTGTAGCACAGACACATACATTGAAAGCCAGAGGACTCACTTGTCCTTTTAACATATGGGAGACATATTTCAGAGGTTGGCAGAGATTGGGTGGATGAGTGCACTTTTTGATGTAGACAGTGCTAGCCAATCATTTTTCTGTGGTCATACAGCTTCAAAATTGACATATTTTAAGATTTGTAAAGAGCTTTCAAAATATGAAATTTTTATCTGTAATATGTGAGTTTTTAGTTTAGCATCCAATTTAGAACCCAACCATTTTCTTTGAGGCAGGAGATTAGGGTGTGGCTAGCTGGCTGAACAGGTTGACATAACCTGCCAGTCCGGGAGATGCAGGACACATGTCCAGGAAAAACAGTTCCCAAGGGCTGCATTTGGAACCAATCAGAAGATGCTATCTTCAGGTCTTCTGCAACAAGATCAAGGTTTTTGATAGACCCAGTGACATCAGCCTGAGAAATGATAGATACAAAAGACATCTGTCTTTAACCTCATGGTCACTGTCTTCTCTTATTCAGTGGTCCACTCTCACTCTACATAAAGTGCTTCTTTTCCTACGTTTAATAAATTTAAAAATTTATAACTTGTACTTGTCCAAGTCTTTGTCCAGGACAATGGGAACCTGGAAAGAACCTGTAGAAGTAGCCTACAACACTCCGGTACCACAGTTAACACCTCCAGTTCAGGAAAATCTGGCTGTTGACATAATTTGACCTGTGATTTGCATTTTTGTGACCTTGGATTTTTCTAAAACTGCTTTCCCTGAAATTTGACCCACTAAAATCCGGGCCCCAAACCTTGACTAGTGTTGGTAGGGAAATGAGGTTTCAAGTTATGAGGTACTGTATTCATCTGTTTTGCTGGACAACTGGCTAAATCACTCAGTGTTTCTGTAATTTTCTAGACCAGTTCTAGACCTGAGTTAATGTGTGTATGTGTGTGTGTCTAGATTTAATCTCCTTAAGTCAGTGAATAGGAATATAAGATCCATCCGGACTGTTCCGTGAAACATTCATAAGATCTGATTTGTCTTCCAATCAGGTATTTTTGGTCACTGTCTGGAATTTTGAACTCTACATGATCCCCCTGGCACTGTTGCTACTGTTTTTCTACAATTTCATCAGGCCCATGAAAGGGAAGGTCAGTAGCATCCAGGACAGACAGGTAAGCAAGTGCTTAAATTGTTCTGGCATTTGACCAGGGGAAATGTATTAACAACAACTATAAATAACTACTGCACCACCAAATCATGCTCCATCTCTATTTTGTCTGAGATGTGGATGTAGCCCTGCACACAACCATTTTGAAGCAGAGTTCTTTTATTAGAAATAGGGAGGCTTCCTTCATGATATCGTGTATTTCTGAATGTCAGCCTCTGCTCTGGGCAGGAGAAATGCCCTTTGCTTTTGGACCATTGTTTCCATGATGATACTTGTCTAAGCACCTGATTCTCGGTGAGGTTCCAGAAAGAAACCACCTCAAACACTATAGGAAACGTGTGGTGGCTCCCGACTCTCTTCCAGGGGATGCAGAAAATTCTGGAGAGCTGGCTCAGGCTTTTCCACAAGGGTATCCCACACCGTTTTCCTCTGGCCTGAAGGCTTGGGAGAATGTCTGAGGCCTGCCAATGTGAGGGCAATCAAGAGGTGGGTAAACACAGAGGCCTCTTTTCTCAGGTGTTGACATTTGTTTTGGGATTCTTAAGTCCTTGTTCTGTGGAAGCACAAGCAGGGCCCCTTCCCAGCCATCCCTCAGCACCCTTCTCTTGGTTTCTCTGCTGCTCTCCTGCTCCATTTCCATCAGCCCAGTCCAGAGGATGGTTTTCTGCTCTTAGTGAGCAGAAATTTGTACTTACAGATTAGCTTTAAGATGAAATTTTGGCATTCCTGATTCTACAGCAAGGTTTTCCAAGACTTAAATGCTAACCATGGTCATGTTTTTTTTATATTCTTATTTAAAAATTCATCTCTGAAGTAGTTGACATTTAAGGAGTTCTTCTGATTTCATTTATGATGGAGAGAAGGTGAGAAAAACAGCTGTTGTGGCGGGGGAACAAGTTGAGTCATTTTCAAAATTCTATTGTTTGATTTTGACTATTTAATAAAATAGGTGAGGATTTATGTTCCTCAGATAATAGAACAAACTGATAAATGGGTTTAAAGTGTAGATCTTTTTAAGGACCAGGCTTCATCAGTTTAATTGAGAGGCATTTGGATAAAGAAATGTCCTTAATAAAAAATGCTATGACCTAATATTTTTGCAGAATTCACCAGATTGTATGTTGCCCACTATGAATATGATGTCTATTTATAGAGTGTGTATATGTGCATGTGTGTATATATGTGCATGTGTGTATGTTTATGTATGTTTGTGCATATGAATATACAGTTGGTCATTTGTACATAAATATCCTCATATGTCTACGATTTAAATGTTATGTAAAGTCTTTAAACTTATGAAACATACTCAAACTTATCCGTTAGTTTGATTTTGATGACACAACCATGACAAAAGAGCTATCATTTTCATTTTATGCTTCAAGAAACTAAATTTCAGAGTGGTAAAGTCATTTGCCTACAGTTACAAGGTGAAAACATTGGACCCCTGTCTCCAAGTGGAGACTTTTAACTTTCCTATTTGTGTTTTCTCCCATAATCTTTATTTTATCACATTCCTATTTATCTATTGTCTTTCATGAGCCATGTGTGCTGCCAATGGAGAATAGGTTAGTTTCCCAGGGTTCACTTGGTGTCACCCAAACAGCTAGCTGAAGCCCAAGAGGATTCTGGAAGTTAAGGCTATATCAAGCCTGGGAAAGTTTCTGAATAACTGCCGAACAGTTTGATGGAGTGTAGCACAGAACACCAGATCATCAAAGTTAATTACTTTTAAGAGCATAATATTGATACAATTTTTAACTGTTGGAGTAATAGTAAGCAGCCTGGCAGCCTTTTGCAAGGTTAAGTGTTCAAAATGAGCCCTGGTTTGCTAATATTGAGCGTTTCTTTATTTTTTCTTTTTTGCTACTGGACTCATTCAATTTTATACCAACTTATGTGTGCTTTTAAACAAGGCTTTGGTAGGATTAAATACTTGACTATTAAATATAGCTGCTAAACTGATTTGAGCCAGTCAGTTGGCAGTGTAGGTGCTGCTATGCTAGTGAGCTAAATCCAGGCACCTGCAAGTCCCTGTTAGAGTGCTCGACTTCCTTCCTATACCTTCTCCTCCTGCCCTTGGAGCCACAGAAAACAAAGATCCCACATAGAAACCTGCAACTTATCCTTAAGATGGATTGTGTTCAGATGAATGCATTTTGTACTGTCTAATGTTGCAGTAATGGCCCCAAAGGGAAAGAGCTGTCATTACAACCACGAGCCCAGCACAAATGGAGTATGGTATTCTCAGACTTAACGTAGCAGTTGGTTCATTTGTCAGAACAAGAACAAAACTGTTTACAGAAAGCATAAGTCTGCAAGGCATTTTTGAGGCGGGATGCCTTCAAAGGGCACTTGCCTAATGGCTTTATTTATAGGTAACAGTTTTATGTAGACTGTGCACATTGTTTATAGTTTTGCAACAGTGTCCCTGAACTTTAAACTCGTTTTCAAGAGGTTATGATGTGTTGTAGAAATAGTAATGCTTCAACTCTGTAGAAAAAATTACAAATGCCTATATGTTTTGTTTGCATTGAGTAATTCCAGTTCATGCTTTATTAATAAACCATGGGGTTTCTTTGCAGGAGAGCACAGACATCGAAGAGGAGGATGATGAGGATGACAAGGTGAGTGTATGGCTCAAGAGCCCAAGAGGACACTGATGTTGGTAGCAGATTGTGCTCTCTTAAATTCCATCTTATTTTTAGTGTTATAGATTGAACAGTAATAATGTAACTTTTAAAAACCAATATCATGTGCATAGCTAATTGGAACAGCTCTGACACAGTTTTCACTTTATGCAAACATAATACTAGTAGCCATCACCTTTCCTATCTTACAAAGATTTTTTTAATCAATTGACAAGTCATAATTGAACATCTTTCTGAGGATCGGGTGATGCTTGAGCCCATCCTAAGATTTTTAAGCTGAGACTGAAAAGAAGGTAAAACATAAGGAACAACTGAAATGGTCTAAAGAGCATACCAGTAGGAAGCCGCAACTTGGAGAGAAGCCAAGATGAGCCTTCGCCTTTGTAGATAAAAAGGAGCCTGGGAAGTCAAAAGTAAATCAAGTGAAATTGCTGCTCCTTTAGGTTCATGTCTGTGCTCTGTGGGGTGGTCACCCACTTCCGAGCCTGTCACTTCCCCAGCTGTTGCTGGCAGCGTTTTCAGCTATATGTCTGTGTACATCTGTCCTCTTCCTTCTCCTGGGAGAATCTCTCAAATCTGCTGCTTTTGTTGTCATTACACTTTCAGACAAACCTTCTGGAATTAAATGAATAAAGAGAGGTGCCAAGTGAGCTGCTTCTAGCTTAATAGACTTCCAGTTCCCTAAAACCTGTGGGTAGATGGAGCTGGTGGCAGTATCATACAGCAGGCTTGTGGGAGAGCAAAGGGCAAAGGGGAGAACCTTATGACAAAGTATGCAATATAAATGCCCATAGAATAGAAATTAAATTGCAGGCCCTAGCTCCATAACACAGAGAGCCCTAAAATTAATTGAGTGGACCAGATGGTTTTAGCCATTTGAAGCAAATGGGATGGATTATAAGTAAATCTTATTTGTTGTGCTAAGATGATCATTAATAGCAGAATAATGAAGTATAGTATTTTTAAGAGGGTCCACAGCCATTACAGAAGACAGGACATGAAGAAGCACCTTTCTTCTTGATTCTCTGATGTGGTTTCTGGGTGTTCAGCTTGTTGAATACTAGTAGTCATCACTGAACTATAGTGCATGATGAGATGTTTTATGGAAGAAAGTTAAAAAGACGTTGTTTTAAACCCACATGAGGTTCCACATGAGGTTCCATGTGTATGTCTAGGCTTCCTGTTCTTCCCACTTACCAGCTCTTTCTGCTTGGGTTCAACAATTTGCAAGAATTCCTTACTTACACTTACTGGTTTACTAGAAATGTACAGCTCAGGAACAGCCAAGTGGAAGAGATGCACAGGGAAGGTTGGGTCAGTGGCAGGGAGCTTCCATGGTCCCTCTCAGCTCAGAAACCATCCAGCACATATTCACCAATGCAGAACCCTTGTGAACAGTGTTTTACTTTTTATAGTTGTTTTAACAGAGGCTTCACTAAGCAGGCCCAGTTAATCAAATCCCTGTCTTGTCTCTACCACATTTCTGGAAGTTAGGGGGCTTGCATACACTGTGCCTACAAGTTTCAACCCTCTCGTCAGATTCTCCTGACCGTCAGCCCTGCCCCTCCCCCAGTGCTTTCCAAAGTTCCCCCATAATATTAACTCAGGTGTGATGAAAAGGGGATGAATAGCAAAAGTTTCTCCTTTTACCTTTTCAGATCTTGAGCTATTTCAAAACTTGGGACAAAACCAAATATAACAAAACTACTCCTACCACTCTTCTCACTTAGGAAATTTCAAGAATTTCAGAAGCTCTGGCCAGGAGCCAGGGACAAGGACCAAATATATGTTTCTTATTATATAACATTATCACACTAGGCAAAATTCTACATTTTTATGAACCAAAGCTCAGTAATGAAGAAGAAGCATTTTTGTTTGGCCAAGGCTGTTTAAATGAGCCATCCAAGAAAGAGAACCCCATCCGCCCTTTAGGGATAATGGTGAGCACATGTTGTGGACCTGTCTGATGTAGGAAGTATCCAATAAGAAGGCAGTAGATGGAAGTATCCAATAAGAAGGCAGTACATGAAAGTATGGTGTTCAGCAACTGGCAAGCAAGAAATTAGGCCATCCATCGAGGTCAGTGGTTGTCATGATCTTGTCTTCCACAGAGCAGAGTGAGGTTCTGGAGATGGAGCTCCTTGGGCTGTGCTTAAGTTTTCCTGGGCAAGGCTGAGTGAGGGAAGTGGCAGAATGGCTCAGCCTCCAGGGATGAGCTTGCAAGTCATTGCCTTTTACCTTAGCGTGGCCCTACACAACTTCCCCATATGGAGAAGGTCAGCAAAAGACTATTCTTCTCTCCAACCAGGGGAAGTCCACTCTTGAGATATTTTTGTTGTATTTTAAAAGGGCCTCTTAAGAGCCAAAGCATAATCATGGTTGTTTTTTCCTTTGGTTTCATGTTTCCATAAAATCTTATAAAGGAGTAAATCTGAAATAAAAATTTCACTTCTGTTTATGCCTCTTCTGCTGAACACACGCTTGCATGGGTAGGAGAGTCTGGCAAAGATTTTGGTTCACCTTCATCATTTCAGTCTCCCTTATCATGAGGATCTGTTAAACTAGAGGGATATTCAACTTCAAGAATTCTGGAGTGCATCCCTTCATATGTAGGATTATTTTTCATTTCTTATTCATGTGTAGCAGCCTCCACCTCTGTGATGTGCTTGTCCCAACATGCACACACAGTGACTGGTGGGCTCCCCACCGCAGTGACCTGTCTGAAAGTTCTTCCCCTGAGCCCTTCTGGCTTCGCTGTGTGTTAGGCATGACAGACCATGCTTCTGGGAACTGTAAAACACCCAGGCCAAGAGGAACCGTTTACAAATTATAAACACACAGGCATTTTGTGCAAAACCAGAAGAGGACAGAAACTCCTTTCTAGCCAAGCTATCCATCTTGAAAGTGACACTCCTAATTGCCAGCACCACTTCCCACCAGATACCATCAGGCGTGGCTGTGGGAGATGAAAGGCTGCCTGGGCCCCTTGGCCCAAGCCCGGCCGGAGATGAATGCACCCCCATCTTCTGTCTGTCTCCAGTGCACAGACCAGGACGAGCTCTGGGGTCTGTCACATCTTTATTGTCTAGAATACTGCTTGTAGCAGTGTGACATCACCACAGTCAGTGTTTCTTCTCATTGTTAAAAGCCCATGGTGGTAATGGGTATTGGAATCTAGGTTGGAGGCCACCATTTTGCCTTCTTTTGTGGTCTTTCAATGATAGCACAGAAGTTGCAGGTAACTAGTTCTTTCGGCTTTCAGGAAGCGAAGTAGACAGGCTAAACTTTAAAGAGAGGAAATCTTCCTTTCTTATCCTGATGACCCATGTAAGAAATTGCTTGTTACAAGTATAGTTTGCGAGGGACCCCAGAACAAACAGATAATGGTTAAGTTCAGCCAACAGCAATCCGTTGACATTTCCTGTTTGTATTAGATTCCATATGTGACATCCTTCTGTGTGGACCTTATTTGTACGGATGGATTACAATGAAAATTGCATTAATTTTCTACACAGTAAAGGTCAGTAATTGAAGCATCAACCAAGAAACTATTGTGTAAAATGCTGTATCCCATACTTAGGAAAGGTCATGCAAGACAATAATATCTTGTTTTCATTGCTGAAGGTATAAATACTTGCATTAAAATTTCTTTCTTTTTCCAGCCCAACAATCACTTACATAGAATATTTCAGCATTTACTATTAACATCAGGAAGAAAGAAACATAAGGGAATGTAATAAAAGGAAAAAAGTGCTTTGCTTTTAGCTATGAGTAAGAGACTAGTTGGATGTTGCATCAAGGGTCAGCTGGTTTATAACTTCGCACCCAGAAATAGAACTGGAAATGATCTGCCCTTTTAGGGTCACCAAAGTGGTCTCAATTTCCTGACAGTTTGTAGAAAAAAGAAAATATCCACCTATGTCAGTTGCGTACAAAAGCATATATGGATATGTTCCTTTAGGAAATCAAGATAAGCCTAATACATATTTGTTGATTGAGGGATGTTTTATACTGAAAAGATGAAAGGAATATTAGATCTACTTCCTATTTTCACAATTTAGAAAACCATCATTGAAATTTAAGCAGATTTTGAAATATCAGTTTCAGTGTTTAAAATGACTTTTCAACCTCTAAACTCAGGAGTATCTCCTCATTGGTCAGAGTCCTTGGAGTAAGAGAAGCAGAGTGCGTGTGTGTGTGTGTGTGTGTGTGTGTGTGTGTGTGTGTATTTTGAAAGAATTCTCTCTGACTGAACTGGCAGAGGCCTTTGGCTCAGTCACTATATGTCCTTGCTTCACAGAGAGAGATCATTTCTTACCCTAACGCAAAAAGACCATTGTTTATGGCATATGAATTACAACCTTCCAGTGAGAGTAGTTTTGCTTATTATTCCTTTGGGCCACCATAAAAATTCCCCAAATTCAGTGAATTGGTTTGATCAGTGATTTTTGTTAATTATTGCATTAACAGTATTGCTTAAAGATGATAAGTATGATACTTTTCTGGAAATCAAAAGCTAGAGTGTATTTGTGAATGCTTAACGGTATCTGTGTGTATACCCAGGCATATACACCATTTGTGGGTATGTACAACCTTTATGCAGGGCATACTGCAGGAGATCTGCTTTTGGATAATATGCAGGGGAATAAAGTAAATGTTCATTCTCATTCAAGTCTCTTTAATTTGATTTGATTTAATGTAGTTTTTAGAGATGATGTACTTTAAATGCTAACATCTCTACCATATCATCTTACTTTTAAGATTTTAGTAGTAAAATGGATCTGAGCCAATTCATAATTATCAGTGTATGTAAGTTTTAAAAGAGAAGAGTACCTTTCTGAGTTTTTATGGTTCTTTAGCACATCAATGTGGTCTCAGTTCTTTGTTAGAAATCAAACATCCATTCTTAAGAGGGTTTTAATTTTGTTTCCTTAAGAACAAAAGTAATCTAAATGTTATTAACTTGGCCTCTTGGATCATCAGTATCCTATTTACTATCATACTGACCAATATTCCTAGTACCTGTAGATAGATATTTTCCCTCCCTGATGTTAACATTGTACTTGGTATGTTACTTTCAAATATTATAAAATGTGATATGCCAAATTATAAATTACATGATCTATCCTTCCATGATGGCTGCCATCTAGGTGTCCTCCCAAAGCCTCTCCCATCATAGGTGGACATTTTTGGAGGTGGCTGGATCTAGAGTGTGTGATGCTGGGATCAAGGATGTGACAGTGCTGTTGATTCATGGTGCAATGCTAGGATGAAGGGTGCCTCCCTCTGGGTTTGAGTAGATAGGATATAATGGATAGAGAGAGTGTAGCTTGCTGCTTGTCGCTTGCTGCTTCTCCCCTACTTTAATTCTTTGCTGCTTTATGCCTGCTATGGACTGTATCTCCTCTCTGAAGCCCTTCTGCCGTGACACCCTGCTTTGGAGCCAAGCAACTATGAACTGAACCTCTACAAACTGTGAGCTAGAATAAACCTTTCCTCCTTCAAATTTGGGGGTCAGCTATTTTGTCTCAGCAGTGAGAAAGTAAGACCCCTCCTATTAACTCATATGTACTGTCTAACCAAAATAGATTCAGAACCTCCGATTTTTAGGTATTCTGTGGTGCATTAAGATGTTTAATTTCTCATGGCCTAAAATTATTATCTCAAGCTTAGGTAGAATAATACACTGGACATTGAAATCCAAATATCATGTCAATTTTGTGTAGTATAGTAGCTGTTCTTTTTGTCTTTCCTAATGAAATCACCCTATTTTCAATGTATTCCCCTAAATTCCACTTACTCAACAAGTTTATCAGTTGGTGGATGGACGTGGCATGCTCGTACATATCTGTATTCCCACCAAGGTTTGAGGTCACCCTGGGCTACATATAGTGAGTTCAAAGCCAGCCTGGACTACATAACTAGACCCTCACTCAGAACAAACAAACAAAAACCAGATAATTCAAAGATAATTATTAATTGATACAAACATGGAAACAGTATGTTTTCCTTAAGGAAAAAGTAATAAAAACAATCATGTAAAACAAAACCATGATGAACAGAATGATTTAAATCAGGTTTGTAAACATTATCAACACTTTAGAGTATTCAGTAGATCAAGCATTTTTACCTCCTGCAGTTAGTACTCAAACTATAACTTTTGACATTATTACTTCAATCTCCAAACAGATGAATCAGGTTAAGGTGTATTAACTAATAGATCTGAGATTCCTCAGGATAGAGCATGATTGAAAGTCAGGTCTTCTGACTTCAGTCTTATTTATTTTTACTGCATCACAGTGTTATAAAGGTAACATATCATTAATTTACTCCTCTTTTCTCTAAATTATTGTTCTGTGTGATTTGGATGTCTCTGTCATGATTTGGAAGCAAAGCATCCTCAGTGAGGCTCCTGTGTTAGAGGCTTGATTCCCTATGCAGAAAGCTTTTGGAAGATGACTGGATCTTGAGTGTTCTAATTTTATCAGCAGATTAATCTATTGATAGATAAATGGTTTGATGGCATTATTAGGAGGTGATGGAAATTTAGTAGGCAGGACCTCATTGAAGGGATTAGGACCTGAAGGTGTGATCTCAGGGAATTTGTCTTATCTATGGCCCTTTCCTCTCTGGCTTTTTCTTTCTCACCACCAGGAGGTAAGCAGCTTTCTCCTGCCACACACCTCTCCTGTGATGTTTCTGACTCCCAGGGGTGTGGGGGGCTGGCCTAGGAGTAAATGGTTAATTTGAGGGGCCAGAGCACACAGGCTTTGTGAGGAGTGGTTAACCAAATAAAGTTTAGGTACTGAGGCATGTTGTGTCTGACTGTCATCCTTCCCATTTTCCCAAAAACTGCCTAGCCTGGAGACAGTTCCTTACCCAAACTGCTTTTCTTCTTC
>NW_004955416.1:22429456-22473062 GCF_000276665.1 Chinchilla lanigera
CTTCTTTCTTCTTCTTCCTTTCTTTTTTTCCTCTTATACTGATATTCTAAATAAAAGCTAGAGAGTTCTGGGCTTTGCCCAGGAACAGTGCAGTCAGCCGGCCATGGACAGAAGCTTCTAGAAACATGAGCCAAAATATTTTTTCCTGGTTCAAATTGTTTCTGTCACGTATCTTGTCACAGTGACTGAAAGCTAAAACACGGTCTATGTGAGTGACGAGATGATTACCATAGACAAGGTGCACATCATACCATGTACTCTAGTGTCATATGATTCTTACTTTGTAAACTCTGTCGGGTAGTAAAGGAAGTCTTGGAGGATTCAGCTCTGCTAATAGAAGCTAATCTTTCAGTTAAATTTCTGGGTAATATTTACTTTTAGCGTGTTTTGGTCACACAAATATTGTATCCTATATCCTTTATGACTTACCCTGAAGAAAGCTGAAGGAGGCATACAGCAACATCAGCAAATCCAGGTTAGTTGTATATTTATCTATAGTGGTTACAGCTATAGAAAACAGTTCACCCTCTCTACCTTGCCTGGCAATCATTCCCTTTGCTGGCATGCCATCTGTCATTTGGCTCAGAGAAACTACAGGGAAATCATTCTACCCGGAAGTAAATTCTAAATATTTTTTTAAACTTTTGCCAATTTTTGTTATCAGTATTTTCTTCCTGATGTTCTTTCCTTTTACTTTTTGATCTTTCATTAGCTACTAAATATTCCTGTCATAAGCCAAAAACATGTGGGTAAAGACCTGCACCGTGTATAAGGGCTTTATATAAAGAAGAGATACTTACAGCCATATCAAACTGTGAAGAAACTTGCAAAATTCTCAACATTGTTGTATATTTATTTCCCCAAAGTAGAAGAATTATTGGAGAAAGAAACTCTTTTCAGAAAGAATACAAGTCCCTTCCTCATTTTAATTGCATGTACCATATAGTTCTGTGTGTGTGTGTGTGTGTGTGTGTGTGTGTGTGTGTGCGTGCATGTGTGTGTGTGTGTCTGTCTGTCTGTCTGTCTGTGTGTGGGTGCATCTGCATACCCAGAAAACACTTCATGGGAAGAAATCCTGGAGACAGTTCCCAGTGCATTAAGCAGGGATTCCCAAAGAATAATTCCTAACCTCATACATCAGAAACAATGCCTCTTATTCTTTGTTGGGACAGATATTGAGTTTTTTCTTTTTATGTTCACTGCCACTCCGTCTATTTCTAACGTTTATAATTCTTCAAGCTTTCAAATTCCAGACTCCTACTACTCAGTGGAATGAAACACACTGCACGTATTTCTGTTATCCACAGTCGCATGTTTGCATTTCTCATCTAGGTAGTGGAAACTGCTGGGAGGGGCTTGAGATAAAAATGTTGCCTTGGTCACTTTTGGAAATCCTCTGTGTCCTGTGACAAACACTACTCAAATTTTCAGCTTGTCAAAAGGATTTTTCCTGATGGGATCAGTTTTCTGGAATATCTCTCTGGTTGTGCTTGGATAATTAATAGAAAACTGAGAGTTTTTGTAAATCAGAATGTGTAGGAAAGATTTAAAGTAACGTCCTGCTTATAGAATTAATTCTCAGTTGTAAATTCACTTTGATGGTGTTAATTCTCTCCCAGAGGCACCGAGCTAGTTGGTTGCACCTCCAGGGCTATGCTCATTGGAGAAACAGAAAGGCGGCGAGGCCTTAAGGAAAGAATGATTTACCTTCTGATTTATTCTGTATGTTCTGGGTTTTGTTTTTAAAGAAAGAACAGCTACGTGATACCACAGGTACATATTTGTTCTTAATTCAACTGCCTGGAAAATTTAGTCAAAAGGCTCAATCCTTTTGACCTTAACAAACAAATAAACAATTTGAAATGATGATCTTACAGTGATCTTTCTGTGAAATTTACATCCAGAGTTGGAGTTTCTCAGTGTGTTTTCTTATAATCGGTATACTTCTTTAAATCTTGTATTTAAAAAAAAAAAAACAAGGGGGGGCTGAAGATTTAGCTCAGCGGCACAGTGCCTGCCTGGCAAGCACAAAGCCGTGAGTTTGATTCCTGGGACCAGAAAATAAAAACAAAAAACAAAAAACAAAACAAAACAAAACAAAACAAAAAAAACAATTAAAAAAAAAAAACAAGGAAACTTATGAAACTTGATTTCTGGGTTAAAAAAATGTCATGCTTTCATGGCTGTGATTATTCAAAGGTACATGCTTGCTTATAAAGCTGCCCTTAAATTGTGTGAATTCTAGTTATTCCCCTGCCTTTTTCCAGGTTTGTAATAACAAGTAAAATCTAATTCTTTTCAAATAGGATAATATAAAATCATATGTTTAGCCACAGTTGTCATGTTCATGCATTTAACAATACCCATGGCCATCACTATACATTATACATTTCCTTGTAAAAATTAGAAGCCCCAAAGTTAAGGAAAAATGCAAGCACATGTGTCAGTGAGTGAATCACTCTTACTCTTCTTGGGCAATTTGGTGGCTGCAACAGATATAGTTCTGTGTTTGTTATCACCACATTCCCGAGTTCGATGTGAAATGTGTAAATAAAGCCAGCATGATGCACGGAGAATTGCCAGATGATCTTTCATACAACGAAGGGCAACATGAGTGGACTTGTCCTGGAAGATCATTGCTTTTGAAACTTAAATTAACCCCAGTATTCTTTGAGCCAAAAGGCTGTTACCTCTTTGTCTTCTTAACAAACTTGCCTTCTTGAATGGAAGAAACTTATGTTTAAGAGCCACAGAGAATCTGCGTGGTAAATTATACATGTGATAACACTCTATCAGGGCAAGGATTATGATCTCCATTTCTAGAAATGCATTTGGAACTCAAAGAGGGTCAAAACTCCCCATGACCATGCCTATGGTTTGGTTCTGGGTTGAGTGTGTTGCTCCCAAGGGTCCGTGTGCTGAAAACTCACTCACTACTGTAGCAATGTTGAGAGGGTGGAACCTTTGAAAAAGGATCTAGCTTCAATTTTAAAAATATTAATACAGTAAAAGATACATGGGTAATAATCTCCCTCAGAACACTTCCCTTGACTTCAAACACACTTACCCCATCATTCTTGCTGCTATTTCAAGCAGTTCTGGAGTCCATTTTTGTGAATATCTTTAAGACACGTGATCAAAAATGCGATGCTAAGTGCCATCAAATGGAAAGGCAGGCTCCTGAAAACATCAGTGTGTCCTCATCCATCCTATTCACTAGATGTGGCACTGTGTGACTTCTGGCTCTTCTCCAAAATCAAAATGACCATGAAGGTTAAAAACATTTAGACTGGGTTCCAGGGCAGGGGATAGCACATTGGACTTCTAAAATAGGTTCAAGAGACAGGCAGCCGAGGCAGCATAAGTAAAGACACTTCTGAAAGAACACACCCAGATCTGCTTCAGAAAGCAGCATGAATGATGAGATAAAATATGATTAA
Organism: Chinchilla lanigera; assembly: GCF_000276665.1. NCBI lineage: Eukaryota > Metazoa > Chordata > Mammalia > Rodentia > Chinchillidae > Chinchilla > Chinchilla lanigera. The sequence continues at coordinate 22,432,897 of NW_004955416.1, forward strand.
AGTGAGGAGGAGGATTTAAAAGGGGATTAATGTCAACATGGTTTTTGCAGTAATAACTTTATTTTTAAATTTAAATATTCATTGTATAGTTTCATCATACCTCATAAAGCCATGAACCATATGTCAAAGAATAACACCAGGTTATAACTAACAAACAGTCAGGAATAGCCCATCTATGTTCTTCTTTACAGGAGTGGGTAAGTACTAGCTAGCTCTGTCCCCCCAGCCACATGAGTCTACCAGTGTGTTGTCCATGGCTGTGACCTGAGCCTGTAATATGATACAGGTGCTAAGCTGCCTTTTCAGAATGGTTTTGGGGAAGTTTGAGAAATGATTAAGTAGTTGTATGCTAAGTATATGCAGAGTTATGCCATTGTCCTGACGAGAGAATGAAAAGTATCCAGAATCAAAATGAAATAAACCATTTGCAAGTAGTAATTATTTTTAGGATGCTGGAACTTGAGCGAGGGCTCCATATGCTAAGCTTCTATTCTGCCACTGAGCTATACCTGCAGCCCCTTGCAGGTAGATTTTAGAAACAATAACCTCTCTGATGTGTGCATTGCCATTGCAAATGTCAACTTTTAGAATTGGGGGTAAACTCTGTAGTGGCAATATTAGTACAAACTCTGCAGGAGCAGAGTGACACCGTGGCTAATTGGGTATTCTTCCAAAATGAAGGAATCTATTAGTATGAGGCAAATGTGTGCTTGGGATTGGCCACAGTGCTCTCACTTCTCAGGATTCTATCCATCCAACTGCTGTTGCCCCACCCAGTGAGTTAAAAGTTGTAACATTCACATTTATAGACATTATATATTTACAATATGCACGACATAGTAGAACAAGGCTTTGTGTCAAAGTTATATCAAACATATGTTTTAGCATAGCAATGTGCACTGTGTCCTTATGGCCCAACCTAAGTCTGATTTCGGGAATGTCTGAAACTTTCAGGAGCTGTCAGTTAACCTAGACCAGTAATGTGAATCTTTCAGTGCTTTCAATGGTAATGAACAGCTGGCTGCGACTCATGTGCCGTAGGTTTGCCATCACTGACCTAGACATGCCTTAAAGCTTTTGGACTCTAGTGGAAAAAAAAAAAAAAAAAAAAAGAGAAAACTTTGAAATTTCTGATGCATTTTGGTCATTAGCATTTAGAGATTTTAGATGACTGGGATGCAAAGTAAAATCTTTGTTAGAAGCTATTCATGAATGGAGATGAGCTAAAGAGATGGCAGAAATTTTTTCTTATTTACAAAAGCAAGGGCATAAATAGCGCAGAATTACCTCTGCAGTCAAATGCTATGTATGCCTTAATTTTTAAATTCTGAAAAATCAATTATGAACTTATACTTTAGATTTTGTCAAAGCAGTGGGGAAAATATTTTGAATTTTTAATAGGCTACAAATACATTCTGCCTAGGAATGGAAAGAAAATGAAAAGCCATTGATTGTTCGGAGTGAATTTTGTTAAATGTTTAAACAAATCAGAGACATCTTATGTGTCATGAAAACAGCTTGAAAGACAAATTTCGTATGAATGGGTACAAAAATATAATGCTCTTAATAGTATCACAGCAAAATGTACATATTTTAATAGTTAAAATAGAGAATCAAGAATATTTTCTATGTATTACATTTCTGTGTGAGTTTTCATGCTACTAATTTCTTTAAGAGGAAGTATTTCTTAATTATGGTCCACAGTGGACTCGATTAAGATGACAATTTAATGACCATTGAGTGCAACACTGAAGCTGATTAAGAACAATTTTATGAAATATTAGAAGTGAAAAGATGACATTAGAATGTATTTCTTTTGGTGAGGCAATCCTGACAGAGGATTATAGAATGAGAAAACAAACTAAGACTTCTGAATATATATCATTTGTGATTATTGGTTATATACATTTCAATGTACACAAAATATGTTCTTGATCTGGAAAAATATATTTATGAAAATAAGCAATGTACACAAAATATGTTCTTGATCTGGAAAAATATATTTATGAAAATAAGCTGAAAAACTTTTATAGTTCCACTATTTGGAGAAGATGAAGTTTTCAGCTGATACGTATTTCAAACATTATATTATTTTGATTAATTTTACTCTGAAAAATATACACGTCTGATGGTTATTTTATTCTTGATGGGTATTGTGGGGTTTTTTAGCCTAATGTTTGGATACTAAATATTCAACTTGAAACACACGATTCATAAAAAACTAAAAAGACTGTGAGAATCACTTATTAGTTTGTGTACTAGCTGTGCTTTCTGCACGACCAGAACTTCAGTACAGTGTTTGATTTTTTTCATAGGGGAAAAAAAAAAAACCACACAGTTGAAGTAGGAGGTTTTTATGAAACTGAGCTACATGGAAATTTAAGTCATTTTTCCATGAAATTGTTTTGACCTAAACTTGAGGCTGCTGAAAGGAAGAAGCCACTTTTGCCCTCTGGGCCACATTCCCCAGTGCCTTCAAGTGTCCCTTTATAAACACGGGTGCTGACGTGGTAGACAGAGATGGGTTTTCACCATTGTGCCCTTTGATAGATGTCAGTGGATTGCTGAGCATGAATTAGGTCACTGGCAGCATAGCTAATTTTTTAACACCAACTGCTAGAAGAGTCATAGTGATGAAAAATAAGAATTTTAAATGAGGGTACAAGTAGGAATGTTTTGCAGGTTTGATGTAAGAAGAAACAATGGGCCTGTTTTTCCTTCTCCCTTATTAAACAGTTAAAGGGTATTGAATGATTGGATAAGTGTGTAGACCAGTGGGTAAGAAGCTTCTGAAACCATCTGAGCGTCCTTCAGTACAGGGGTGGAGGCAGACTTTCTCCCTGATCTAGGAGTCAAAAACCTCATAAGCAAGGGAAGACACAGAAGGGAAGTTTGTGCTTTTTCACAGGTCCACCTTCCTGGTGGATTTATGAGTGTTCTCTGCAGGATGGTACACGCTCCTTCTCTCCGTCCATGGCCCCAGCTGGATGGAGCAGGGAATACAACATAAAATGATTGTTTTTTTTCTCTTTTACAGCACAGAGGGTATTGTGGGAATGCCCTGCTAAATTTGGAAGCATTAGCTGAATAAGGCAGTGCAATTCTAATCCATGTAAAGCTCGAGATGGGAAAGAAGTTTCAGAGGGGTGCTTGAGGTTTTAGGTTTCATCTGGCAGATGTAGTAGTGACTGGAGTGACAGAGACAGGCAGGAGTCACCACAACACTGACTAGATTTAAGATATAGTGAAATTCTTAAGGAGGCGGGCATATCATCAGAATATAAGAGACAGTGTGCAGTTATCACTTTCTGAAGAATTTTTTCCTCAGGCATTTGAATATGTTTTGGTATATTTATATAATTAGTAACTAGCATGGTAAAACACATTTAAGATATTTTAAGCAGGGTATGGTAGTGGTTACACAGTCTGTGATCCTAGAACCCTGGTAGGCTGAGGCAGGAGGATTGCACCTTTGAACCCAGCCTGGGCAACTTAGCAAAGTAGCAATGCCCTGTCCCAAAATTATAAACAAGAGTTGAGGTTTAAGCTCTGTGGAAAGGGCCTGGGTTCGTTTCCCAATGGTACCAAAAAAATCTATATGCAAAGTAAAGGGTAATCTCTTTTAGACAACGGAATTCCATTGTACATATAGAGCTAGAGACTGAGGAGGATGAATGTGTATTTGCTTCCAACTTCATGAAGAGATCACGGCCACTTCTCTGGTATCCTTCTACCTAGGGAATCACACAGGTGGGCTGCTCCCAGCAGTACGTGATCCCATTGCTCCCTCTGCAGTGGCTTGCTCTGTTTTGGAGGTGGGTGCAAAATGGTGATTAAAATGTTCCTCAGGCCTGCAACATGTTGAAACCCGGATTTAAAATACAGCAGAATTTGACTAAGACGCCACAGTCCTGGGAAGCATATTATGTGTATCTCTAACATATCATGTTGTTGCCTGCTGGAGCATTTCTGAAGTTCGCAGGGGCATCTACCCATCACCTCCTGCTTCTTCACGGATGGGTGGACCAAGCATCTTTGTTTTTTGCAGTGATAAACTTTCATATTGTGAATGTATAATTCGTCATTTAAAGTCACGCTACTGATAAAAATCCATGGTGTCATTTCTATGATCAAATGATCAAATGAAGTTGCTGAGATAAATCTTGCTTTTGTGTTTCCTAGGAATCTGAGAAAAAGGGGCTAATTGAGAGATTCTACATGGTACAGGATATTGTGTCAACTGTTCAAAACATCCTAGAGGAAGTAGCTTCTTTTGGAGAAAGAATTAAAAAGTAAGTCCTGAATGTGTGCTGCGGTGTCTGAAGTGGACCTGCTCCTCACAAAGATGTTGGGGGAGAGGTGGGAGCAGAGAATCCACAATAAAATCAAAATGAAAGGTGGCATTTGATAAGCCAGGTTTGAAGCTTCACAGTCGGGTGGTGCCTCGGAGCTGGGGAACGCATGGCTCAGTTTACAGTTGTCCTGACATAACTATTGATAGTGTCCTCTCTCACTCTCAAAAATATCCTGATTTAGGTGATGAACTATAGATTAAAAAATAGATTCTGTATTCAAAATTTAGAAAGCAAGCAAATGAATTCTAAAGGAGCCTTTTTTGTTTGAATCTCAGTACACGCTAAAGGCCTTGGTGAATGCTTTTCTCAGTTCTCTAAAAAATATTGCATAGCTAACAGTGTCCCACATGGGGAGACATGAAGTTGTCTCAGCATGGATGTCTTAGGACAGGGCTTGACAAACATTCTGTGGTGAGTCAGAGAGTGAATATTTTCATCCTGTTAGGCCTATGGACTTGTATCAGCTCTGTTGTTTTAAGGATAAAAAGTCACAGCTGATATGCAAATGAATGAGTGTAATATGTATTGAATGAATCACTTATGAAGTGGGGTGGGTGGCACAGGCCTATAATCCTACCTCTCTGGGAGACTGAGCAGAAGAGTATCAGTCTGACCACAGCCTGTATGGCTTAGCAACTTAGACCCTGTTTTAAAGGATAAAAATGGGCTGGGCATGTAGCTTCAAGTGAGGGCCGTAGGTTCAATCTCTAGCACCACAAACAAACAAAAAACTATCTATGGAACAAGAGTCATGCTGGACTTTACTCAAATGCAATCCATAATTTGCGTCATTCTACCTTTGGGCGTAGAGGTTAACTTATTTAATGGTACCCAAGATAAGAATAACTCTGTGATTTATGTTTTTTGTTTATTTGTTTGTTTTCTTTGCACATTTTAAATCTGCATAACTTGGTCATCACTTGATACCAGTGCACAAAGAGGACTTAACCATTCCTTTTGGGTTATAAATAGATTTCTTTCATTTAATCCAGAGTTGTGCCTAGTATGTCTAAGAATTAAAACTTACTTTAATGGCCAGTGTATGGGGGTCATTCTAATTTCATTAAAGAAGATATTGTTTTTGAAGCTGTGTGGGGAAGGAGGAGATTAAAATTAGTGCTAAAAGCCAGTTGAAAGTCTTCTACATCAAAATGCAGGGCATCCCATAAAAGATGATTAACATTAGGCAATATAAATTAAGATGCAACTCTGAATGCTATTCTTTTGCAGCTGCAGTTCAAGCTAATCGCACTGAACGCCCTTGTTCCAGCAGCATTGCAAACATGATTTTTTTTACAAAAGGCTAAAAACCACCTCTAAATAAATTTGCTAAGTGCTAACTGAATTTACACATTATTTCCTTTGTTAACACTTTAAGAGAGGGAAATTTAAAGGAAGGCAGGGCTTTTCTACATGTGTTAAATCCTATCTGCTTTATTCTTCATGAATTCCATCTAATTGACAAAATGATTCCTGAATTTACCTTCAAAAATGTATTTGACCAAAATATATTTGACAGCAATAAATAGAAGAGAGTTGCATTTGCACATTTGTTTTCTTATTCAGTTATCAGTTATACAGCTTTAGGCACTAACTTGATCTAAACATACGAAATGCATCCATGATAAATAACAATAGCAACGTCCACTAATGCAATGTGGCCTGGGCACTGTGTTGAGTCCTTGCCCATAGGAACTGCTTTGAGGAGTTGCCTAAGGGAGCTGGATTAAATCATTCCAACAAGGCGATGTAGTAAGAGTTGTTAATAACCTCATTTTACAGATGAGGATCCTGAAGCACAAGGTGATTAAATTTCTACTCCATGATGACAGCTAATAAGCTGTGTAGCTTGGAGTGGAGCCTGTCCTCTTCACTCTTACACTGCCATGCAATTTTCCTCTACGAACTTGTTTTCACTGAGGACAAATAAATGACAGCCAACTAGAATTCAGTAGCACGAGTTCAAAGTAGTGATCAGATAGGATGCTAGGGAAAGTCTGACCAGCCTAGGAAAGGATATCAGAGAGAGACAGACAGAGGGCAAGCCTGAAAAAGCCACAGCACATCAGCATCTGTAAGAACCAGAAAAGACGGCAAGGCAGAGGCTGGAGGAATGGCTGACTCCGCAGGTCTGAGCCCTTGTGCAAAGACTGAAAGCCGAAGACCATGAGGCAGATTCAGGAAGACATGGGAGATTTAGTATGTCTGTACCACAGGTGGTGGAAGTGGCAATGGCAGGAGATGAGGACATTATTCAGGGATTGGAGGGGATGGAAAAGTCAATGCTGAAAAAAAGAGAAGAGTGGAGGATGTCAAGAGGATGTGGAGAGGGGGCAAGGAAGGAAGATCATGCTCGGTTCGACTGTCTCCCATCTTAAATGTCTCTAGAACACAAACGTAGCTGTTGTACAGTTGATAATGTTAGAGGAAATGTGTCTGATGAGAGAGGAGGGCAGAGTGATTTAAACAGCTCTCAGCTCTACGGGGCTTCTGAGGGGCAGCTGTGCCCGGCACAGCTGGGGTGGACATATCTGAGGCGGATTTCAGCTCATGAACAGAGTACTGTTCTGCCCAGCTGCAACACAGGAAGGCTCCTGAGGCTCAACTCCTATTAATTCTTTGGCCATTCATTATTTCACTGACCTTAAAGTCCCTGCTGGGCATTCAAGTGTGATTTCATGTGTGACTCTATTGGAATTCTATTGTAATTCAGTGCTTAAGAACCAGGAAAACTTTTACCCAACTTTTTACAACCAGCAAATAAATAGACTTCCACAAAAGTCTTAGAGGAAACCTTCCTTGCTACTGAGTGGGAAACCCCTCCTGGTGTAGCATATACATGGGACAAGCTGGATTTCCTTTTCCCTACTCTGCCTTCTTTAATCCCCATCTCTAATATTACACAAATGTAAATATCAGACTGAAGCATTTACTGTGTGCAGCATTTATGTTGTAGTAGACAGTGTGGGTAGAAGATGATGCCTGTTGTATCTTCCATAATTATGGGGTAATGTGTCCCAGGCTGTGTGTCCATGAGTGCCTCCACAAATCTCCATGGAGATGAGGTTAAGGGAGACTTAGGAGGACTTGGAAATCATTCCTGCAGATGTTCCTGACAAAAAGCTAGAAGGTGTATTCATATGAAGTGGAACAATCCTGGCTCACAAGTGATGTTAAGAAATTCTAAACAATCCAGCTGAGAAGTTGGGTGAGGTAGAGCTGGAATGGCAGGGAAGATGTTAGATTGATGCATTTTGTGTTTAATCTGGGGGAAGCCTGTTAAAAAGGAGTAAGAGTGAAAGCAGAAAGACTAAGGAGAAGACCAGAGGCCAGGTGTGAGGAGTCGTTCGTCAACTAGCGAGGACCACTGAGGTGTGTAGGAGAGTGAATGTTAGAAGGCACTGCAGAGGAAAAAAGGACAGCACTTTATGATCAGTTCTTTCTGTTTTGTTTCCATGGGAAGAGACAGAGGACTTCATTTGTCTTGGCCTAAAACATGAGGGCAATAATGAATTCTTTGACACAAAATTCAGTGTAGTGGGACAGCCAGTTGAGGAAGGACCTAGAGAGAGGCCCTGGACCCATCTTATTCGATGTGAGTGCAGTCCTCTTGGCTAAGTGTCTGACATGTAGATCACCTTATCTTTGCATGTTGGTGAGCCCCATGGTTGAAAGAGTGGAAGGGATTCTTGAATTTTTCATTAAGAAGTTTAGCTAATGTGTTTTATGATGACACAAGACAAAGGGTTTTAGAATCTAGGGAGCTCCCATGTTAGGAAAATTGGTAAAGTCTTTGAAAATATTTTACAAATTCTTTGACTGTAAGATGGGAAGGTACAGACTCACCATAAATCTCTCTCTCTCTCTTTTTTTATCATCGTAGATCTTTACGCATGGGTGTTCTATGAAAGACCCATACCACAGATGCTTCCTGATAAATGGGAAGAAAGTCCAATAAGTTTTTTGAGTGTTACAGGCATTACTATTAGTGTGTGAAAGAAGTTATCATTTAAATAAGAACACTCAACTGGGTTGAATAAGTATCATGCTTTAAATACTTAAGGTAAAAGCAGTGAACAGAGGCTTCTGAGGAAAAGTTTTTAGCTTAAGTTCCGGTTCTGTCCCATGCTAGAAGTAATCTTGGACAACTGAATTAACTGTTATGACTCAGAGCCCTCATGTGTAGCATGGGGATGACGATAACAACAACTACTACCTAACATTTTTAGGAGGAGTAAGTGAATGGGTACATAAAAACCAGGGCATGACATATGATAATCCCTTAAAATATTGGGTCTTGTATTTGATAAATTGTATTTCTTCTTCTACATTTTCAATCTAGTGAAATCATTTCAAAAGTAAGGTTGTGGGAGCTTAGAAAAAAATTCATTAGACCATGGAGTTGGCTGTTGGGGAGGAAAATAAAACAGGTTGAGAGTGAGTCTGGGGCCCATCTGAATTCTAACCTTCAACGCAAATGCACACCTTACACTTGCTCACACACACAAACAACTAGTGGGGCTTTTCTTATGGTTGCATCAATTGGAAGACAATGGCTATTTTGACAGAGTTCCAGCATCTGAACTCGGTGTCTTCATCATTTTTGATCATTTCTATCTCCATTTTATGTTAGGCTTTTCTATGTAGAAGTCCAATACTTTTTGCAAGATAGCTATCTTCCATCTTTATGTACCTTCTGATGTGGTGCCTTCTGAAATTTTTAAAGGTGTGAAGAAATTGGCATTGACTTGTTTTGGAACTCAGGGAGATCTTTGTGAATCCAGCAAAACCTACAAACTGACAGGAAAAAGTGATAAATGTAATAATGTAAAAATATTTTATATTTAAAAATGATAAGCCAGATAAAGAATAACACGGCTGTCTTAGTACTTCTCCATGCTGAGACACACAACACTGCACACCTACTACTTGAAGACAGAGAGGTCTAATTGGGCACACATTTTGAAGATGAAGACCAATGAGGAAGTGCTCTGACACACGTGAATTCCCAGTAGGACCCTGGATTTCCAGGACTACCCAGGCTGTGCAGTGCATTCAGCTCCACCTTCTGTGCTCTGGTCTCCATTTTCTTTTTTTTGGAGGGGGGGGATTTTTTTTGTTTTTTGTTTTTTTCCAGTACCAGGGATCGAACTCATGACCTTGTGCTTTCGAGGCAGGTGCTGTGCTGCTGAGCTAAATCCCCAGCCCGTAGTCTCCATTTTCACACGAGTGAACACGGGCAATGGATCCGGCCACTCTCTTCTGACAGCCTCCTCATTCATGATTTTCAAGTAAACCAATCAGTTTGGCAGAATTTTCTCAAGATTTTTTTAACTGACACACAATGATACACGTATAGTCACCACTGATAGTATGATATCTCAAATGCACAAATTCAATGAACATTATCTCTAAATGTTTAAAGAAACTTTTAGCAGGTTTTTTATTAATGTATGAACCGGAAACACCCTAGATGTGGTGATGACACTGTGGAGGTTGCTGAGCCCCAGGGGAAATGACACTTTGGTCTTTGTCCACAGCACGTTTAACTGGACAGTCCCTTTCCTTTCCTTGCTGGCCTGTTTGGTTCTGGCGGTGGCTACCATCGTTCTGTACTTGATTCCGTTGCGGTACATCATTTTAATCTGGGGTAAGTTTGACATGGTCCTTTGGCTGGCCATCAATTCCAGGTAAGAACCAATTACTCACTTTTAAAGTGTAACTGTAAACTTTGAACATGCTCTTACTGGCAATTAAACATGAGATTAAGGAAAGTATTTTGGGAACAGAAACTTACAAGACCTTCCTGAAATGGCCAGTTGCTTGAACGATCAGCATGGATATTTATAGGTCTCTTGATTAATTGTGATCAAATAAAAATGCAATTGTGCATTCCATTTCCCTCTGGACCTTCCCAGCTATAAATTCCCTTAAATAATGTATGGCTGTGGCCCAGGAATTGTCCGGAAACACTGCAGTTCAAACATTGAGCAAAACACCTGCATCTTGCCCTTTATAAAAGGTAAAAGATCTGGCCAGTGCTAGGCTGCTCCCGACACTTCATCTTTCCTTCAGGAAAAAGTAACTTAATCTCATTTTTAAATCCAGAAGCAGTAGGGAGGGAGAAAGAGGGGCTAGGGGGTAGCCTGTGATTACCTATCCAATGCCAGAAAGGAGAGGAAGCTGTTATTTACCAGGGGAAATGGGGTGCTCGTGTAAAATTTAGCTGCTATTAAAAAAGGGACAAACAAACATGGAAAACTTGAAATGAATTTAATGACTTGATTTACTGCTTACACTAGGAATTGGGCAAAGCATAAGCAGCTTTGTGAATATTTGTGTCTGTCTCTGGGTGGGCTTTAGGTTGATATAAGGGGAGTGCACTGCAGAATTTCATTGGATAAGCAGGCAGCCTTTCTCCTGGGACTGCAAAGTTCTCTCTCTACCATCGCTTTAAGGTTCTACACGATGTTCAGAGAACTCACAAAGATGAAAGTTTGCACTGCGTGCATCTTTAATATGCAGTGGAGAGGCCACAGATGCTTGGTAAAACCTACAACTTCTCCAAATATTCTAGGAATCTTTATGATTCCTAGAATCATAAAGAGAGACCACAAAGGTAGAGCTCCACTGATACAGATAGCCAAAGTCAGGGATGGGAAAATTAGAAAGACTCACAAAAACACAAAAATTGGAAGATTTTGAGAGTATAACCCAGTCGTTCTCTGTGATATTTAGGAATAAAAATATTAAACTTTTCTCCTTTGTAGCAAGTCCAGGAACAGGAAAAAAAAAGTCTAACCTCCTCCTCCTCAGGAATGTGATTTAATACTCGTTAGAGTCTCATACCCTGCTTCAAGCTGTCTGTGTGGTTTGTTGAGTTGGCAGCAATACGTGCACTTTGGGCCTTAGGGAAGAGCACGGGCCTGTGTAAGGGCACACTGATTGAGAAGGTGGATTTTGCAAAAGTGCTTCCCTGAATACTTTACATACTGCATATTTTCTGTGTAAATTGGATAATCTGATTTGTTTTACAATTATTTCATAAGTGTTATTTTCCAAATCCAATTACAGATTACATTTAGACCATGAATATTGAATTTGCTGTCTGTCCCTAACCAGATATGAATCAAAATTCTTTAGCTTAGGCTTTGTTCATTTTTAAGTTCATATAAGTTGAACATGCTGTGATCAGCTGTTAAACCCTGGTGAACACTTGATTTGTTTCTTGGATCCTTCCCACCACAGGAAAGGCTAATATGGTTGTCTCTTGGTTGCCTCAGAGACTGGGTCCAAGAGCTCCTGAGGATGCTCAAGTCTCAAACAATGGCACAGTATTGATATATTACCTATCTACAACTCCCCCTGTATTTTAAATCATCCCATGATGACTTATAATACTATGATGGAAATGCAGTTTAAGTAGCTCTTATACTGTATTTTTTCTAAATTAATGACAAGAAAAATCCTATATGTTCAATAATGTTTTCCAAATATCTTTGGTTGGTAAAATCTGAGGATGTGGTACCCATAGATACAGATGGCCTATTGTATCATTTTTCTTCCTTTGATTGTTAATGTGGGAATGCAAACCCTGTTTTTGTTTACCCAAATTGCTTTGAATTCTGATCTTAGCCTCTAAGATACTGGCAGCTTTCCAACAACTGCTGGCATCTACTTATTGAAGCATTTTTCTATTTTTCAGTTTATGGATGAAATTATTAAGCAGTTTGGAGTTTGTCGTGCTCTCTTGGGCAGATAGTGACTCTTTACACTTTCGTTCTGCATTCTAGACAGGTGTTCATAGTTCATTGATTAGTCTACTAGAGATAATGTCCTCAAAAGCCTTGCCAATCAACATGCGATCTATTGCTACTTCTTATCATGCATATCCTGTTGTTCAAGCGAGGAAAATATTCCAGAACTCTATCTTGACTTACTCTTTATAAGTTATTAGCTAATATACCCCATTCTTTTGCATATGTTTTATATGCTTATATCCTCTGCAGCAATTTCCTCAGATAAAAATACAATTTTATGTATTAAATAAATTTTATGTATTATTTTAAGTTTCAAAAGACTGCCTTATTCTGTTACTCATTTTTACTGAGTCATACACATTGAGAAATCAAACCATTTAAAATGTGTTCTAAAAGATTGAAAACATTCAACTATATGTACTAGATTTCTTTAGTCCATACATCCAAATAGTATTTTTCTATGTGTTTCAAGTATTAATATTATGTGATGTAAGCACAAGTGCCCAATTTCATAAGGGCTTTAGGAAATATTTCTGGACTCACCCAGTTCATTGTAAGGATTTGATGAGTGACATACTTGTTACTTCCTGTAATTCCTCTATGGCTTCATAAAGATGAGAGATCTTTAATTAGTAGTTGCAAACTATTTTGTGAGTGAGCCTTTAAATTCAATATCTAGGATCTATGCAGATGACATTTTATTGGATCATTACTTCTCTTGTGTGGGAGGGATATCTGAAGTTTTCTTCAGGGTGTATTATCTACTGAAACTTCGTCACCTATTTTGATGGGAGCATTTCTTAGGCTATGACTTCATTCATGTTTTCTATTCTTTTCAAGAATTTCCCCATAGTCCTTCTATTCTGTTCTTCTTCATACAATTTCCCAGTTCTGTTTCCAGCCTCATCACTTTTTACAAGATATATATGAATTTCCTAAGCTAAAGTTTGAGTGTTTTGCAAGAAGGAACCAGGACTTATTTAACTTTGTAGCTCCATTTGATGGCATTGTATCTCTTCCAGCCAAGGCCTTTAAAGTTTCGCAAATGACCAAGCAAGTGTTCTTTGCTTCAGACCTGCCCAGTGTTGAGCAGGGAGCATCCTTGTTAAAAATATCTGAAAAATAGTGGTATTTTGTTTCAAGTAGTTATTCTCAAGTTCCCAGCTGTGTAACAAATACCACCATGCAGCTTCCCATTGCTTCTGATTTTCTCCAAGTGATCTTTCTTCTATTGGTAGGCTCATTCCATCCCTCTGATCCAGTCAATCTGTGGCCTGGGACCATTTAGCAATAGTGTCTTCCCCAAATATTATCCCTGGATTAGCTGTCATCTGGCCACCTCCCCCACCCAGCTAATGAAATTTATAGCAGATAGACCCCTCTATCTGTATTGTTTAGTATAAAAATATCTCTAACACTCTACTGGAGAAAAACCACAGCTTCCAAATCTGGGCTGGTGATCACATGTGTGATACTATAGAGCCATACTCCTCTCCGGCCCTGTTGTCTTTCTCAGTTACTGACTTCTACAGCAATGGTGTCCATAGGCCTCTACAGGACTGTGAGATCACAGAACCCTTTTGCCTACAGTAGTACTGTGATTCTCCCATTAACCCCCCAAACTATGTAGGGCAGATCTTTAGTATTAAAAATTCCTTATAAAAAATTGAGCCAGAGGAAGGTGAACTGCTTTGCCTGAAATCACAAAGGCAATACATTATGCAGCTGGCCTCGAGGCCCAGGTATCCCTGCACCTAATGATCATTACATCACCCCATGGACCCTTGAAGATGACCAAAGCACCTGTGATCTTCTGTTGACCCTTGATCTTACATTAGATAGTACAATGGAATTATTGAAAGATTCAAGACTGAGATACCTTTACAAATAAGGTGTGCTTTTGAAGCATGGAATCATGAATGCTTAGTAATTTTTATTTTAACTTTTTCAAACACAGGCAGTCTCAGGGCATTGTGGACTACTTCTGCCTTTATTGGTGCATTTGAGCTACTGTGCAGGTTTATAATCTTCTCAGTGACTAAGAATGTAGTGTTTTGATCGGCTGTGATATTATCCCTGCCTTGCTGCTCATTGTAAAGGCTCCAGATGCGAACACTATATATAATTAACAATAGAAGATATATCTTTTCTCAATACGTCTTTGTTTCCCTTCATCATTTTGCCTTGTCTGTTTTCTTTTGCCAAAAAGCCCATGCTACAATTAAATGTCTTTAGAATAACACAGTCAGAGTATTTTAGTTTAAAGCAATGCGGGGGGGAGTCATAGTTAGAGACATGGAGCTTGCTGTGGGGGTAAAAGGAAGAAAGGCAGAGTGCAGCTTTGACTTAAGGGAATGGTGATCATTTGCTGGGACCCTTCCTCAGCCCAGCCACCAAGCCCCCATTTGCTCACGCACAATGGCTGGCTCCATTTGCAAAGCAGATGTAAATCTGACCCCCCAAAGAAAGGACTGGAGGTTGGCATTGTGTCAGGTATAATGCCATGCAGGAAGTCCAGTCCTTAGATGAAAGCAAAGTAATATGTAATGAACAAAAGAAAACATCAAACCTTTTATGTGTTGGGGACTGTTGAGCTTGGCTTCTGAGTAGGAGCCATTCAGAGCACAACTAAACTAAGAATTCATTCACCATCATTGGGACTGACAGGCCTTCAGATAGGATCCTTGTTAAACAAGCACCCTGTGGCAAGACTTCAGAAGGCCACCTACTCTTTCTGCTTCTAAAACTCAACATGAAAAAAGGGTTGACATTCGGTGAAAAACTACAGCTTCTGAGCTCTGGATATAGGCACAGTGGCTCCAAGGAGCAGAGGAGAAGACAAAAGATGTTCGGGAGGAACTCCCCTCTGAAGATGTGCCCAGGGCACGTACCTCCTGAGCAAACCCAGGAACCCAACATGCAGCCACCGCAGATGGATCTCTGCAGTGCGTTGACATCTTAAATGTTGAGTCCTGTTCTAATTACCACTATCCCGATCTGAAATTAGCATGTACTCCATTGCCCAGACAAACCCACATGTCAATGTTGTGGTCCATATATAA
Organism: Chinchilla lanigera; assembly: GCF_000276665.1. Taxonomy (NCBI): domain Eukaryota; kingdom Metazoa; phylum Chordata; class Mammalia; order Rodentia; family Chinchillidae; genus Chinchilla; species Chinchilla lanigera. Next base: position 22,448,074 of record NW_004955416.1, read on the forward strand.
TTTTCCAATAATAACTTTTCACAGTTTCCTGAGGCATCGAAAGCAAAATCAACATGTCAGGTTCTGTTCTGCGGGGAGAGAGGAGGATCCTGTGAAAATGAGTTGGAGGTGGGGAGAGAGATCTCTGCAGTTTCTAACAACAGAAAACTCTCCTCCCATCTCCCACAGCTACACTGGGTCGAGAGCTTCCAAGCAGGGACTTGTTTGGGCTAATGAAGGCCTTTTCCCATTTGGGACGTTTGTTTTCAAAGCAGAAGCGGCTGTTAATCAGTGTATTCCAAAAAAGCCAATGATCTCCCCAGTTTGAGCGTGTGTTCTGCTGCCCTGCTGCTGGGATTGTAATGGGATTTTCACAGCTGAGGAAGGCAGCACCCCTCTTCCACAGCTCACCCGCCTTCCTTCAGGAAGAAGCATTTGTGAATGATTCCTCCTGACAGCAACATGTGCATGACTTGAAGTCTAGTAATTGTTTTCACACTAATTTTTACTTGCGAAAACTCACCCTCCCCAAGTCACGCAAGATTTTAGATAAGTAGATGGAGGGATATAAAGAGAACTCTGGTGTTTCTATTTTGCAGGCATAAATAAATTTACTAAGAAGCTCCGAAATCCCTATTCCATCGACAATAATGAGCTACTAGACTTTCTCTCCAGGGTACCGTCAGATGTTCAAAAGGTAGGTAATGAATGGTCACCACCAACAGGGGCCCCAGCGTTGGGGTCTGGCCAGTCCTGGAGCTGGAGGAGCACAAGGCTGTGCTTGTGTGAGTAATTGAGATAAGGAATCAGAAAATCCCTAAAGAGGCCTGGCTTGCAGGGAGGTGGCAAAAGCCTTTGTCCCAAGCATGAGATGATTGGGGAAAATTATCCCGAAAAAGAACTACTTAAGAATGATCTGGAACTCACACTGTGCAGCTCCAACATGCTGGTGTTTGTCCCTTTTTTATTGCTTGCTTTCCTAAAGAGGATAAGACGGGCTCAGTGAGTGGAACTGCTTGAGATCCAAAGCTGAGGAGTGATGCTTATTTTCCTCCTCTTCCAGATGGCAGGCATTTTAGAGGAAGTGGGGGGTGGGGACAAGAGGATTATTCTTTTTATTCTCGTTTGCCCCAATTATCTTCCGGGCCTCCTTTCTATTACCTTTGCCCTAAAGACTTAGGGATGCTGAGGCCAAATCCCCCACTTACTCTAATGCCACACAGAGGAAGAGATGGCGTGAAATAATTTGAGATCAATCACAAGTATTATTCACAGGTAATGGTCACTTAGTCCAGCAGTGTCTTGTTTCTGTGGGTACACAGAGATTAATGAAGCCAGCCATAGCAGAGAGTCCCAAAGAATAGCCAATTTGGGCCCCTGCAGATTAGCCTGCTATAAATCCAGAGGAAGGAGGGCAGGTGGTGGTTTCTCTGATGGAGAGTAGTGATTGCTGAATAGGTAGACCATGGCACGAAGTGTCATCAGAACGATCAAAGGCATAATCCTTTCTTACCTAAGAGAATCCCAAACCAAGTACTGATTCTCATCATTGGACCACTGTAACAGAACTGGGCCTCTCCATCCCAGGTGCAGAGACATAGGACTCTAAGCCTCAGACTCCCTTTTCCCTTTATTCCAAGTTCTAGAGATTAAAATGGCGTTTAGGACGTTGTTTCTCTTTCACCTTCATTTTCTGATATAATTAACAGTTAAAGTATATTCCATAAAGAGGAATTTACTCCTTAATATTTGCATCACAAAATTAAAATATCAGCTGGCCTCTCTTTCTGGAACGAAGAGTGGCAAGTATGCTGTCCTCGCTTCCCCCAAGGGACCTTCATGAAACAGTAGAAGGAAAGAATTCTTTCTTTTCCTTTTCATTTATCTGCTTTTGGCAAAGTGCAGACTAACTTGTGATTGGGCATTATGTCCTTGGGGAGTGTGGCATAAATGCTAAAAATAGTGCACACATGTGGTCTGTAATATAATAGCTTAAATGAAGCCTTTCCCCTGCCAGCCTATCAAAGCGCACACACACCAAAGCAATATGTTTGCAATGTACCATCACTTGGGTCGCAGTGTGAGTTCAGGCTGTATCCTTGAAGAACAGACATTTCCATCAAGCCCCCCCAAGGATTGTCTGTGCATAGTCTAGCCACCAGCCCTCGAAGTGGTCATCCAGTTGGAGCTGGCATGAATACAGAGAAATACAACAAAAGAGCATTTGGGGAAGATCTGCATTTTGCTAGTAAGATCCTCGTGTCTGCCAAGGGCGCTTTCTAATAACACAATGACAGTGTACCGCCGGGACTCCCTGGGTGCTCATATTTATCACAGATGTTTTAGTCATTCCATTGTAAATGAAATTAATTTTTAAGAAAAAGCTATATAAGTCTGGGGCCCAGTATCACTTTCAGCATTTTTTTTATCTCTTAGGCAAAATAAATGTCTCTAATTGCCTGAGTGTTTTTTCAGTAAGATTTTAGATATTTTTAAATGAATAATTCTCAATAAGCTGCTACATTACATACTAAGGTAAACATTCCCAAGAGGAACTTATTAAGCTTCCTTTTGGTGGAACACTGGTGCACAGAAAACTAAGATCAGCGGGCAGTGCTTCGAGCAGGTAGAAACCTATGCATCTCATTAGAAAAATCTGCTTTTAATATTTTGGTTTCAAGAAATGATGCATGACTTCTCAAATCCTTCCTGCAATTAATCCCTCCATGTTCCTGTGTTTGGAAAATGATTCATTACTTTTGAACCTTCCTTCCTTTGCCTGGGTTTGTCCTTGGGGAGCCATTAACACACTCTGTGGTGAGCTAGGGTTACCAAACCGCCAGCGTCACGTCTGTTTGTTTTCACAGGTGCAGTACTCCGAATTGAAACCCTGCAGCAGCCACAGCCCACTTCGGAAGAAGCGCACCACACTAGGTCCACACTGACTTTCAACCCAGCACCCTGTATTGTGCGGTTGATTAGACCAACATCATAACGGCTTCAGTGGTACCCATGGTGTCCTGAAATGCGTGCGGTATGGAGCTCACTCTGTATTCTCCCCACTTCTTCTTCTGGTGCACAGATGCACGAACACCTGCACACACAGCTCTACACAGGATTCCTAGTTGCACAGACTGTCAGCCCAGCAAAAAGAACCAACCCAAAACTGTGAAAAACTCCCATCCATTCGCCAAGAGGAAATGAAGCAAGGCTTCCATGGGATGTGGCTGAATATCTTTCTAGAGAACCGCTAGGAGACCACGTGGCTTCGAGATTGACTTTGTGCTTCTTTTCACACCTCCCACAGACTCTAATTAAGATGCAGTCATTTCCATTCTCCACCCACACACTCCTCTCAGATTGTTGTTTCAGTAAGTTTCTTCTGAGTTAACAACTCTTTGGTGGCTGTGGTCTGTCCAGATCATATGTATTAGAGGAAGATTTTAATGGTTGTCAGAATTAACCCAAATCTTTAGAAGTTTTTCAGCTGTGGTCACAGAGGATATGTATGTGAGTTTTTAGTGATGTTTGGTGCTGACTGCAGCCTACATCATGGTCCATTGCTGGCAATGGATGTCCCAAGGGATCCCTCTTTGAAAGAGTAAGGGTTTCATGAAAGTATTCAGTTGCTTTAAAACACCATTTCTTTTGACTTATTGTTTGCTTATTTCAAAAATAAAATATCAGTATATAGCTTCAGAAGGCAGACAGGGAGGAGAATGAATTCATTCAAATAGTTAAAATTATGGTAAGCTAGAAATTAATAATGGGGCTACTTGCCTAAGTATCATAATCATTTCATTTGCCCAAATGTTTTGAGCAGAAAGTTAAAATAGTTTGGCCATCCAAATTTATATTTTATCTTCAGGTCAAAACTTAGCTATATACAATAAAAAAAAAAAACAACTGTTTTAGGACCAAATTCTTAGAGAAATACCACACACCTTTATAGACTACAATGCCACAGTATTCTCCCATCAAGTAAAAATTTTTATTTGTGCCTATATAAAATGTTTGAAACTATCTTTCTGTTCAAATGATATTTAAGCTTTACAGACTGTATTTCATGGACACATACTTCGTATGTGCAGTTTTATATATGTATATGTATTGTAAAGACAAGGTAAAAATACCTAATTTAATAGTTTACTATGTTTTTTGTCTCTGGGTTGTAACTTAATTATCTTCAAACAAAATGTTTATGAAAAATGCCAAAGATTCTAAACCTTATCATCTTGTGTCTGTTTTTCTTCATATTGTATCTTCTTGGGTTTCTTTCTGGCTGAGCCAGATTTCTGCATGATTTGATTTACTTCAAGTTAATGAAGCTGGCTGGAAAAGAGCTTTGCAGAAATTATAAAAGCTCCAGTAAATCCCATAGTTGTACATACAATAGATACCCAAGAACCTCTTTTGTTAAACCAGTTACTCAATCTTCTGTGTAAACAATGCCTCATTGTCTTGCTCCTAACTATCATCCAGTTTATCATAGTCTGTCATTTTGTAACGACCTAAAGCAGACATTTTTAAGCAGACATGTGAGATCTGATCAGTCATTCGAATGAAAACTTCAGGAGCAAAATAACCCCTTATTTACTTAAAAGTGGAACTGATACTTTATTGTTGTTCTTTTGCTGTAGAATTGCAAAATGAAATTTTTCCCTACAGAAGACACCATTAGACTTCTTTCTTCTGTGGCCCGACTGGAATTTATAGCATTGAGTTTAGGACACAAATACCAGCTGGAATGCCAGAGCAAGGCCAGTTCGGCCTTTAACAGACTGTAGATGGAAAACAATTGTTAATTGATTAAATAGACACTGCATGTTAAAAATTAATGCTAGTTGTAAGTTACACGTTTAGATTATGAAAGTATAAAAGTGCCCCCTTCCTTAGGGGTCACTGTTTTAAGACTCCTAGTGAATACCAGAAAACTTGGATAGCACTAAATTTTGTAATTTAAAGTCTTTTATGTCTTATCTCAGCATTTATCAAGTACTGTGACTTTAACTTTTGCAGTTTGGGGTACAACAGCAAAAGTAGCATGGATTTATTTTTTCCTCTCTCAATTGCACGTATAGAAAACCAATTCTTATACCAGATTTTAGCAATCTCAGCATAGGACTTTTCTTATTGGGAATATTTACATTTTCAATTCAAGATAGCACTTTATGTCTTCTCTTGGCACATTAAAACTCCCGCCATTATTGTGCTTTTACTTTGGGTCAATAGTGAGAAAGAAAGACTTACTTGTATACAATCACTGCAATACAGTGACAGGTAATGTCATAACTGAGATGGCTCCTATAGGACTTATAGGCAGGCAGCATATACAGATTGGATACGCTGGACAAAGGGATGATTCTCAGCCTATACAACATAGGATTCAACAGCACAAGATTTCATCATGGTATTCAGAATGGTGTAAAACTTAAAACCTGTGGATCTTTTCTTCCTAGAATTTTCCATGTAATAATTTCACATCCTGACTCACTGAGGCTAATTAAAATGCACAGAAAGTAAAACTATAGCTAAATGGGGGCAGAGAGAGAATTAGTATTATCAGAAACATTGGAAAAATTCTATAGTGCTTTAGATAAAATTTACGGGTTAGATTTATAGTGTGATAATGCAAAGTAACTAAGAATGTCAAAATCTTGCCAAGTTTTCTTTGTTCTTATCTCAAACTTCATATACTCATTTCAAGCAATGTCCAAGTATCTTATAGGTATCTGCACTGCTGCAGATGGGAAAGTATATGTCACTTCTCTTTCTGCCTGCAGGACCTTTACTTCCATATTATAGCCTTCAAGTATCCCATTTTCCATATTGGCATGGGTGTCTTCTAGACTGGAACCTTCTCAAGCACCCCATTTTTATTCTTTGTGGTTTGCCCCCTCATCTCTCACCCCATAAAATCAAGTAGACCAACTGTTGCTATGTTTCTTCCCTTATCTACTTCTGTTCAGATGACCAATTCCACGATGAGCCTCTGTATTCTTTTACCAGTCATGGCCGTGATGCCAATTATATCATGCCAGATTAATCCTCATTCCGATTATCCTTTTCACTTGGAATGTATTTTCCCTCACTTTCTACCTAAATTCTACTGTCTTTCAAAACTTCTAGAAGTCGCTGGATGAGAGTTCACCTTGTCTTTGATGTGCTCCCATCTTATATATCTGTCTTGGTCTGTTTTCTGTTGCTGTTGTTGAATGCTACCGAATTGTAAATTTATAAAGCAATTTAATATTTACTTATGGTTATGGAAGTCCAAGAGCCCACTGCTGACTTTGGCTCTGGAGAAGGCCTTCTTACTGCAGCTTAACATTTCAGAGGTCCTCCTCTGTCAGACAGAACAAGCATGCCAACCCTTCTCTCCCTCCTCCTGTTCTTCCTCCTACTGCTCATCTTTTCCTCCTCCTATTCTTCCCCATCCTGTTTTCCTTCCTCCTCCTCTTCCTGATAAAACTGTTATTGCCCTGATGGGGTAACACCATCATAAACTCATCTAATCCTAACTACTGTTTAAATTTTCTACCCCCAAATACCATTAACTTATGACTTCAAGGATGTTTCCAACAAATGAATTCTGAAGGATACATTAAGCCACAGAAAAATCTTTCTGCCGTATTTGCCATATTCTGTAGTAACTCAGTTCCAGAGTCCTTGATTCCTCTTCTTCCCTATTGGTCATCTTATCCCAGCTGTCACAGATACTCAGGAATCACATATCCAACAGACCGGTTCATAGGTCTTTTCTTTCTGTGCCTTTTCTCTGCTGTTATTAGAAAAAGTTCTGAGTCAGATAGATTAGTGTGGTCTGATCTGGAGAGTAATTCTTTGTATCAAGTAGAAAGCTGATTTTCTGTGATATCATTTATGATCTCTGGCGATCCCAATTTTAAATTAAGCAATGTCTTCTATTTGAAGAAGTTCTTTCCTACGTGTCAGAAGAAAAGATATTCATGTGTAGGTGGTAAAACAAATTTTTGATTCTGTTTTGTTTACTTGTAACTTAAGATGTTACAAGCATATTGAACACTGATGATATCCCTGCATATAATAGCCTTTTGGAATGGGCTGACATTAAACAGATACTTTCAAGCAATGGCAAGATTTAAGTTTCAAGAAGAAGATCACTCTAGCTACGCTGGGTAGATTAAGAATTAATGTTTCTAATAATGATATTCTGAAGTCTAATTTTTTTTTTTTTTTGGTATTGGCACTTGCCAGGTAGGCACTGTGCAACTGAGCTATATTCCAGGCCTTTGGAGTTTAAATAAAGGTACCAAAAAAAAAAAAAAAAAAAAAAAGAAAGAAAGAAAGAAAAGTATCTCCAAGTCTAGAAAGATGGCATTGCCTTTTACCTCTTAGAAGCAGTCTTGGAATGAACTGGTGGAGTAATTTTTAAAAGTGTTGAATTTGAGGGACCCAAGAGGTCTCCAAATGGTAATATTAAACAGGGATAAACATGAATATGGCATCCCAAAAGGATACTGTACCTGCAGAGATACATTTAAAGGACAACACTAAAACGTGAAGATACATACTTCAAAAAGTGAACTTTGAACTCATCACTCAAAGTCATACAGGTAAAGATGAGTTGGTTAAGGAGAACACAAAAGAAAGAGTAAATGAGAAGAAGCAAACAGAAAAAAAATCAGTAAGTGTTGTTTTAGAATTCAATGAACTGGGTTTCAAGAATAGAGGTGTGCTTAATACACCAAATTCAAGTGAGAGCACATAAGTTGAGTATAGAGTCATAACCTTAATGACATAGTTTTAGGAACTCTGACAATGAGTCATTTCAGTCGTGACAGGAATGTTAACCATGTTTTTCTGAATGTAAAAAAAATAAAGCGCCCATGCAATGAAGGTAACTTGAAAAGTCTTCCATGAGAAAGAGAGAAAAGGCGGTGGTTAGGAATGAAAGAAGGTCTGTGGGACTGGTGAGTAAGAGGAACTGCATGTGTCATGAAGTCAGTGTCCCCTTTATCTTCAAAGAATTCCTCATGGGTTTGAGTGAAGTTAGCCACATTCATCATTTAAACTTGTGCTGTCTAAGCTCACTTTCTTTAATGTAATAATAATTTTATGGCAACAGAATAAAATATCTTCTGAAAATGTTGAGTAGTCTATTGATAATTGAATAAAAGCTGAAATTCTGAAGGTGACTTCTAAAGGCATTGCTTAAAGCATGTTACCTGTCTGAATAAAGCCTGCTGTTCATTCTTGGCATCATAATGTAATGATTTGTGTGGTGATAATGGATGTTCCAAGACATAAAAAATGTTAATATTTTATAGCACTTATCAAATTCTACCTACTGTCTAAGTGCTTTAGATGTGAGAGCCTACCTAATAATAACAATCAAAATCTTTGGAATTCCTCCAAAAATTCAAAGGGGGAAACCAGTCTTACACAAATTCTCCTAGAAACTAGCAAAACTGAGATTACTTTCTTGTACATACTATGGGGCCAATATAGGGCTCATTTCAAAACCCAACATAGGGCTGGGGATTTAGCTCAGGGGCACAGCACCTGCCTGGCAAGCGCAAGGTTGTGAGTTCAATTCCCGGTACCAGAAAAAAAACAAAAAACAAACAAACAAAAAAACCCAACATAGTCAAAAAAGAATCTATCTTACCAACACAGATTTACAGTTATGAAAAGTATACAAGACTCTAAACTAAAATCATAGAAAAATAATTAATGAATTCATAAAATGCAAAATGAATGTGTCAATGGATTGAATGTAATCCTGATTTTTAAAATTATTGGAAATTTTAGCAGGGATTGATCAGATAATTCTATTATATAAAATGCAAAACTCCAAGAATACCAGAAGCACTACTGTAGAAAAGGTAACTACTAACAGATATAAGGTGAATTATAAAGCCACTGTAACAAAGAAAATGTGACATTGGTGTAAGAATAGACTGATCCCAGACAGATCAAAGACGTTGAAAATGGTGCAAGTGACAGAACTCTCATATATCTTCTAACCTGTAACCTGATTTATATCAAACATAACATAGTTGGAGCATGTAGGAAAAAGATTATTTTGTAAAACTGTGCTGGGTTATTTTAATATTCACATGGATCAAATAAATATCAATTGCCTCCTTTTACTACAGCCAAATATCAATTCAATATGAGCGGCAGGTCCAAAAGTGGAAGATGAAGATTTCAGAAAGAAACAAGAGAATGTCTTTATACCTGTGTGATAAGCACAAATGTTGTAAAGTGGAAGCAACGTGTTAATCATAAAGTAAAATACATCATGCATTACAGAACATTAAAATTTATCTTCAAATTGAAAACATCAGTAAGAGTAAAATGATGAGCCACAAAATAGAAGATACGATTTTCTAAATATAAGACCTAAGATTCATTTCCAGAATACAGAAATAACTTCTACAGTGAAAAGTCAAATAACCCAGATGAAATTTTTTGTGAAAAAAATCCACTTGAATTGCACTACACAAAAGAGCACATACCCAAGTGGGTAGAAAACATGAAAAGTGGCTTGATATCATTAGCCATGAGGCAAATACAAAGTAAAACCACAAAAATAATAAACTACTTATTATTCAGGTGGATAAAATGAACAAGTCAATATGAAGCATTGTCAAGTGCATGAGAAAACAAATGCTGAAACATTGCTCAAGTACATGAGAAAACAAATGCTGAAACATTGCAGGATTATAAACTGGTGCAAACACTTTGGGAAAGTACTTGGCAGTATCTATTAGAGCTCACCAAATAGATGCCTTCTGACCCTTCCCCCAAGTTGTATATTTTAACCAACAAATATGTTCATATGTTCAACAAATGACATGTCAAAGAATATTCATAGCAGTACTTGTGTTATTCCCAAACTGGAAAGTCTATTTCCATTAATGTCTGAACTGACCCTAAAATTGTGACTATAAAGCAGTATACTATACAGAAATAAGACTACTGTGATATATAAAACACAGAGAAGGTTTACACAAAGAGGGCTCAACCAAAGAACTTCAAAGGCAAATAGATGCAATGGATAATTTCATTTCCAAAGTTCAAAAACAGGAAAACATGATATATGGCTGTAGAAGTTAGAAAAGTGGGTATAGGGAATAAATAATGTTGTAAAGTGGGTCCTGGTGTGATGCTAATATTCTGTGTTTTGAGCTTCTTCAGGCAGGGGTGTCAATTCCAATTACATGAACCTATCACTCTGAAAATTTTAGAGCAGTAAACTTAAGTCTATAATTTCTGCATGTTTACTAAAAAAGAAAGCTATGAAATATAAATGCATACATTCCTATATTATAAAGACACTGAGACCAATTACTCTGAAGGTTCTTAAAGATGAAAAGAGAGAGACAATCATATCTTTACATTTTAAATATATTTCTCAAAACCAATGCACATAAACTTTTAAATTTTGTGTAAGTACTAGAATCATTTTCAGCTACAAACTCAAAATAGCTCTGATTGCATTTGGATATTCAGTTCTTTCCTCGACACAGATCAATCATCATTTGAAATTGAGCTTTATATTCAGGACTACTAAAATCACTTCCCCTAACTGATTGCTACTGAAGCATTAAAAAGTTCCTTTACAGGAGCAAACTGCCCCATAAAACCTCAAGATGTGAAATGTGCCCGAAAGTTTTTATTTGCTTTACAGGTTGTACTTATATTCACTGAGAACGGCACATGGGACTGCCCCTCTCACAGGAGTGATTTTATTTTTCCCTTTCACACATTAAAGTTTGTAAAGCAAAAAGGTCATAAAACTTTGAGTATCTGAGACAGGCTATGTATTTTTTTTCTCCCATGGAAAGAAATAAATTAGACAGATCAGATGGATGTAGGCAGGTAGGCACGCGTACGCATGCACACACATATCCATAAATTTTGTGTAATTTCACACATTTCTAAAGACTGATTGATGGACTCCAAGTAAGAACACAAGCACTTTCAGTTTTAGGGAAAATATTCAAAGTTTGCCTCTTGCTGACTTTGAAAGCTGGTAGAGAAATGTGTGGAGCAATGCCAAGAGGCTGCTCAGCACTGGAATGTAAGACATTTACTCAATCCAGCTCCTCTCTTGAAAGATTTTATTGCGATTTTTTTTTTTCAATGCTGGGGATTGAACCTAGATGCTTCACACAAACATGCATCTCTACCCCCAGTTTACTTTTTTATTCACTAAATTACCCAGGCTGGGGTGAAATTATAATCCTCCTGCCTCAGCCTTCCAGAGTGCTACAGGTACAGGTGTGGACCTGCATGAGCCGCTGTGATATTCTTTTTAGTTAAAAAGCCTTGAGATTTTACTTTATTTCCTTAATTTATTATGGTAATGCACACAACCCTTCTCCATGTCTTCACATTAGATCAAAACAACTGGTTGGAAAAGTACAAACATACAACTTATTTGTTTAACTACACAATAAAGAGCTGGCATAACTGATGTAATGTGAGCACACTAGATAAATCATGACCTACGTAGTGCTAACTACTCACCTATTTTTTGTTTGTTTTAACCTCCTAAAAAAATTAGCAAATGGAAAATTCTTTGCTCTGTAAAAGCGACAGTAGATTGCTTTTCCCTAATTAAGGCAGGAATCATGTGCACTTCATCTGTGTTGCTTTTGGGTCTCAACCCAGGCAGCAAAAGGAGGTTGCTGCATAACCAGTGGGGGACCAAACGTGTCTGACTGGGGCAGCACAGAAGAGCAATGGCCAAGGACAGGGTCTCTCTTCATACAGACAGCTGTGAGCTGACGGGGAGCAGAGCTCACAAGGGGAGATAAGCAGGCCTGTGTCTCAGACTCAGAAGATTTACTCCTGGCTGTGTTTGTCTTCTGCATTTGCAGCAGCTTTCACTGGAGGAAACGTAGAAGTGCTACTGAGTGTCAATATATAGATGCACATATAATATATAAAGTATACATATATAGGTTATATTATATATGATACATAATATGAACATATTTTTTCTATTTTTACTTTACCTGAAGCATTTACACAGTACCAATCATTAGTAATACTGCTAAAACAGGTGAGCAATAACCTATATTCCTTTGGCCCGCTGAGCAAACAAATTTGTTTAACTAGATACATTAGCATGTATCACTGTTAGCATCTTAACACATAAATGATTTGCATTCTATCAGGTTGTGTTTTTCTTGCTGTACATTAAATTCTAAACTGGAGCTTTGGGAGACTCCACTGAATTTTCTATTTCTTTTAGGTAACTTATAGGTGTTATGGTTATCTCTATTTAACTTTTTGCCAACCCATTGCCTCTCTCACTCACGCCAAATTTAAGCTTTGGAATGTTAGCAATGTATTCCCTAATAAGAATCTCACTGTATTTGAAAGTAGAAGCCCAGTTACAATCAGATTAATCACTATCTTTTATTGAACATGATTATAGTCAAGGCACTTTGAAATCATGGTTTTAATGGATTACAAAATATTTTGCATAATTAACATGGCCCATATGGATTTAGATTTTGATTGATGCTCCAATTCTGATTTTGCACAAACTACTACTAAAAGGTCATAATTTGGGAAGAGTGGAAGGATACTTTTAAGTTTGTACAATTTTAGGGTGACTGACATTTAAACCATGAGTTTTTTGGACAGTTTTATCTTATGCTTCTTACCAAAGGCTTCTAACAAATTGGTTGAGCTATTTGCATCTAGTATTCATGTGGGTTGCCTCTGTGAAATTTATAAAATGAGTAGTGTGTCATCCATTTCAGTAATTAATATTCCTTTTCTCTGTACACTTAGCTTTCAGCTTAGATTTTGACTATTCATAACCTGTGAGAGTATCATGAATGGAATTCACACATGGTCTTAAAACTTCCCATTATGTTTGGAACTTTAGTAATTTTGTATTTCTATTCCCATCCTCAGAGCATCTGTAAAGGTATCACTTGTCTGTTTTCTCTATTTTCTCTCTCTTACCATCATACATTCCTCAGTTAGGAAGCAAACAACTTAAAAGAGGAGAAAAACTCAAGAGTGCTGGTTGACCCCAAATTTGGATCCTATGAAAATGGAAACCATTTTTTTTTCTATCCAAGTGCCTATAATTAGCATGTTCTTGTTACTGGCCTGGAGTTGAATAACCTTAAAGATCTGGAGCTGGAAAAATAAAGGATCCAGTCCAAGCTTCGACAATAAGGAACCAGCTTACTCTAAGTTTCTCTGCAGCCAACCACTTATTTTCCTGGAGCCCCAGTTTCTTCATTTCTAGAGTAGAAATAATAGCATCGAAATTATAAAGGATGTAAGGAACCATAAAAATGTCATGCACATTCCATTTTCTTCTACAGAGTTACTATACACACTACACCCAAACCCACAAACATACACACAAAATCATACAGCCTGGTAAATTTTCACAAATTGAGCATCTGCATAAAATTAGGACTCAGAAAAAAAATTTATTACTAGCAACTACAAAGCTTTTGCTTACTCTTTTCAAGTTCCTAAACCTGCTATGATCTTCATCTACATCCCCCAAATTTAGTTGTTGAGGTTCTAACCTGTTGGTATTGGGAGATGAGATCTTTGACAGACAATTATATCATGACAATGAGACTCTCATAGATGGCATTAGGGTCCTTGTAAAAGTTCAAAAGAGACCCTTTACCCTTTGATCCATGTAAGATGAAAGTGAAAAGAAGGCTCCCACCTAATATTAATTGTGCTTGTATATTGATCTTGGATGTCACAGCTTCCAGATCCATGAGAAATAAATATTTGTTGATTATAAGCCACCCATTCCATAGCATTTTATTACAGAAGCCTGAACAGATTGAGACATTACTCCCGACGGTACTTACTAGAGATCCTCAAGGCTGGCAATGTTAACCTTTTGGACAAGATAGCTCCTCGCTGTGCAACATTGGGAGAAACAGCACTGGGATACACGGTATTCATTCCACAAAATAATGATTTAAAATGTCTCTAGAGAGTACCAAATGCTTTCTGGTGTTAGGGTGATAGGGTGGACAAAATTGCTCCCAGCTGAGAACCTCTGGGGCCTAAGTAGCACCTCCTGTGTGAGCTGTCACTTACTCATCTGTCCCCTCTCCTTACTGGTGACTCAGCAGCAATAGCTGTAGTTGAGGTTGAAAACAAATGACCTGCAGGCAACTCTGCCACAGAGAAAAACCAGGGCAGGGAAGAAAAACCCACATTGCAAAGAGATTAGGGAGAAATCCAGAAATCAGCAAAGAAACAAGTCACCCTAAGCAGTAGGGAGAACAAGAAACACAGCATAGAGATAAGAACAAACCAATCTGCAACTTCAGCCCTGCTCTCTGGCCAGGAGACCCCATACTACTGGAAAACAGGGTTCAGGAAAGTGCCAGAAACCCCAATCACAGGGGTAGACTAGCAGTTTCAATGGCAGAACAGTATGAATCGTACAGGCATTGAATCCAAATTGAGGAATTAGCTGGTCAATGAGTGACTCCTGTGATCAAAAGAAGGACTTAATTTGGCCCTTTCTCCAGATCCAATTTTTCTACCCTAGCCAGTGCCACTGTGCACTTTGTTTTAGGAGCAGGTAGGTGACCTTGCCAGAAAACTTGAGCCCATGCATACCTCATTGGATAGAAAACATACTTCTCAGTATCCTGCAGATTCAGGGCCATAGTTGTCACAGCCACCCTCAACCCTAAGAACTTGAAAGGGTGTTATTCCTAGCTCATAGCCTTGGAACTATTGTTACTGGAGGCAAGTTCTGACTTATCAGGAGCTGGAAAAGATCCCAGCTATTTCTAGCAACTCCAGCTATGACTACCACTCGATCCAAACCTCAGCACCATTTGTGTTCACATGGTGGGAAAGAGGTTTGGTCTCCTTCCCAAGCATCACCAAAGCTTATCCTGAGGGACCAGGGGAAGCTCCCATCTGGCTCCTTTATCTCCTGAATGATGGCTACCTATACCACAACCCTCATGCCCACCAGAGCATGTGGGGACAGCACCACATAGCCTAAGGACATTACCATGCATATCATCTCTACAGATCAGCAGATAACCAAAAGCCACAAACCAAAAAACCACCCAGGCTCAACCAGTGGGGCCATAGGGAAGGTCGTCACCTATTCTATAGCTCTAGGAAAATATGTAGCAGTGCCACAAGCCCAAGGTTTATATACATACTCTGAGGGACCTAGAAAGGTATCCTTCATAAAAGTGACTAACATTGCTACAAACCCTGGGACCAACCACAGTTGCTCAAGATGTAGGGAAGTTCTCCTTTGTGTTCAAAGCCTTGAGTTTATAGCTACCCAGGACCACAGACCTAGAGTCACCTGTATTCATGCATGGGGCCCAGAGAATGTCACATTGTATCCCATCACTCTAAAAGAGTGCTGCTGTAACACAGGCCCAGCTTCTCCTGTATTCATTTTAAGAGTCGTGGGGAAGGTCTCCTTCTATCCTCTGGTCCTGGATGTGGCTGTTGCTGCAACAACTCTTGATATCACCTGTACTTACTCTGAGGGACTGGAAGATAGTACTGTCCACATCCTATACTATAGGAGACTATGGGAAGGTTTTATCACAAGCTTTTGTGATAAAAAGTCAGTGCCAGCAAGACTTGACACTGTGGAGCAAGGACACCCACTTTGGGAAGCCTAAGTTCACTGAGAATCTGTTCAACTACCTATGTGAGTATCTGCAATTCAGACCACTGAGACACTCAGTGATACCCTTAATATCAACCAAAGAGGAAAAAGTTATACAGACACTGCTTTTGAGCATCTCTGTAACTGAGCCCAAAGTAACTACTCAATAAGATGGAATCAGTAATCAAAAATTTCCAATCTGAAAATATTCCAGATCTGGTGGATTTATGGCTGAACTTTATAAAGCATTTAAAAGTACATTCCAATTCCTCTCAAAAGATTTCAAATAGCTGAAATGAAACTGATATGGCGAGTTCATCAAGAAAGGCATTCACAAGAAAACCAAAAAGTCAGGAACGAACAAAGCTTTATTGGAGCTGGCTGATGGACAGTCTCTAACGAGGAGCCAGAGATGTCCTCACTGATCTGGGTCTCACCTTCCTTTTAAGGATATTTTAGGTTTTTGTAGTAACCATTACCTCATTTTGGGGACTCTTACAGGAATGTCACACAATTATCACAAAGTTTACTACTCCCAGGAGGTCAGACAACCAAATTCCAAATGACCATTGCAGTTTAACTTTAGCCCAATTCCCAATTTATCCTGTTTATTCTGTTCCCATTTTACGACTCTGCTTTGCTCTGTGTTGATAACTAACCGAAGCAATGGAGTTGAATGAGAGCTTAAATGAGCTTTAAGTGAATTCTCTTATTATGCAGTTAAAAACAGAAAAATGGAGTCTCTCTTGCCTTATCAAAACAACTCTGCCAAACATTTTTACAAGGCCAGCGTTAATTATGCCAAAACTAGACAAAAATACAAGCAGAAACCGACAGACCCATATCCCTGATGAACATAGATGAAAAATTTCACAAAATACGGTCTAATCCAATACAATAGGTCATCAAACACATCAAAGCATGTTAACAAATGGGATCTTTCACAAGGATGGTTTACCACAGACAAATCAGCAAGTATGATAAAAAATCTTAACAGAATTAAGAAGAAAAACAAATCATGTTACAGAAAAAAGTATTTGATAAGATTCAACATTCCTTCATGATAAAAATCTCTCTCAACAAATTCGACATGAAAGAAACGTACCTCAAGATACTAAAGGTTATATATAAAATCCTACTGCCAATATACTGAAAGGGGTACAGTGGAAAGTGGTTTTTCTTTTTTTCATAAGACTTGGAATAAGATAAGGCTACCCATTTTACCACTGCTAGTTAAAATTGTACTGGAAATATTAGTAAGAGTAATTAAGTAACAGAAAGAAATACATGTCATCCAATTTGTAAAGGAAGAAGTTATATTATCCATATGTGAAGATGACATGATTTTCTGTGGAATAACCTAAATATGCCATAAAAAAGATGCTATAATTGAAATTAATTCAGTAAAGTAATAGCATACAAAATTAAGGTATAAAAAATGAACATTTTTATATATCACTAATGAACTTGTAGAAAAAGAAATTAAGAAAGTGCTCCCACTAATAACTACAAAAATAAATAGGAGTAAATTTGACCAAATTTCTACAATGAAAATTATAATGTTATAGGCAACACACACAAGGAAAGGAGGTAGCCCACATTCATTAATTGGAATATTTTTAAAATGACTACGAAGCTCAAAGATATATGTGTGTGTGTGTGTGTGTGTGTGTGTGTGTGTGTGTGTGAGTATACACATTCCCACTAAGATACTAGACTTTCTTTTAGAAATAAAGGAAACAATCCTAAAATCCACATGGAAACACAATGATCCAGAATAATCAAAACAATCCTGAGAAGAAAAACAACCGAACAACAAAGATCTGACTTCAAAACATACTCCAAAAATGTAGTAACCAAAACTTGATGATATAGGCATAAAAACAAAACAGATACATAGACCAATGGAACAGACTAGGGAGCCTAGAGATGAACCCATGTTCATGTAGACAACTGACATCACACAATGACACCAGCAACACAGAGTGGATACAAGATGAAACACCCTCTTCAATAAAGTGTGCTAGGAAAATTGCACACACACATGCAGAACAATAAAACACTTGGTTGCTTTAGCTCACCATACACTGAAGGCAACTCACAGTGGATCAAAGACCTAAATATGCAACCTGAACATATTAAATTATAAGTAACATAGTAGAAAGATGTTGCTGTAGGCAATGAAATGTTAGAGAACCCCAAAGGCATAGACAAGTAAAAATAGAGAAATGGGATGATATCAAACTAAGAATCTTCTGTACAGCAGAGTTTATTCATGTCTTTGAGCTTTCTTTTAAGCTTTTATGTTTACCTTATTTTTTTCTTGAAATTTATTAGGATGAGAAACTTGTTTTTGCCCTTTTATTGTTTTGAACATCAGAATTTTACTGACTGAATCACTTAGGGTGTTAGTTAATATGTTCTGGTCTTTAGTAGCTGAAAAGAGGTATCTTCAAATACAGATGTGACACTTTTGAAAATACTATTTCATAGGTGCTGATGTATGATTTCCATCAACAGTTATATTATGTCAGCAATATGATACCTATATCCATTAAATCCTTGGTATTCCAATTTAAGAATACTTTAAATCTGGTGTTTATTACTTTTATTTATTCAACTTCAAAATAGGGAATCCTTTAATACTTGTTTACCCATTACAACATCTTTATAGAAAATTTAAGATTACTTACTTTTTCTTAACCAGTGTTCAGAATAACAATTTGTTCATTAGACCTGAATATTGACTGATGAATTCAATTTTTTGCCTATGCACCAATACATTTAAACATTTTAATTGGATATGTTTAAGGTGTAACAAGTTTAATATCCATAGTGAGCTGATTAACATCAAGCAAATTAATATACCCATTGTCTTATGTATTTCCTCTTTGTGCATGTGTGTGTACGTGTGTACATGCACTATGGAGAAATATGTTCTGTTGGCAAATTATGGGAATAAAGTACAATATTCGCTATATTCCTCTCATGAAACATTATATCTCTAGCTTGATTTATTCTGCATACTTGCAACTTTCTTTTTGATTTTTATTGTTTTTGTGATATAGAGATGACTGAACCCAGCACCTTCATACTGAGCTACAACCCAGCCTTTTCCATCTTTAATTTTGAGACGGGGTCACACTAAGTCACTAATTTACCCAAGCAGGCTTTGAACTTGTGATCTTTCTGCCTCAGCCTCCCAGAGTGCTCAGATTACAGGCATTTACATCACACCAGGTTATGGCTGTAACTTTGTTCCTTTTGATCCAGATATTCCTATTTAACTGCCCCTGGCAATTACAGCTCTCTTCTCTGTGTCTTTGTGTTTTCCTTTTATTCTTTAGCTTTCTTTTTTGAAGATTCCACATACAACTGAACTTCTGGTACACTTTTCTATCTGTGGTTTATTTCGCATAGTAGAAATTTCTTCTGCTTTATGCATGCTGTTTCAAATGTCAAGAGGTTCTTCTCAAAGGCTGAACAGTATTCCCTTATATTTACCTTATCCATTCATCCACTGATGTGCATTTTAATTGTTTGTGTATTTGGCTACTACACATAATGCTGCAAGCAGCACAAGGGTGCAGATATTTTTGTGAGGTGGTAGTTTCATATTTCGGGGAGGGTAGATACCTGGATTGCTGAGTTGTGTGGTAGTTCTAATTTCAGTTTCACTAGGAACCTCCATAGTGCGATCCACATACATTCTTGCCAATGGTGTACAAAGGGATTTATCTATTTAGAGCCTTCAAATCATGTATCTTTACATGTAGACTGTTCTAACTTTGGGCAATGTTGTTTTCTTCAACTTTTCTTTCAATTCCTCTTAATTTTAGTAATTTTTAAACATTTAAAAATATATGACAGAAGATGTTCTAAACTCATTTTATGTCTTAGTACAGAACTAGAACCAGCCATTTCCTCCCTTCTTTAAGGGGAAATTGGATTTCAAGTAAAAAATCTGCAGGACTGGCACACTCAGTACTGAATGCTACTGAGTTTGTTGCTGTTTCTATCCCTTTTAAATGAACAACACTAGGCAATTTTTTGTATGTTCTGGAAAATTTTATATTTATATCCATCCATATCTATATCTATTCCCAGTAGCAGATATAGTTCTCATGCCATTTTATAGCTATACCAACAGATTTGCTTCTACCTGTTGCTCAAAATAAAAATGTCCTTATAGTTGTTATTCACATACATCTTTTTATAATTTTACCAATAATTTCTTTGGATAGAATCATAAAAATTGAATTTCTTGGTCAAACAGTAAAGAAAAATATTTAAGAAATATTGCTAGATCCTGCTGTGTCATCCTGCATAGAACTTTTAAAATTTTATATTCTCCTGAGCAATATTAGGGGATATCTTTGTCTTAGCCTCACCAACCTAAGAGTTAACAAATGTAAACATTTTCAATGCAGTAAAGAATGGTACTTCAGCACAGTTTTAATTTGCATTTCCTTTATCAGGTAGTTGATGTTTTCAGTATATGAAAAATCTACTTGTACTTATTTTTCAATGAGGTGTCAGATCATTTTTGCAACCAACTTTTGTTTAGGGATTCTGTTATAATCTATATCTTTAGAAACTGATTATATTGGACTGTTAATCTTTTGTAGTGTAAAGTTGTAAATATTTTTTTCCTATTGTGTATTTTTAAGCTCTGTGGTACTTTTTACAAGTTATTTTAATTTTTATATTTTTGTTTTATGAAATCAATTTTCTTTACTGTTTCATTTTTTTCCCTGGGTTGTGGATCTACATTAAAGAAATTTTCTTCATTCCTAGATCACATGGAGCCCACTCATGACTTTAATTTGAAGTTTTTGTTTTGATTTGTAATCCTTCTTGGTTTATTGCTATTTCTGCACTCAAGTATACGCTTTCTTTTCCTATCATGAAGGTGGTTGCCAAAATTTTTCATATCATTCTGCTTTAGTATTATCTAAAGATGACTTAACTTTTTCTCAGAAATGCAGTAGTTTCTATACGACAGATATCTTGTTAATCTTCCTAATTCAATTACACCAGCTCATTTAAAAAATGGTTTCAAGTCAATACACAGGCTTTTCTGGGTATATCTGTGGAGAATTCTGAAGTCACAGATATGAACAAATTAAAGATTCAGTGAACACATCCAGTTTTCCAAAGTGGTTGGATCTATTTCCATTTCAACCATAAATGTCTGCGATTCTGATCACTTTACATTCCAACCTTAGATTCATCCATCCATTTCATTTGAGCCATTTGGCTATGCACACAGTAGATGTTGTTGTGGTTTCAATTTGCATTTCCTTGATGGCTAAATTAGTTGGGCCCTTTTTCCTGTTTCACAGCCATTTCAAGATTCTCTGTGTCGCACCTATTTGACGCCATTGCTCCCCTTTCCCCTCAAAGTGAACCATACTGCTTTACCCTCGCTGCTTTCCAAAACTTCTTCACATTTTCACTACATATAAAATATTTGTCAGAAATAAGTTTAATAAGTATGTTTCCCATTATGATTTTTCCTCTTCACATTTTATGATTTGCCAGTAGTATGTCTTAATAAAAAGAATTCCTAAATTTTCAATACTGTAAAACTTGCCATTTTTTATGGTCTTTGATTTTGCTTAACAAATTTTTGTTTAAACCAAGGTCATTATGATGTTCTCTTGAGCTTCTCCTGAATGTTCAATTGTTGTACTTTCCCATTCAGGTCTTAAGACTTGACACTGATTCATTGTATGAAATAAAGCTTGTGCCAAGTGCGGTGGTACATCTGCAATCCCAGCACTCAGGAGGCTGTGGCAGGAGGACTGTCATGAGTTTGAGGTGAACCTGGGATATATAGTGAGTTCAAGACCACTATATATCAAGATCCTGTTTCAATAGACACACACACAAAAAAATAGAAATCACCAGCAGAGTGAAAAAGCAACCCACAGAGAGGGGGAAAATTATATCAGTTATACCTCAGAAAAAAGACTTATATCTAAAATGTATAAAGAATTAAAAATATAGGCTCTCAAAATTCAAAGACCCAGTCTAAAAACTTGCATCTGAGATGAATATACACTTCTCAGATGAAGACATACAAATGGCAAATAAATACATGAAAAAATGTTCAACATCACTGGTCATTTGAGAGATGTAATTTAAAACAACACCAAGATTCCATCTCACCCTAGAAAGAATGGCTATCATCAAGAAATCAACCAATAATAAATGATAACAAATTAACAAATAACAAATGCTGGTGGGGCTGTGAGGAAAAAGAAACCCCTCCTCTACTGTTAGTGGGAGTGTGGGCTGGTACAACCATTGTGTAAATCAGTGTGGAGATTCCTTAAAAAACTAGAATTAAAGGTTCCATTCAACCCAGCTATTCCACTTCTGGGTATATTCCCAGAAGAATTAAAAACATACCACAGGGATATATGTGCAGATAATTTGTTTATAGCAGATAATTTGTCATAATTAAATCCTGGAAACAAACCAAATGCCCATCAACTGAGGAACAGATAAAAAAAGATTGTTTTAATATAATGGAATAGTACTCAGCCATAAATGAGGATAAGTTTGAGACTTTTATAGATAAATAGATACAGCTCATGACCATACTCATAAGTGAAATAAATCAGACACACATGTGTAAATGTTGCATTGTCTCACTAGAGTGAGAAACTGAACAAGTGAGGAAGATCTAAAATGTACAATAAACATTGGGAATAGGAAATAAACTATCCAAAAAAAAAAAAGAAAAACTGTGATGGGAGAAAGGGGAAAGGAAGGAAGGGAAAAGGGAAAAAAATACAAACACACACACACATACGATAGTTAAATAGTTATACAGCTAGTATCTTAGTTCATGGTAAAGAAAGATTTGTGCTAATATTGTCTGAACAATATTCAATTCCTATATGTTGTACTCTGAACAACTATTGTGAATATATGAAATGTATTATTTATTATTACTCTTCTACTAGCCTATTTTAAAACTCTTTTATTCTTATTTTTATTTTTTTCTCTTTAAAATAGAGATAGAAATCGCATATCTAATTAGATACCCAATTCACATTTTAGCATTTATTGTTGCATAAAATTATTTTTCTCTAAATTTTTAGGGTAGGGACATAAGTCAATATAGCTTTGAAGCTATTTCTTTGCAAAGTGATTAAAAAACTTAGCCTTACACTTTGACGTCTTTCTTTGGCTTCTCCTCTGTAATGTTGGTGTGTAAGTTTTCATCAGGTGTTTGTCTCTCACATTGTCTGACATACTTCTGGAAGGGCCATTTGGAAACTTAGTGATATTCGGCCCATCAGTAATGTACACTTTCTTTGCTGAGACCATACTGGTAGTGAAACTACCAACATTTTGTCACCATCCACTTAAGCTTTGGAGTTCACAGGGACATGATGACACTTATTATTGGTGACTTATGTTGTATATGAGTTTTGGCTTATGCTGTCATAAATTCTTTGCCAGTCCTTATGATGAAAATTTTATATCATCATCTCCCTGAGCTTCTCTAACATTGTCAGTTACATAGAGGGAACCAAATCAAAAGAATATCTTGGTCAAAGCCTGGCATTGGAAATAGATGGAATAAAATCCAAACCTATCTGTACAAACTCAACAAATTCAGTACTTTTAAATTAGTGTGTCTATGTTGTTATAATAGAATACCATAAGCTGAGTGGCTATAGACAAAAAGTTATTTCTTGCAGACTCTGAGAAAGTGCTGGTAGATTCAAATGAGAAGTCTTAATAAGGGTGCTGATCCAATCATGACCTAGTTACCTTCCCAACAGCATTTTTAATAACATCATTTGTGGATTATGTCTTAATATTTGAATTTTGGGGGATTTATTCTGTCTACAGCATTTGTTTAGTTTATAATATTTAATAGGCTATTTATATTTATTTTATCTCATGTTTTAAAAAGTTCCCCCTCTGGCAAGTTTTATAAAGTATATGGTATTTGAACAGACATTTATATATAATATTTATAAATTATTGGGACTTCTTCAAAGCAGTTGTCTTAGTATGTACAGTTTTCTTTAAACAAAGCTATAGTAACATAATCGCCATACATTAAATTATGTAAAAAAGTTTGACAACTAGTTATAATAAAAGAAAAGAATTTAGACAACAAAGAATCATTTTCATCTGTATAATAGCCAGTTGCTATAATATAAAGCAAGACAGTTAGAATACATAAGAAATTATAAACAATTGCTTTCACATTGTGGATTCTGCTGCTGTAGATGCTCCAATTTCATATGCAAGAAAAAATACAAATTACAGAAGTTTCATTTCATATTAACTGAATTGGCAAAAACAGCCATTTAGAGAAAGAAACATTTGATGGAAATTGGCTAAACACTACACATCAGACAATTTCTCTCCCTTTCTTCATCATTGATTAAAAGCATGAAAAAGACAACTCTACAGTGAGAATATCTGGAAGTATAAATTCTCCTAGAATAATTAAAAAAGTCAAATTGATAGGCAAACATATCCAGTGAGGTTTAATTTTGATTTAATGTCTCCTTTTGAGGTTACAAATGATAGCTTGGGCTACATTAAAGAGAGTACTATTAGTTTCTGGAAAAAGTTGCCAAAAAATTAATTGCTCAAAAATGCAAATTTGTGTTGAAGTTCTAGAAGTCAGAGTTCAAACATACCTCCCATAACTATAATCAAGGTGCTCACAGGGCTGTGGTGCTTCTGGATGATCTTGGGGGATTGTTGTCTTATATTTTCCAACTTCTGGGAACCACCCCTCTACTTTGGGTAGACCAGTTCCTGTAACTTTAAAAGAATCGGCCAGAGATCTTGCTTGGCTTTCTTCTTGGTTGTCTTTTCTCAGTTCCTTCACCCAATTTTGTTTTTTTGTTTTGTTTTGTTTTGTTTTTTTCTTGCCTTTTTTTGAGACAGGGTCTCACTATGCAGCTCACACTGGCCTTGAGCTTACTTCTTAGCCCAGGCAGGCCTCCAAACTCACAGTGATCCTCCTGCCTCAGCCTCCTGAGTGCTGGGAGTACAGGCAAGCACCACCACACCCAGCCCTTCATCCAGTTTTAAGGACTCTTGTAATTATATTGGCCTACCTGGGTAACCCAGGATATTCTCCTTGTTTTAAGGGCCTTTGGTTGACAACTTTAGCTCCATTCACAACCTAATTCCATTTTGCCACGTAACAGAACATGTTCACAGCTTCTTGGGTTGGGTTATAGACAAAGGGGAGACATACCTCTATGTAGAACATCTGCTAAGGTTTTGTAATCTGCAATTTTACTTTTTGGAACACATTTCTATATTTTTAGAAGATTTTGTCCTATATATTTATTTTATATAT
>NW_004955416.1:22473162-22492308 GCF_000276665.1 Chinchilla lanigera
CTTATCTTCAAATCAGATTTTCTTATACTTATGTGAATTATAACTATATATTTATATGTGCATGAACATACACACATAAACATACTCCTGATTTATTCAGAGAAAGACTGAAAAGCAGTATGTGCTTAAACAAACCCTACCATCATAGGGAAACATCCTTGCTAAAAACTGAAATGTAGTATATGATGATATAAAGAACACCCAAATGTAAATCAAAAAATATCCTCAACCTATATCTACCTTCACATAAACTTGAACGTACAACAGCAGTAGTAGTATTTGAAAGTGTTAAGTAGAAAGTTCTGGGCTCTCACAGGTCTTCACCACTACTGAACATCCATTTAGGAATTTCAAGACCAACTCCATGCCAGGAGTGAAGATTGGAAGGAGGAAAATACTAGTGTGACTTTACCAGCAAAGGAAACATTTTGATACAGTTTTCCTAGGCAGTAAGATCAACTGAACTATAAAAACCCAGGCTTCAAAGTTCTAATTCCTAATGTCATGATTAACTGTTGAGTACAAACTTTCAATACAGCTCACCCTCGGTTTCTGCGCTTAGTGATAAGAAGTATTTTGGAACACAGCCATGAACACTGAGTGATTAAAGTGTTTGCATTTCTCGAGATCCTGGCATTGGATTAATTCATTTTGTTCTATAAAAATATTCCCTCTGTTGAGCAAAAGTGGGTGCTGAAACTGATCATTAGATACTGTTGAGTTTATACTTTCTCCAATTCTACATTCAATTATTCATGTTATATTTGTGTTCCACTATTTTGGGACATTACAAATTGGCAATCATGTTACATAATTCCTTCAGAATAAGCTGTCAAAAATAGAGGTTTACAACTAAATTTTCAAGTAACTGAAATGGTTTAGTTTGGAGAACTTTTTTCCTGGATTTGACCCATGACTGGCTTGAAGTAACTGATCATCTTAACAGAGTACGTACATCTGAACCATCCAGCTACATTATTGTAATTCATACTAGGAACTGCTAATGTCAGGACTGGAAATCATAAAGCTAGAAATTTCATAATAATAGCAATACCAATTAAACTCTGAATTGCAGATGTGAATCTTCCCGAAATCTAAAGTAATAATTAGGGAGATTTCTCTCTGACTCTGGATTCTGTTCATATCAGTGAGCTGTACACAACTGCGTTTGCTAAGGAAATACTAAGCACACACATCTGGGAATATGCAGATGCCTTTCAGCAAATAGACAACAGGTCAGGCTAATAAGCAGTGTTCGCCTGAGGAATCCATCACATTTAATAGGTATGTCATATTGTCATGGAGAAGTGTGTTGTTATTTATTATGTGCCTTAAAGGTGAATCTCTGAAATGAACACGAGTTTTGTGTTTTAATACTTAATGAATGAACTCCAGTGTTGGCAACTACTTCTGCCACCTACTGTTTTTTAGGTACTTACATTTAAGTAGGCTTAAGTTGGCTTAGACTTGTAGAAAATTTTTAAATGCTGGATGACAGAAAAGTTAACTTCTTAGCCATGTTAAATTAAGTCAGGTAATCTCATTGTGTGTTGCTTTTCTGACCTGTCAAATGGGATTCTGTATGTGGGTAAAATCTAACTTTTCCACACAGATAAAAAGTATGACTGTGCAAGGGGGGAGAGGAGTTGACTAGCTGTTTAAGAACATTGAAAAATCACTGGCTATTTTCATATTTTCTATCTTCATCTGTATATGACTATTACTCAAAAATAGATACCAACTGAGGATCATCTATGTGTATATATATATATATATATATAGATATATATATAGATAGATAGATAGATAGATAGATAGATACTATATAATGGATTTATTCTGGGTTACATCCAATATTTCTTTTAAAGTAACATGCCTTCCTTCCAGGCACCACTGAGTTTAGTCACTGTTTAGCTCCACTGTATTTGATAACAAGGTACCAGTCTCCCACCACCTCCACTTCCTCATCCCCTTTCTCTACCTTCTCATATCTGAGACATCCATTCTACCTCTCATGGGTCATATCTATGGATTTGGCGCCACATATCTTAGATTCTCTTGACTGTCTCTCTGATCATACAGAATAACATTCAAATATTTTATTGGGAACAATCCATAAAGAAAACAAAGGGTTTTATCACTTCTCTATTTAAAAATGTATTTAGTTAACACTCACACTTACCTAGGTTCAAAAAATTATAGTTTGGCACAAGCCCCACACTAATTTTCCCCAGAGCTCCGAGGCTGGTGTGCCCAGAACTAATGAAAGGTTGGCTGCCAGTCTAATTATGCTCCTGGGTGGGGAGAAAGGGAATGTTTTTCCTTTTTCATTAGGTTATTTGAAGGATTTTTTTCTGTACCTTTGCTTTTAAATTGTATAGAGATATAGCTAAAAATACTTCATTTTCAGTTCACTCCTGTTGGCATTCCACTTAAAATAAACTCTTGTCAAGCTAGATTGTATTATGCAATCCAGGCTTAAAAGTTGTCTATTTTAACACAATTGTGTCCTTTCTTACATTTTCTTTTTTTTTCCTTTTCCTGCGATGGCTATGGATGGAAAGGGCATGCTTGAATAATCTTTTGTCTCTTTTTTATCTTATTTTTTTCCTTTTACTCTACATCCTGGAGATAGTGGTTGTATTCCTCTTTCATTTGTTCAGTTAATTAATTTGATCAGATATATTTCAGATTTCTAAGCCATGCTTTATATCATAATTTCTCTCTTTTTTCTTTTTCTTTTTCTTTTTCTTTTTCTTTTTTTTTTCTTTTTGAGACAGGATATTGCTATGTACTTCAGGCTGGCCTTGAACTCACTATGTAGCCCACACTGGCCTGAAACTTGCAGAAATCCTCCCGCCTCAGCCTTCCAAGTGCTGGGATTACAGGCATATTCCACCACATCTGGCCTATTTTCTCGTTTTAATTTGTTCTGAAATCTAAGATATTGTGTTTTCTTCTTATTTTAAGTTATTTTTGTGTCAATTATTCTTCCACAAATTTATTTCTTTCGAAGGTATGTAGAGCCATTGTAGATTTTTCTTACTTTGGAATGAAGAATGAAATTGAATGTTCAGTCTTTATTTCCCCATTCAAAGCAAGCAATTAATCCCAGATAAATAGATCTTCTAGGCATCAAGGATCAAAACCCAACGGTAACAAAATTCTGAGAGCAACACAGTGGAGCAAGCAAAGAATAACCGAAGAAAAGGTTGTGAAGTGATCACTAGAGCTGCATCCACCTGCTGTGAGCTCAGTTTTTATTTTTTATTTTTTTTTATTTTTTCTCCGGTACCGGGAACCGAACTCACGACCTTGTGCTTGCCAGGCAAGCACTTTTGCCGCTGAGCTAAATCCCCAGCCCGAGCTCAGTTTTTAGACCCTGGCTCTGAAGCCACACTATGTGAAACTGTACTGCTGATACCAGTACTGCACCTGGCCCTGCCCCAGGCCCTGGAACTCCAGTTTCTCTCCTTGCTTCTGTACTTTGGACACTGGCTCCAGCTTAGCTTTGTGTGTTCCCATGCTTTAGATGTGTAGCTATTGATAGAGTAAGTTACATTACGCTCTGAATTCTGGAATCACTATTGCTCCACAAGTATCTGTTTCCCATATCCTGGGTTCTAAGACTATTCCACAAGTGCATGCTGAACACTGGGTCTACTGCTGTGTCTGAAATATCCCCACTGCAGTGGCTGGAACAGCTCTACCACTGCATACCAGTTACATTAGAACTTACAGCTGGACACTGAACAGCCACTAGTGGAAATACATGAACCTCAGCCTCTGTCGATGTGGTAGCTCTATGCCTTTCTGTGCTTGAGATTTTAGTCCCACATATGATCCACAATCACCTACACTTACCAATATGGGAAGCAGGATATCTATTTCTGACTAGTGTAACCAGCCAGGACTTCACAGCTATGGTTCTTCCATGTTTGCCTGTGCTCTAGACCCTAGCTCCTTGGCTGTTTCACAGGCACTGTAAATCTGCTACTGCTGCCAGTGTCACTACTAGTGTGCCCCTCATGGGAACCTCATGCCGAGGATACCCTTATTTATGATTCCCCCATGAGAGAAAAAGCAATCAGAAGGAATCCAGTAGTCTTCAGTACCTAAGGCTCCCTCCCATGCTGTGGACATTCGAGCTTACTGAGGACTCTTGTAATCTCTGCCAACACTGACTATTTAACTGGCAGACTTGAATGGAGACTACATTGTACCATTGGAGCTGAGATGCCCATCTGGAGTCTTCAAATGCCCAAGATCATCCCCAACAACACCAATCTGTAAATTTTGTGAAAAGTGACTGTCTGTCACATGCACAGACATCCATGCAAGACAAAGGAAGTATGAACAAAAATTCAGAATCAAGACAGCATCACAGGAATATAGTATTTGTAACTGGTCTCAAAGAATTGGAAATGCACAAATTGTCCAAAAGAGAATTCAAAATATTTATTTTAAGGAAGATCAGAGAACAATAAGATAACAGAGGGAAAACTTAATGAAATTAAAAACATTGTACATGATCAAAATTACAAATTAGAGAGATAATCATAAAGAATCAAACAGAAATTCAAGAGCTGAAGAATAAAATAAATAAAATGAAAAAATATATTAGAAATCATCAGTAGCTGAATTAATTGACCCCAGTAAAGAATCAGTGAAATTGAAGGTCACTAAAATATTCAGAGGAGAAAAAAATAAAGTTAAAATGCAAAAAGCTCATGAGATTTATAGCATAAAATTCAAATAACACATACAGAAATTTTAGAAGAATGAAAGAGATGAAAGAAACATAATAGGATGTCCATTTAAAGAAATAATGGCTGAAAATATCCATATTTTGGGCACTTATGAAGAGTTAGGTGTGTGAGTCTTATAGGTTTCCAATCAAGTTTAATCTAAAAAAAGACTTTACCAAGGCCTGTTATAACTGAATTGCCAAAGCCAGAGACAGTCTTAGGAGCGGCAACAAAAAAACAGATTTCTCACACACAATGGAACCCACATGATTATATCAGGGAATTTCTCAGCTTTACTTTATTAGCCAGTGTGGACTGACAATTCATCACTTCTAGACCTGCCTTAAAAGAAATACTAAAAGTTTTCTTCAAGTTTGTTTGTTTGTTTATTTTCTTATCGATAATATTTATTCATGTGAACAGCTTTACAAAATTAGTAGCACTCAATTTTCTTGACACATACTCACTTACAACTAGTTTTGAATAACATACTGTCACATATTTTAAGTGACTCAACTTCCACGGGAAATATACTCCTTTAAGAACATAGGGTATCTGGAAAAATAATGAACAGGAGGAACTTTATACATACTGGAATTCTAGCAACCTCTGCTTACTAAAACTGATTTTGTTTTATATCTGGTCTTGACATTCCTTAATCATTAATGTTCATAGCTGTAAAGTGCCTACGGCAGTCAAAAGCACCCATGTAATCCTGGGATCTGATGCCCAATCAGCCAATAGGAAGTATTGCTGTTCCCTGCTTTCTTAAGAGCCCACAACAGAGGCCCACAACTCATGACAAAGTATAGATTGACTATTTTTTCTAACATTTTAAATGAACAGGGAGAAAAGAAAAATCTGTTCTTCAAGTTTAAATGAGAGAACACTAGTTAGTAAAATAACAAGATAAAGTATACAACTCACTAATAAAACTAAATATGTATTCAAGTTCAGAACACTCTGATATTGTAATGACAATAGATAAATAACATCTCTCTCAAATACAATGGTTATAAGACAAAAACAACCATAGCTACTTCAATTTGAGACATACAACATAAAAAGATCCAAAGTGTAATATCTGAAATGTAAAATGTGTGCGCAGGATTGTAGAGATTTGTATGCAAGTAAAGTTATCAGCTTAAAATAGAAATCTAATGATAAAATATTTTATGTAGAGCTTAAAATAATCAAAGCAAAAGCTTAATTTAGGTAAAAATACGGCAGGATACCTATAGTCTCAGCACTCTACAGGGCTGAGGCAAGAGGACTGTACCTTTGAGTTCAGCTTGGGTAACTTGGAGTCTTAGCTAGACGTATTCTAAAAGTATTAAGGGGGGTGCTGAGAAGGCCCCTCCATATGAAGGCTTTAGATTAGTGGTGGCAAACCTATGGCACATGTGGCACAGTGAGCTGTTTTTATCATTACAAGCTCTAAAACTTTCACTACCTCTGCTCTAGATTCATTCCTGATTACTCAAAAAGTTTTTAAAACAAACAAACAAACAAGATAAAGACAGAAGAATCAAACCAAACACAAAACATTGAAATCATGATGACAGAGGAAGAAAGGATGTACCTACAAGAAATATAGGGGAAAAAAACCCAAAGGCAAAATCAATAAATGCTTACTCAGCAATTACCTTGAATATAAATGCATTAAGTTCACTAATCAAGGTATAGAGTGAGGGCTGGGGATTTAGCTCAGCGGCAAAGCGCCTGCCTGGCAAGCGCAAGGTTGTGAGTTCGGTTCCCGGTACCGGAGGAAAAAAAAAAAAACAAAAACAAAAACAAAAAGGTATAGAGTGGCCAAATGGATTACAGGGTGGTAGTGCGGAAGCCAAGCATAAGATACTTGCAAGGGATTCACTTCCATTCGAAGGACAGATATAGAATGATGTAAAGGGATGGAAAAAATAGATATCGCATGCAAATACAAATCAAAAGAACAAGAGTAGCAACACTTACATCTGACAAAATAAAAACTTTAAGACAAAAACTAAAGGGGCTGAGGGTTTAGCTCAGTGGCACAGCGTCTGCCTGGCAAGCGCAAGGTCATGAGTTCGATTCCCAGTACAGGAAACCACCCTCCCCCCAAAAATAAAAACTAATAATACACAAAGAGATTATACAATACCTTTCCCAACTGAGTAAGACCCTAAAACTTATATGTGCCCAACACGAAAACCTAAAAAAATAAAGCAAATATTAGTATATCTACAGGTAGAGGCAACCAAACAATACTATTTGGAGCTTCAGTTCCCTACTTAAACTGCGTAGATTATAGGTAGAAAATAAGACTGTCCTTGAAACTATATATTAACATTTCTTTAAATGCAGTGAAACAGTTACCAGTGACTGCATTTTGCATGGTTGAGTAGAGCCCAAATTCTTTCCGTAAAGTGTCTATATTACTCTCTCATTTCAAATCAGAAGATACCATGAGAGAAAAGAAGTCTCAGAATTGAGAAATGGCTTGTAGAAGCAGAAGTAAAATTAACAAAGTACCTAAGTTAGAAGAAAATGCAGAAATCTCAAATTCAAAAGTGAATGATATTATTACAGCTTATACTGTGGAAACACAAAGGGTCATAAAATACTAAGATGAACAATTCTAGCCAACAATTCTGGATACCTCCAAAAAAGGGTGAACATCTAGACACTTACAACCTATCAAGATTCCCTCAAGAGGAAACAGATAATCCAAATAGATCCACATTGGAAATGAGACTAATCAGTAATAAAAAACCTACTATTAAGAGAAACATAGGACCTAATGGCTTCCTTGCAGATATCTGTCCATTTAAAGAGAAACAAACATCAACGCTTATCAAACTCTTCCAGCAATTAAAGAGTTAAAAACATTTCTGGATTCATTTTCACAAGGCCAGCACTACTCTGATATTAAAAGCATACCATAGGGGCTGGGGATTTAGCTCAGCAGTACAGCGCCTGCCTGGCAAGCGCAAGGTCATGAGTTCAATTCCCAGTACAGGAAGAAAACCAAAAAAAAAAAAACACAAACAAACAAATAAAGCATACCATAAAAGAAGACAAATGCAGGCCAGTATCTCTGACATACATAAATGCAAAATCTTCAACAAAAACTGTAAAATTAAATAGCAAATAAAAAGTTGACACAATATTACCAATTAGGACTCATCCTGGGATGCAAGTGTGATTAATATATAAAAATTAGTAATCATGGTACAT
The DNA here is from genome assembly GCF_000276665.1 of Chinchilla lanigera. NCBI lineage: Eukaryota > Metazoa > Chordata > Mammalia > Rodentia > Chinchillidae > Chinchilla > Chinchilla lanigera. Next base: position 22,481,127 of record NW_004955416.1, read on the forward strand.
CATATTGACAGAATGAAAGGTAGAAATCATATAAATCTCTCAAAGCCAGGTGTGACATACGCTTATAATCGCAGTACTCGGGAGGCTGAGGCAGGAGGATCACTGTGAGTTCAAGGCCAGCCTGAACTAGACAGAGAGACCTTGTTTCAAAAAAAAAAAAGTCCTCTCAATATAACACAATATAATCATTTCAATCATGCAATCATCTCAACAGCATTTTAAGAACACATTAATGTTCACTAGTATAATGAAAGACAAAAATCCTATAGTCATCTCTGATTAACAGAAAGGACCTTTAACTAAATTTAACATATTTTATGATAAAACCTTTCAAACCAAGTATGGAAAGCTGTATTTCAAGACAATGAAGGCTGTATAGGATAAGTCCACTGCTAATATCATACTCAATGGTAAAAGCTGAAAGCGTTTCTTATAACATCAGAATAGAAAGATACCCAGTCTTGCTGTCCTATTTAACTTAGCACTGAAAAGTTCTAGATAAGAAAGTAGGCAAGAAAAAGAAAAAATGGACATCCAAAGTGAAAAAGAAGTTCACCATCTCTTTGCAGACGACTTTCCTACACATAGAACAATATAAAGATGTCCCAAAATACTGACAGTGTTGTAAACTACAGTGTTGTAAGCTATGAAATTCAACAGTGTTGTAAGCTACAACATTAATACATAAGAATTAGTTGCAGTTTCATACACTAACAGTTAACTGTCTGAAATAGAAATTAGGAAAATGTCATAAGTGTCAAGCAGAATAAAATACAAGAATAAATTTAATCAAGGTAAAATACCTACATACTAAAAACCAAACCACTGATGCAATAAATTAGAGACAGAGAAATGGAAATGTACCTCAAGTTCACAAATTAGAAGAATTATTTTGTTGTTGAAATAGCCATGCAAGCCAAAGCAATCATTAATTCAATGCTGTCTTTATCACATTGCCAAGAATTTTTCATAGAAATAAAATTCACCATTATAAATTTGTGTGAAACCACAGAATACTTTAAATAGCTACAGTAATTTGAGAAAGGAGAAGAATCGAGATTTTTCACTTTTAAATTGTATTATAAAGGTATAGTAATCAAAACAGTATGTTAGTTTAAAAACAACATTAGATCCTTGCACCAAAGACAAAAGGGAAATACAAAGAAATAAATATTTAAGAGTGAGACATAGAGCTTTAAAACTCCTTGGAGAAAATATAGAGAAACACTCCATGACATTGATCTTGGAAGGAAATTTTGGGCCATGATAACAAAATTACAGGGAAAATAATCAAAATCAAACAAGTTAAAGGAGCAAAATTAATAAAGTTAATCAACATCAAAGTAAAATGTTTCTCTTCAGAAAAAGTTTCTGTGCAGAAAAGAACCTAAATGCAAAATTAAAAAGAGAAAATGTTCGCATATCATGTATTCTGAGGAGTTAATATGGACATGCGTAAGAAACTCAAATGACTGAAGGGCAAAAAAGAAAAGCAATCCATGTAAAAGTGGGAGAAGACCTCAATATATATTCTTTTCCAAGGACCATATACACGAAAAGTTGGTCAGCATCATTATCCATCAGGAAAATGAAAATCAAAAGCAGAGAACTACCACTTGATGCCTGCTCAGAGATTATCATGAAAAATTAGAAGATTCTTAAAGGGTTGACAAGTATATGGAGACACGGCAGCTCTTACACTGTGTGAGTGTGAAGGAAAATTGACACAATCTTTATGGAACTAGGTATATAAGTTCTTTGAAAAAGTTAAAAAGAACACTTCTACATGATCCACCAATCTCACTTCTGTGTATAGATGCAGGCGTCACTATGAAGTGAAATGAAGTCAGTATGTTGGAGATGTACATGTTTCCATCTTTATTGCAGTTATATTAAGAATGATGAAAATTTGGAGGGGCTGGGCACATAGTTTACAGAAAGCCCATACTACCATATTCTGTTAACTAGAATTGAAGGGGCCCCAAATAACTATAGGGTGTAACCCTTATTCAAACATCTATCTGCTCTAATACTTGCAAACTATCTATGTCAATTAACACCATGACATTATATGTTTATTTTTTCTTTTTTAAAATTTATTTTTAAAATATAAGAATGAAAACATATTAACAAACAGATGTCCGTTTACAAAATAGGGTAAGAATACAAGCAGTATGTAATTACAGACAAGGTTGCTGTATTACATATTGATATCTTCAAAGTGGTTTCTTAGGAAAATAAATAGAGACATGGAAGAATGATCAAATAATCATTAATTGTTCCTTTCAGTAAAGCAATAGAAATCAGTAGTACAAGTATGTTAGCTATCCTGTATATACATACATATATAATTCTCCTTTCTTTTCTCTTTTTCCTCATCCCAGTTTCTTTTTACTTTTGAGCAGTTTCCTTTTGTTTCACAATGTCTATCATACCTCCTGACATTATATGTTTAAAGTAGGAATCAACTTTGAATGAACTCATCTAGTGATAAAGACAGAAACTTATTTGTTTCCAATATACCTAGACCTAAATGTATACTTTGGCATATTTTAAAGCAAAGGTGTGAAACTGAAGTGTCACAATTTTATCCTGAAAGGTCTTCTTGCGAAGATATATCCAATATCCATGCATTTTTCCATAATTTTCTTATGCTATGGCATTAGCATTGAATAAATCTTGGGTACACAAGAGAAATTCCCTGCCTTTTAAAGATTTCACAAGTCTGTGGAAAGAGCTTATTGCTAGAATAATTTCTCAGGTTTCAGAAAAATATCCTAATAAAATATTAAAAATTCAAAATTAAACTTTCTTATTAATACCTAAATACGAGCCATGGAACCAGTTTTCAGAAATTGTAGGTCACTGAATATTGCTTCCTATAAGGGTCACTAAAGTTTCAGCTAGGAACTTTCCTGAAAGTCAATGTTACCACTTTGCATTTATCACTGCCAGTCTTGCTCTGCATATTTTTTGGTATTCGCCATGCATTGTTAACAGTGATTGTCATGTAATTAAATCACTGCTCATCACAAGAGCCAGTTTTTATGCTGAGATAAGCATCAAAAGGCTGCAGCAGGACCCCCAGATCAATAAAGATGTTCCCAATAGGATTACAAAGAGGCTGAGGTTGAGCAGGGCACTAGAATTAATTAGGAATGATTTCTCTTTTTCTTACTACTTTCAATATATTTTTAATTGTTTTTCCATTTTCAATGGGCTCTATTCCCCCCTACATTTTCTTTTTTTAATTCTGCATGGACACTCAGACACTCCTGTCCAGAGGTCTGTAGAAACTGAACTTATAATCCCTTCTACCTTTAATCATCTCCCCGAACCCCAACTTCATTTAGCACCAGTACACCCAGAGTTTCAATATTTTCAAAGAAGCTGTGAGAGTAAGGATGATCATCTAATTAAAATACATACTTTCAACTCTAGGTACATCTCTTCTTTAAGTTGGTCCTCTCTTGATAAGGTGTGATGTGCAGTTCGGCAAATGTGAGCACATTCTAAACAGGAACAAAATCCAAATGAAACCTGAATTTTCCAAAAAGAATTTTGTACTTCTGTCAACTATGTATGTATAGCATTTTCGGGAGTGGGCAATGAGGGACCGAAGTCATGGACTTGGTTTCTGGAACGCAGATGGGTATTCTAAGCAAGAGATGTGACCTTGTGTGCATGAGGGTACATGTTTTTGGCGATTTGAAAACACTTCTTCAGACTATGGTGCTTTGACAGACAGAGCACTTTGAACTAAAGGACACATTATGAAGAGGACTCAGCTCTCTAACCTTTTCCTCCTTCTCATTCTTCCTGGCAGTGGATCATAGAAATTATTCCTCTTCTCCAAGGTGTGTCATAGAAACTATAACCCACATACCCCAAAGCCAGCCATAAAAACCTACATTACTCAGCCCTCAACACACACACACCCACACACACACACACACACACACACACACACACAAGCACTTTACGTTTTGAATGTAGACCTAAGAAAATTCTCTGACTTTTGTCCAGTTGATCAAAAGACCATCATTCCATAGGAATCCTGCATCACACTGAGGAGAAAAAAAGAAATGCTACCACCAGAGAGACCAGGAATAACCTGAACACACAGGTCTTGATGGGTTTTCCTAACTCAGTAATAAAAGATCTTCTTTTTTGTCCATTCATATTTCTACATGGCCTTTTCTGCTTCATAGAATATAAACATAAAATAGACATTTCCTTGCATCTCTGAGGTCTTCATTCTGAAGGCTCCCAGGGCACAAAAAAATTTGATTACATAATTGGTAGGCCTTACTCTTGTCAGCCTTCCTTTTGTTATAGGAGTTGAACAGTGACCTTTATGAGGTGGAGGAAAGGGATCACTCCATTTCTACCCCTGCATATTAGGATATTATCCTTGCATATTCTATCCCTGCAATTAATTAGGAATGATTTCTCTTTTTTTTTTCTTTCAATATATTTTTAATTGTTCTTCCATTTTCAATGGGCTCTATCCCCCACTACATTTTTTAAAAAATTCTGCATGGACACTCAGACACTCCTGTCTAGAGGTCTGTAGAAACTGAACTCACAATCCCTTCTACCTTCAATCATCTCCCTGCATATTCTATCCCTGCAATTAATTAGGAATAATTAGAGGTCCCCCTTCAATAAGGGGACCTACACCGTAACATCTAGGATTATTCAAATTCTTGACTGTAAAAATAGAAACTAGAAATTAGTGGGACAACAGGAAGTGGTGGTTTGGGGAAAGGAGGTGATGGTGGTTCCAAGACTACAATGTGATAAAAGTGTTTCTAGAGATTGAGAAACAGGTTTTACAGAAGAGAAAAAGGAATTGAATAGTCAAAAGAATCGGAAAGAAAAAGTAAATCTTTTAAGAGTTACACAAATGACCTGTGGTATAAGCTCATTATTAAACATACCTTGGCACAGCTGGGTCTTGGCAAAGCTATGGGGTGACAGAATATGAACTTTGATGCTTTTTCTTCTGCTAATCTATAAGAATTAAAATGTGCATTCATTGTTTTACTCAGCACACACTTACTATGTACTTACCCTTAGGGATTGATAGAACATGTTGGGAATTAAAATGTTGCCTTTTATCAGAGTAGTTCAGAAGCAAGCAAGATGCAGACACAGGAGTCAAACCAATACAAATAACATATGTATATTTGTGCTACTGGCAAATGAGAACCGAATTAAATAGATTCTTCCAGGCAAGGGACTATTGACAACTCCCAGCCTCCTTGTGGCAAGTACAGCCTGCTCCATTAAGGTTCCAAGCTTAGAGGATCAGAGCAGAATGCCTGCTCCCTGTAGGCAGGTTGAATCCAAAGTGAGGAAATGGGGCAGAATTCACTGCCTCCCTTTGCTCCCCAGCGAGCTGGAGAGAAGATGGGGCCCAGGATTTCATTAGCATTGCTCCAGCAAAGCTTTCCACATGGTAGCCTCTTGAACAGAGGCATAAGGTGACAAACTTCCTAACAAGAGGCCCACATATATGATCTTACCAGCAGAAATTAGATGTAGTCCATACCTTTGAGGAGCTTACAATACAGCATTGAGCTAGATCCACACAATTGATACTTATGCCCAGCTTCATTTTCCAACAAGAGAATCATGTTGGACAATGTGGTAAGTAGCTGGACCCAACCTACTTTTTGATTCCTGCAAAAACGTCATCTCTAAATATGACAGATTCCAAGCAATCTGCTCTATTCATCAATTCTAAGTACACATATACCTGCCTCAATCTAGGACAGCCTATTCTCTTTCTTTTCCAGTGACCATCTGGTCAATTTTTCAAACTTTTGTCATTATCGCATTTAGGAAATATTTTTGATAACCATCACTATGCATAACCCCTCTTGCCTTAAAGTTTACATATCCTTTCATTCTTTTCTTATTGCCGCAATGTGCCAAAATACACTTGAAATTGAGACCCCATCATCTCTAAATGTCTCCTGGCATCTAATATTGCAGCCTTCTACACAGACATGATGTAAGAGTATTGAGCTAAGTGGAAAGAAACTCATAGAAGAAGGTGAGCATTGCCTAGATTTATTTCATTCATAACTTTGTTCAACTTTTCAGTGAAGACCTGTGATAGTTGGCTACCAGCCAGGGCTTGTTGCTAAGTAGGATGAACACAAAATGCAAGTAGAATGTAGTTCTCTGATTTTGAATAAGAAAATTAAAAGTGATATTCAGTGCTCTGTGATCTTCTTTGGTACTGACACTTAGGATTGTATCCTTATGGTACTGGGGTAATAGAGACCTGCTCTATGGAACCCCTACCCCAGAGCAAACCAGAGGAGAGAGCGGACAACTCTGGCCAGCTCCTCATCCCTGTGTGTGAGTGTGTGTGTGTACACACTCAGCTCTTCCCAAATTCAGAGAAGGTGGTTCATAATTACAGGGCCAGAGCAGCCTCCCTAAACCCTGCATTGCCCTCAGCCCTTGAAGCTGAACTTAAGTGCTGCTTGCCACTTGAAGGCGTTTAAATCTGGAAGAGGGCAGATCTGTTTTCAAAGGGAATTCGGCTTTTCTAAAAAGTTCCAAAGGAATTCAGAGTTTCATGGTGCGCTCGCTGCAGTCTTTACATCATCTTTCTGTAGGCTCAGTTTTCCCTGCATTTGGTTTTTTCATAAAACAAAACATGTTTGCTTCTTAGCAGCTCCCAGTGACCTTCGTGCTGTTTATTGCCTCTCTGGCTGTATTAAATCTCTGAGCTCTGCAGTGGGAATTCTAAAGGACACAGGCCTCAAATCTGCCCGTCTATCAATGGAGTAGGGAGAAAAAATAAAAGTTAATGTGCAGCACACCCACTTGAGATTGGATTTGTACCTAACCTTCAACACGGACAACATTGTTTACAAAGAGTCTAATTCTTAGGGTTTAGATCAAACCCTAGCTTTCCTTTCTCTTCCCCATCTTAGACCTCTCCAATGCTCACTTTTCCCCTCCGCAAGATGGAATTGCATCCTCTCTGTCTGCATGCTCCCTGTCTCTGCAGACTGTGTTATAATGCCCAGAACAAGCCACACCAACCCACAGATCCTGGGTAGTGGTTTGGGAGGTGACTTTCAGTGTAATGAGGTCTTGCTGCCACCAGGGCCCTAAAGAAAATTACAAGGAGACCAAGTGTGTCCTTGGAAACTTCTCACTTAAAACCCTTCCCAAAGTCATCCAGTTTGCTGATTTTGTTTGTTTATAATGACCTATGGATGTGAAAGCTTTGGTGAATTGAAAAATATAAGCTTAGGTTATTTCTTCTACCTATACCACTTTGCTGTCTTCCTACAAACACATGAACTATTGTTTTGTAATGACCAGGAATGTAAATGCATATGTAAGTTAACCTGAAGTAAAGCAATGCTGTCCTGTAACTTCATATTGTCCCATAGGATTGTCATACACTGTGCCAAAGCTAGCCACAGGGTCAGGCATGTGCCCTGGACTCAGTCATTCCAACTGAGGAAACTCTTAGCTTCAGTGAATACATAGATCAGCATAAGCAAGTAACATTCCCAGGTTCTGTATCTAGCACTGAATAGAGCTGTTAGGTTTGTCTTAATTCAGTAGGCTGGAAGGAGCTACTGGCAGAGATCATGTCTGGCAAGTGAATGAGATAAGCTTGCAGAACAGAATCCAGCAGAGACCAGAACCATGAGATTTGAGTTTTTCTTGGCTCTACCTGGGACTGAACCAAGAACCACCTCTGGATATTACCATCCACTGATGCAGTAACTTCCCTTTTTGTGTAACTTACATTGTATTGGGTTTGTGTCATGACAACAGAAATTTCGATTAACACCCTTGATAACGCAAAAGTGCTTTCGTCTACACATTTACAGGCCTTCAATTACATAAAATACTGCATATTTATTCATATTTCCCAGATATTTCTATGTCTTCTTTTTAATTGTTTTTTCATAGTATTTGTCCATATTTGACAATTTTCTTTTTGTTTTGTAATAACTTTTTATATATTTAGAACACTAGCCCTTTTTATGTCACATATGCAGCAAATATTTTTTTCCCAGATTGTCATTTGTCTTTTGACTTTGACAGGTTTTCTTGGCAAACACATGGTTTCCTTATGCATTCTGCCTTTGGCATTATGCTTTAAAAAGCACATCCTAATCCAAGATTGTTTAAAATTCAGCATTTAAAATAAAATTTTACAATCAAAGACATTCCCCTGTAGTGGGAATAACCATTCAAAAAAGGAAATGGAAAATATGATTCTTTTTTACAATGCTCATAAAAGCTGTAAAGTAACTAGAATTTAAATCTAATAATGAATGCACAAGTATTTTTGGAAAAATCTTGAAAAAACTAAAGGACATGAAGAAAATCTGGTTAGATAAAGAGATACTATATCATTTGGTGGAACAACTGAAGCAGGGACTTAAAATTGGTTAAGATTCATATAGAGGTTGCAAAATGCTAGGTATTTTCTAATTCTAGTGTTCTGTAATCCCCAAATGAGGGTATTCCATTCTGTATGGTCTGCCTGCCTCCATTCTCACCTCTGGTCTCTATGGAATGCCATTCTTTGCAGACTCTTTCTATTTTTGAATTCTGCCAAGATCTTATAATAGGGATTCAGAACCATTTTTCTTCTGCTGGATACTCGTACTCCTTCCATCACTGACCTCAGCCTCATAAATCACTGTGCATAGGGGCTGCAGGTATGCTGTGTACAAGCCTAGAGGCACCATTTGTATGGCAATGTGAGTGAATCCTCTCCCTGCGGCAGAGAACAGCTTCCCAGGTACTGCTTCCTACCAGCTACTGCTTCCCTGTGACCTACAGCTTTCCTTGATGCTTATTACCATAGGAAATTGGATATTTGTAATATCACATAATAGATCTCTCTTTTCTACTAGCTTGTAAGGTCCTTGAAGGCAGGAACCATGCCTGCAAACACCTTCCATAATCCAGGTGTGCACAAGGTGTCCCCAAGTATTTTAATAAGGACAGATATCTAATTGGTCGTGTTGACTTCTAGCTTCATTCTGAAAAGCTCTAGCTTTCAACATCAGCTTAATATTTTATATAAACTTTGGGAAGATTTTTCTCCTGTTCTAACATGTACAACTTAAACATAACTACATTTCTGAATCTTTTGTGGGGCAATTGCTACTTTCACAATATTTTGTCTCTCAATATGTGAAATGACAAAATTCCATAGCTTCATTCATTCAGGTTCTACTGATTTCCCATAAAGATAATTCCAACTTATTTTATATAACTGCTTGCAATGAGGTGCAATCTTTGAGGAGAGAGGTTTGTTACTTTCTTACATTTTTTTCAGCCCTGTGGATTGAATTAAGGGCCTTCTCAATGAGCAATATGTACATTCCTTCTTTATTCTTTTATTTTTGAGACAGAAGCTTGCTAAGTTACCCAGGCTAGGCTTAAACTAGCAATCCTGCTTTAGTCTCCTAGAGTGCTTGCATTACAGGCATGTACTACCAAGCTCAGCTCCTATTCTATTTTATGTCATTTTTTATATAATATAGGAAATGACTGATACTTTATGTTTTCAGCAGGAAGTAAATGTATCTAAATTATTTGTTTTAATCACATAGTAGTAGGTCTTCTGAGTTTTCTAATTTCCAAGTAGGAAATCATATAATCTAAAAAGGCATTTTTATACCTTTATGAGAACTATGATGCTCTTTTTATTTGGACTTACACAATACTTTTAAATGGTATCATCATGTTTCTAAACCTAAATCAAATTTAGTTTTTCACCATTCAGCATGTGCTCATCTTAGTATAATATTTTTGTCATACTGAAAAGGAACTTTTATTTCCTTTTTCAGTTTTTTCCTCAAATATTTTTACTGGGATATACTATTTGTAATTTTATGGGGTACATACTAATTTGGTATTGGTAGACAATAACACACTTCCACCTGCTCAAACATTAATCATCCCGATGAGCTAGGAATTCTCCTAGTCCTCAAGTTATTTTTTAAAATATGTCATGGATTATGTAACCAGCAACTCCTCTGTAACTGTACTGTCTCTAACTCCCCTGGATCCTCCCCGTCCCAGTCTCCCTTCCCAGTCTTTAGTTACTGCTATTCCATCCCATTCTTTTATGAGGTCAATATTTTAGTCCCTGAAATTGAGTGAGGACATGACATTTGTCTGCATCTGCTTTATGCCATTTTAACTCTAGTTTTATCCACCATATTCCTCCATAAGTATGGCAGGATTTCATTCTTTTTATGGCTGAGAAGCCATACACACAGGTATGCACACATATAGGGTGACACACATATCATGTTTTCCCATCCACCCCTTCACTGGTGGACACCTTGTTGATTGCATGTCTTGGTTATTGTAAGTATTGCCGAGGTAAATGCAGGAGTGCTCATAGCTCTTTGATATGATTTCATTTCCATTGGATACATATCCAGTAACTGGCATTGTTAAATTACAGAGTGGTTCTTCTTTACTTGTTTGTGTTTTAGGATTCTCTTTATTGTTTTCCACAATAGTTTTACAATTTCCATCCCATCAAGAGTTTTTTCTGCATGAAGATCATGCTAATTCTTAGCGATATATATTTCATTTTCTAATATGACGAATTATGAAAACTGTATTTGGGGGACAAGAAGTTATGAAAGGTGAAATTTGGTCACTGTCATGGGTCCCTTCTCTGCCTTTGATGGGGAGCTGTGGCTTCGGGCACTGTGTGAAACACCTGAAGAGTGGGATTCATTGGCTTTTCATGGCTTGTTCTTCAAATAGCTTGGTTTACGGATGCTTTTTCACAGACTGATCTCTTCACTGCTACTTTCTCCAATTCTGCGATTTAAGAAGGGGATAATTCCTAAGTGCTCACTTTGTACATGAGACAAATAGAAACAAAAATAATATTTAAGTCCCACAGAGAAGGAAGTTTTGAGCTCATTATTTGCTCTGTGCTACAGATTTATCTTCCGATTTGCTTATTCTGTATAGGCCTCTGCACCACTAAATATAAATGTTTCCACAGAAAGTAACTGACTGTCGTGTTTGTTACTTTTTGTAGGTCTGCTTCTATGGGTCAAGAAATGTATTCAAAAAATTGTTTGGACAGCTAAAACAGCCTCGATCCTTTTGTTTTAGAGAACTGACTCGCTGGTTTTTTTTTTTT
>NW_004955416.1:22492408-22721229 GCF_000276665.1 Chinchilla lanigera
TTTTATGGTTTTTCTCCGGTACCGGGAACCGAACTCACGACCTTGTGCTTGCCAGGCAGGCGCTTTGCCGCTGAGCTAAATCCCCAGCCCCTGACTCGCTGGTTTTGAGGGAACTGAATCTCTGTTAAGAGTTTGGATTGAGTGCATATTTATATATTTTGAAGGGAAGGAAATGAACCTAAAAGCCACTTTATAAGCCAGCAATATACCTTGTCCATTGCTATCAAAATAACATCACAAGAGGTTCTGTCACCTAACTTTTCCCATCACTGGAGTTATACGTGGACTCGGCCGTGGCTCCTGTCCAGTCCCTGAGGCCTTGGGAATGTTCTCACTACCCCTGGGTGTCTGTCTTCCCTGCAGCCACCACAAAATCATTCCTCACTTTCACAAAATGGATTTCTGTTTGTGGAGCAGCTGGCAGGAGCATTCCAAGGCCAGGTGCTCCCTGAGAAGCCAGCCTGCTTCTCTCAGCTGTCAGGAGCTTGTAGAAATCACACCCTCCTCTGAGGAAGTCAGAATAGCAACAGGAAAATAAGTAAAACCTATTATAAAACAGTTGTCCAAGAACTTGGGCACGGCGCGGGGTAGAGATCGATACGCTGTGAAGGTTAAATCTATTTTCACACTGTGTTCTATTTCACAGTTTAATGGTGTTTTAATGTGTCTGTCACTGAGCCCCTTCATGTTATGCAGGTAGAGCCTTTATAAAGGAGAAAGAACCCGGCTTTTCAAGCTTCGCTGTAACATCTTATTTACCAGCTGCGATCTGACACTTTCTTTTCCCTTCCAGAGCGACAGCAGGCCTGCCTCTTCCGTCAACCCCTCCGGCTCTCTTTTTCTCTTCTCTTTCTTACTTCTAATTTTGCGGGAGGCAACACTAGGACGGTCTGAGTGACTCTTAGATATCTTTCTGAAAAGCTCTCCAGGATAGGTACCTGTATCAAAAAGGAAAGTGACTAAAACACGTCTGACCCTTCCACCCTGTGCCCTTGACTGGCTTCCTTCAATCTGAGGCTCTCCCCAGCTGCTTCCACTCAATATCACTGCTGTCCTCTCTCCTCTGCCGGGCTCTTTGCTCAATTCCCAGCTTTGTCTATTTTTTTTTTTTTTTCCACATTTGAGGTCACTGCGCACACCCAGGCAGGGCTCTTATCCCTGCTTCCCCAACTCTTTTGAGATACATCTGGATTCTTCATGCATTTTTAATTAAGAAGAGATTTTTGCTTATACCTTTGCACACTTGAAGCCATTGTAACAGCAGTTGTATTCCTTTCCTAGGGTTGCCATATGGATTGCTATAAAGTAAGTGCAAACAACTAAAATTTATTCCCTCACAGACCTGTAGTCGGGATGTCTGAGATCAGGGTGTTGGAGGACCATGTCATCCCTAAAGGATTTATGGGAGAACCAGTTGTGTGCCTTGCACTTAACTTCTCATTTTGCCAGTGATTTTGGGCCTTTCTGAGCTGGTAGACACATCACTCCAATCTCTGCTGCATCACCACCATGTGCATTCTTTTTGTGTGTCTTCTCTTTCTGTGAGGACACTAGCCATACTATATTACCAGCCCACACTACTCCAGTATGACTACATTTTAAATAATTACACTACAGTAATTTCATTATTTCCAGCTACAGTATGTTCATATTCTGAGCATCTGACAAAGAAAAATCATGATGATTAACTTTATGTCAACTTGATCAGGCCATAGTGCCCAGTTATGTGGTCATGTTCTTCTAAATATTTTTGAGGATGTGTTCAGATGAGCTGAACATTTAAATTGATGGACTTTAAGTAGCTTAGATTATCTTCCATAAGTAGATGGGCCCATCCAATCAAATGAAGGACTTAAAGGAATAAAGACCCTCTCTCAGAAATTAGAAGGAGTTCTGCCAGCAGGGAGTCTTTGAACATGAACTACAACATTGACTCTTCCTGGATCTCCAACCTGATGTCCCAGCCTACAAATTGTGGACTCTCTAGCATCCAAAATTCCTTAAAATAACACTCTTTTCTTCTTCCCTCACCTACACATCTGTTGTTTGGAGAACTCTGGTTGGCACACTATCTACTATGATTTGATTTGGTGTGCATGTGTCCCCCATGGCTTCATGTGTTGAAATTTAGTGAGATATTAGCAGGGTTGAAACTTAATCCAACTCTGAGGTTTAGAAGCAGTGCCTATGGTGGAGCATCCAGAAGACACACATATGCCTGCTCTCTGTCTGATGTCTGATGTCCCTTATTCCCCTGAGACTCTGGAAGCCAGAAGTCCATTATTAGATGCAGCCCCTCAAACTTATGCCTCCACAACTGTGGGTCAAAAGAAACCTCTTTTCTTTGTAATTCATGCAGGCTATCATACTGTGTTATAGGATCGGAGAACAGACAAATATATTATCTAATCTAATCCAGGTATAGAGATAAAATATAGCAAAGGTGTTTCACAGAACACCTATTATTTGTTTGTGTTCAGTAATAAGAAGCCAGCCCTTAGTTACTCAGGTTTCTGTCTATTAGAGCAATGGAGTCAGTGTGACATATTCCTAACTTGTCATTACCTCTGAATGGCTAGGTGTTCCATGGAATTTAAATTACAGTGCAGTCAAGCATGGTGGTGCGTGCCTGTAATCCCACTATTCAGGAGGCTGAGGCAGCAGGACTGTCATGAGTTCAAGTCTAGCATGAGCTACATCATGAGTTCAAGGTCAGCCTGGACTACATAGTGAGACTCTGTCTCAAAAAACAAAAACAAATTATAGTGTAGTGGGGGTAAACGGCTATGACTAGGCATATCTTATGTCACTGATTCTCAAAATGTAGACTTCTGACACATTGAATATCTCTTAGTGGCTTTCAGGGAGTCAAGGTTATTATCACAATGATACTAAGATTTTTTTTGTCTATTTTACTGTGCTGCATTTGCATTGATCACAAGAATGCAATGTACTTCAACTTGAATTAATAGAATGTCACCTAACATTGTTTTCTTTTTTTTTTTTTTTTTTTTTTTTGGTTTTTCTCCGGTACCGGGAACCGAACTCATGACCTTGCGCTTGCCAAGCAGGCACTTTTGCCACTGAGCTAAATCCCCAGCCCCCTGACATTGTTTTCTTTACCATGTACCAGCAGGGAAATAGACAAGATCGGGCATGTTCAGGGTAATATGGCTTTATACTCAGCAGGGAGATGGAAAGCAATTTCACTTAAGAATGTCCTTGAAAGGCAATACATATTATAAACTGCATTAATCTGACATTTCTTGTGATGTGAAGCACTTCAGTTTTATACTAAAATATGTTTGTTGAAGAAAAGCACATATGTGGTTGAGTTGCTAGCTGAACTAGCCACCTTTTTTATTGAACACCATTTTATTCTAAAGACTAATTGACATATAATCATTCAGACTTGGGTATTTGGCCAAAATTTTCATGAAAGTTACCAAAATGAGTGTTATGGCTTGTGTCTAGATACCTCCCGCCAAGCCTCATGTAGTCATAGGTGGAGCTTTTATGGAGCTGGATGAATCTATACGTATGTGGTTGATTCATAGTATAATGCTAGGATTAAGGATGCTAGGATTAAGGGTGGATGATCACTAAATCAGTGCACTGATTGGTTTGGCACGTCCCTAGTCCCAGTAGCTTGTATACAATATAAGGGACAGAAAGAGGCTTGTCTTGTCTCTTCCTTGCTTTGCTACCTTCTGCCTGCTGTGAATTATTTCTTCTCTACAATGCCTGTCTACCATGCCATACTGTCTTAGAGCCAGCCAACTATGGACGGAAACCTCTACAAACTGTGAGCTAAATAAACTTCCTCCTGCTTAACCTTGGGTATTGGATATTTTCAGCAACAAGAGAGAAAATAACTAAGTCAGTGAGCATATCATTTAAAGATAAACAGCTGGCATTATTTATTGTAAAGGATAAAATATAAACTTTGAAGAGACAATTGGAATTTTTCATCTCCCTTTGTAACCTGAACGAGGTATCTGATGACATTTGTGGTAATAGTAAATGAACATGATTTTCTGCTATTATATATGAAGCATGTCAAGATTTAGAGTGCTTGTCTAAAACACCAAATGAACATTTTCTGGAAGACTAAAAGGAGATGTTACAAATCCAGAATTGGTAAAAGATTAATTTAAACACAAAGTAGCAGATTTCAGTGTTCATTCTTAAAGTTTTAGATTCTACCACATAGCTCACATTTAAAACAAACAAATGAAACTATCACTCAAGTTTTGGTAACTCCAGCTAAGGTGCATTGCATTCTTATCTAGCACTGACTTCATGTTATAAGTGTAAATGTCCACAAAGTGAAGTATATAAGGAATATAGTTACAGCACTATGACAACCCCTTAAAATGCTCTACACTTTTAGTAGTATGAGTCTGAACAAAGTTAGACTTTATCTATATATGTAAACAAAGCAGTATATTAGAACAAAGTAAAAATCAATAGCAAAAGTCCATGTGGAAATTTGCAGTTTTCTCAGAAAGCAAGAGCTTACAATTTGTTTTTGTTATTTTGATTTTTTTCTTTTCTCTTCAAAATGAAAAGCAAACTTTATATGTATATAGAAGGATAGCTGGGATAGATGTGTTGCTGATGTGTGGTTTATTGAATGGAACCATCAATGTTTAAAATTTTCTTTTTCCTTGACCAGTTTTACATGCTTGAATCTGGTAATCAGAATGTCTGATTTGAAAACAACAATATGCAATCTAAAAACCATTGTTAAACTCTTACCATCTCATGTTGTGAAACTCTTCATCATTTCCAATGGGTTTTTTTAATTACTTGTTACTATCTTTGATTGTTTGAACAATCTTACATTCTTATGTCTGGTGAACTGAGCAACTTCGTTGAAGATAACAGTATGTAATGTAGCAACCATTGTTAATTCCCATCATTTTGTTTTGAGATCATGTACCATTTTTGTTGTTTTGATTTTGCCTTTATTGCTGTTTTGTTATTTTTTTTAGTCTTTAAAATAAAATTTTTAAAAATGTCTGGGTGCATGTAGAGCATGTTACTGAAAAGAGTAGTGTTGAAAAGAAACCAAGTGCTTTGCACCAGTATGATAAATGGCTTATTAAATGGCTTAATGCATCTCAAGAATAAAAACGACCCCATTCTTTGCAGGTTCTAGAAGGGCCTTCTAGGAAAAGTCCTAAAATTCCTTTAACAGATTTCCATTAACAGCCATCCAGGTATGCAGAGGCCAAGGCAGCTGTGATCCTAGAGGGCCTGGCTACTGCTTGGCCTGGAAGAAGACCTTAGCATCATCAATATGGACCTGATTTTGCAGGTATGCAGAACACATAAGTTACCGGATCATAGGAAGCTTCCATCAAAATTTCAAAAGGCCTGGGAGGCCATGCAGTATGCCCCTGAGAGGGCAGTATGTGAGAATAATGACATGAAAAGATAGTGGAGACTCCAGGAAGTTGGAGTTGCTAAGAAAGCCACAGGCAGTAAGTGGAGCCACCCCAGGAGAGGCCATGTGGGCTGCAACTGTCATTGCCATAGAGGTAGGGACACTTAAACCTTCTGGAACATGTTTCTCACTCCAACCTACCCTAGGTGATGGACATGTAGCTACAGGGTTTAATGCTCTGTGTGTGACTGTTTATTAAATGTATTAATATTATATCTGTTTATCTACCATTTATACCCATATCTATCTAGAGATACTTATAGATATATAAAGTTAGAACAAGAGAATGAGATACAGCCCTAGCCCATTTAAATTTTTAAAAATCATTTTAATATAAGGTCTTGCTAAATTCCTTAGACTGACTTCAAGAGGATCACTGACTTGTGATCCTATTGTCTCAGACTACAAGAGTACCAGGATTACGAATAGGTGTAACCATGTTCAGCTTCTTTATTCTTTAAGCCATATTTAACATCCAATAAAGACCAACAAAGTTACTCCTCCAGCTTACCTGATGTCACTGTCCTTCCTGCAGTCAAAAATACATTGCTGTGGATGGATACTGTGGACCTGGTGATGGTCATTCTTCTCCTTTGAGAAGAGTGTACTGTAACTCTAGTACAGTAATTTAAATTTAACCATCAGTAATACAATTTATGTCAGATAATAATGAAATAACAGCAGAGAGAAGACAAAAATATTTAGTTAATTTATAAATAAACACATTCAAAGAAAAATAAGAAGTATAAATAAGAAGTATATTGAGGTCCTCATTTCTGCAACTAATTATGTGCTCATAGCTTGTATTTATAACTACTCTCTTCTACTACCCATTCTACATGTACTGTGCACTCATTAAATTTACCTCAGATGGTAATGATTTTTGTTGTATGGAGTAAAGCCAATTATTCTTTCCTGAAGGATCAGAGCTGTTAGCACTTCTGCCTGATTTGTGTTGGTACAGGTGTCAGTTGATGTTCATTATAGGACCTAAGAGTGAAGAGATAACCTAGAGATCTCTTGCATTTTGTATATGTTTCTTACACCCATTGTATAGTAGCAGCCCAGCTGACATTTGTTAATCAAGGCAAATCAACCTAGCTGGTAAAATAAACCCATTCTCTGCCTGTTGATATAGAATCATGAAGAGCTCAAAATGGATTGGTGGCAGATTGATTATACTGGACCTGCTTCTATCATGGAAAGGAGAGTTCATACTCTTCTTAGAATAGGCACTTATTCACAGTTAGATTTGTCTTCCCCACATGCAGCATTCTTGGCCAAACCATCCTCTGCAAACCCTTGGGTTACTTATTGACTTATGTTTCACTTGGTTACCTTATTCCTGGGATTATGACTGTGGTAATGATACTTCTTGATGTGATGAATACTAAAAGAATTGTTCACAAGTGACTGTGGAGTTGAGTTTGATGCTACATAGGCAAGCTAGGGATGAAGATGAAAATCTACAAAACATCAGTATATATTGAGTGTTAAAACCACTGTGCTGGATGAAAGAAGAGAAAGAAGATAATAGAGAAGTTCTCATCATTGTACAGATGTGTAACAGAAAAAAAATCCAAGGAAGAATAATGAAGTGAAAATGTAATAAAATGTGTATATTTAATTACATGACTTTTTTTTGCCTTATTGAGATAGGGTCTCACTATGCAGTTCAGGCTGGCCTTTAGCTCACTGTGTAGCCCAGGCTGGCCTTGAATTTACAACTATCCTCCTACCTCAGCCTCCCATGTACTAGGATTACAAGTGTGCACCACTATGCCTAGATTTACATGACTTTTAATATTTTGGATTTTATGGTTTTTTTCAAAGAGAGTAATGTCTTCTGCTGGTTTCCTGTGCAAACAAGTGTGGAAAACAGAGTGAAAAATATCTATGTTACAAATTCAATTCTGTTTGATATCTGATTCAAAAATTAGAATGCATACTTAAGAGAACACAGGAATGCATTCATTCAGGGAGATCTTGTTCAGAAAAACACACATATAAGAGACATTAATTTAGACACTGAGCATATAAAATTTAACACAATTCTTTCCAAAAAGTTCAGGTAAATAAAAAAGTTTTGATAAAAAGTGGGACCTAAATTCAGCATTTGAATTTGATAGGGATATAAAAGATAGAAATTTCAGGTGATTACAGATATGAATTTAAACTTCTTATGGCAAGGTTTAATGATATATGCAGTTGATGTGAATTTGGAAGAATGAGCCAAAAACACAATGGCCAGCTCATTTAACTCTTGAGACATTCTGAAAAATTATCATTTCTCCTAGAATTGAGACATATTTTATCACCGTTTAGCACTTTCCCAGTGAGGTTATGAACCAGCTGCCTATAGGACCAAAAATATTACTATCCAATTAATAGTTTGGGAGCAATGACAGACAATTCTAACCTCGTGGCTCAGCAGTCTGTTCAGAGCTTCTGATCACTCAGAAAGTGGGATGAACGTGGGGCTGGTCCAGTCACTGGCTCCTCACCACCTAGAGCAGAGGCCACTTACAGAAGTCTGTGAATCACAGAAAGCTCCAGCAGGGGAATTTGTAGTTAAATTATGAATATTTAAACAGGCTTATTAAAATTGTGTCCACAGAGAGCAAAAGTACATTGGCTTTTAAAACAATTAAAAAATAATGGGCAGGGTGGAATAGCCACTAAATGCATAAAACTTGGAGCTGAATTGTGTGGTCTGAATCCCTAGGTCTAGCACTTCCACGCTATATGACAGGAAGAAATCAATTTGGACTTTCTAAAGTTTATCCAAGCTCTTGTACCTGTCTTTATTTCCATTTTTTTTATGGTTGAGTTGAGGTTTTAGTGGTTGAGTCAACCAATAATGCTGAGAGTGTGGACTCCGGATCCACACTGTCTAGACCCAGACCCAGACTGATTTAGATAGACTCTGTCACTTACTGGCTGTTGAACAGGTTATTCAGCAACTCTATGCTTCATTTTGACAGTCCATAAATGGAGACAATACTAGCAACCATAGCAAGGGCTTTCTTGCTGAGAAAACCATTTCATATATTGAGGAGAGTGTCAGCCACATGGAATCTGCTTTTATCATAATTAAATATTATGCCACTGGTGTATACTAGAAAGTTTGCTGGATGAGGAAATGAAACAGTGAGCAAGATGAATGGTCTGTCCACCTTTTGACAATTAAACATACAATTACAAAAGGGATGTTATGGAAATTTAACTTCAAAATGTCACTATTGAAGAGACCTCAAATTAGAATTGATGGGTCAGGCAGAGGTTTCAAATAGAAGTGAACTTTGAGCCTGATATATGGCAGGTGGAATAGAATTAACTAAGGACAAAAAAGGAAGGGTCTTGCCACTAGAAATGAAGAACATATTATGAATATATAGGAATGATGCATAAAGAACATATAAATATAATGAAGAAAGAGGGAAGGAACAATCAAGAAAGGGGAGGGAAGGAAGTTGGGATGCAGTAAAAGAGGAGAGATGAGAGAGAGAGGATAGGGAGAAGGAAAGAAGACAGATAAGGAGGGAGGTGAAGGTCAAAACATCTTCTGCCAAGTTGAAATGGGGAAAGGCTCAGTATAAGGCTCAAAAAGCCAGGTTACAGGTGACACTGGAAGTCATGTTAAGACTTCTGAACTTCATTTTCTCTGCACTAGAGTTCAGGAATGCATGATGCTATTTCCATTTCAGCAGCACCGCTCTAGAGATGGAGAGTAATGAGGAGAATGTCCTGGCTAGGATGGGAAAAGCAGGCAGGAATACCAGTGGTGGGTGCAGGATCCCAGTGAGGAGGTCATGCTCTCCTGAGTGGTGACAAAACAGAGGAGCAGACGTGAAATTCCTTTGAGAAACAGAAACATGAGGTTTTAGTGGTTGAGTAGATGTGGGGAACACAGAAAGGCCAGCTCAAGGTTAGCGCTGGACTGAGGGCTGCACACACATGCAGCGATGATTTAGGGGAAAGAAGAGCAGGGTTGGGTTTCAGGGGTCTGGGAGGATGAGGTGTGAGAATAAAGTGAATTGAACTGTGGACCGCTGATGGGGAGTGCATTGCAATAACTAAATAGAATCCTCCAGTGGGCAGGGAGGAAAGGCCAAGCTAGGGACATAAAGGAGCCACTGGCCTTGACACAGATCCAAGATGAATAATATGGAGAAAGAAATGAGAGGAGAGGGAAGCTGGCAAAGTTGGGGACCCTCGGGGACAGTATTCAGGATAGTGCCTCCACCATTTGGGGGATGGGCCTATAATGAAAGTATTGCAGGGAAAAGGAGGTATTACAGCAGAGCTTTAGGAGAGCCACAGGAATGTTTAAAATAGAAGCAGAAGTTAAAAATGTTTCTTACAAGCAACAGAATAGTCAAGAACATAGGAGTCTGCTAGGAAATTGAACAGGCCAAGAGTTCTGTGAGGACTATTGGGTGGTATTACTGGGGTGGTGGGGGTGGAAGCCAGGAAACTGAAGTGAAGATGAGGATATGGAAAATGGGAATGGCCAAATTTCTCAAGAGCCTCAAGAAGGAGAGGTGAGGAATAGAGAGAAAGGAGATGAGGGAAGAAGGTTGAAAGATGTAGAGTGAGTCTCAACAGTGAAGCTGAGGTTCCCTAAGTGGGAAGAAATAGAGAAACTAGAGAAGAGTTTAAGAAGTGGCTCCATTGCTGAAACACAGGTACTATTATTTTTTCTAAATATGTCAATTCCTCAAGTCATTTTCTTAATTTTGTGATTGATGCATAATATATGTACATGTTTAGGAGGTACAATGTGATGTTTAGATTTTCATATTCATTGGGTAATGACCAAATCAGAGTAGGTAGAATGTACATCTCCTAAAATTTTATCATTACTTTATGGT
Organism: Chinchilla lanigera; assembly: GCF_000276665.1. Taxonomy (NCBI): domain Eukaryota; kingdom Metazoa; phylum Chordata; class Mammalia; order Rodentia; family Chinchillidae; genus Chinchilla; species Chinchilla lanigera. Next base: position 22,502,735 of record NW_004955416.1, read on the forward strand.
AAGTACATTAAAGGTCCTTTCTTTTATTTTGGGGTACATAATACATTATTAACTACACTGTATATTCACCTGACTATGCAACAGAACATCAAGAGGTTTACTTATTCCTATCCAACTTCAGCACTGTTCCCTTTGACCAGCCTCTCCTGCTCCCTTTCCTTGGATTTTTCTCAGTCTCTCTCTTAATTACTTTTCTATTCTCAACTTCTATTAGATCAACATTTCTTTGAGATTCAGCATATGAGTAAGTTTCTCTCTGTGCCTGAGTTATTTCACATAATATCCTCCAGATACATTCATGACTGTCACAGATGATAGGATTTAATGCTTTGCTTTGGCTAAATAGTATTCCAGTATGATGTGTACCTAATTTTGTTTATCCATTCATCCATTGATGGACATTTAGATTGATTCCATTTTTGGGATACTATGAATAGTGTTGTAATAAACAGGAGTGTAAGTGTCTCTTGCACATTACAATTTTATTGCCTTTGAGCCTATATCCTGTAGTGGGTTTGCTAGATTCTGCAGTAATCCCATATTTATTTTCTTTCAAAAATAAATTTTCTAAATGTTTACCCATAAATTCTACACTTTTATCATGGTCCAATCATGCATACTTTTTGGATTCAAACTTATCTGGGGTCATACTTTGAAAGGCATGGATCTGGTGTTTCTGTAGGTATCAATTCTCTTACACCATTCCACATGATGCTTTTGATACTGGAGTCTTTAAGATGATTTATTACATCCTAGGTTCACGATTCTTTGGTTCTTTTGCAGTTACTCTACCTTTGCCTAGATAATGCCTAGTCCTAAAACTCAACATGATTCTAATCATTCAACTGTGAAAGGCTGTCTGTTCATTGAGGATTTTCAGGTGGCGCAATTCAGAATACCAATACTCCTAATCATTCTCCATAGTCCCTAACTTATTTTTCCCAGAACTACTAGTTAATATAATCTTCCTCACTGATTCATTTTTACATTTTATATGTTGCTTCATGTCTCTAACATAAATACTCCATAAGAGTTGGGACCTTGTGTTTGCTTACAATAGGCATCAAATGCAACCATTAGGTTCAATGCTGACCATATGGAAAAATTTGATTCAGTTCTTATCCAATTGAGTTTATGACGAGAATCACAGAAAGAATTAATTTCATGAACTCAGGTACCACTGTACTTCAGTGTACAATAGTAGACTCCAAAGCTATTTAAAAAACAAATACAGAAACAAAAGTTAAAAGAACATTTAATCTGATAGCATGACTAAGTTCTGTGCATTACTTTAAAAAGTTATGCTTGATTTTTAAGTTAGCCTTGTTGTCCACCTGTGGAATCAGAATGGCCATGGTAACATTGCTGAGCACTTGGGAGGCTGTAGTTGCCTAGTAGCTCAATCTGACTTTGTTGTTCATCAGGATTTCCTTGCCCCACAGATTTCTGGCTCTTCAAAGAGGGAGAACATGCATTCTTCTTCTTCTTTTTTCTCCCACACTATTAGCTTTTTTTAAAATATAAAAGCCATATTTTGACCAACTTATTGTATATTTTGATGCCCATGAAAAGTTAGCTATACTTCTTAGTTCTTAATTAACCTGTAGGGGGCCACAGAAGAGTATAAGAGGCCAACACCATGGAAACATTTGGATCACTGTATGTATGACCTTTGAAGTTGGCTAAAAGAGCTGATGGTGGATGAAGTTAACTTTATCTGTAGTTGATCTCAAAGAACTTGCTTAGTCAGGAATCAGCTGTATTATGTCAGAAGCTGAGAGGACCCCTTAGTCCTTAGCTAGGTTCACTACCTTGAACTCAATTCTTCCATGAGCAGATGCTGAGATGAGGATTGAGTGGTTTCCCAAGGGTCCTGTAAGGGGAGTGAGGAACTAAGATGAGGGATAGAAGAGAAGGAAGGTAATGAAATGTGTCTGTGAGCAAGTTATTCCGGAAAATACCCAGAGCTCCCCTTTACTGAGAAACTGAGATGCGTGAGGCAGCCGGGGTATTTATACCCTAATTTCCATTCACCATTGTATGAGGTGCTAAAGTCCAGAGCTTTGGATCTGCCTCAGTTTTGTGCTGCAAGGAAGCTCTTGGGAAGAACCTGCATGTAGATGCTTGGAGTAGGACTGCACTGGCATACACTGTAATAGGGAAAACAGAGGAGTGCAGTGGGTCGAGCTCCACAGGGGCTGCTCCAGTTCTGTCATCAGTGATAAGTCCAAATTGAGACCTAGTGAACATTACACACTTACACTTGACTGTGAGTGGTCACCGCCAGCCCTGTGCAACACTGAATGTCTTTCTGTCATCTCGTAACCAGTATTTCTCTTGTGGTCAATTTCTTGTTCTTTGAGACGTCTCCCACATATCAGGGAGCTCTCTCCTCTCTCTCCCTCCCTCCCTTTTTCTAAGTTAAACTTCCAGAAAGAGAAAAAAAACATTGTTCAAGGGAAAAAGTTTTAGTGATGATCACACATGTTCTGGATCTCTGGAGTGCTGGCTGAGATGCCCACAGGGCTAGGTAGAATCTGGAATATGTATTCTTAGAGATTTAAACATGATTGCTGGTTTCAGGAAGAAATCTATTTTTCTTACCTAGCAAGTGAATCACCAATGCAATTTTTAGCATCCTCCTTTATAACTTTAAAGACATTTGATTTTGTCTGACGTATCCTGCCCCATTTTCATTTCCAGAGTACTGAAGGGGGATAAGAATAAATAATTCCTGTTTATAGTAAGTGCTTAAATGGACACCAGCACATGATTTTAAGCATAGAACTGAATTTCCCATTGTGAAAAATGGAATAAGGATGGAAGAACGAAGGTGGCCACAAATGATAATTATGAATGCTATTTTTAAAACTTTGGCATAACTAGATATGATGAGATGTGAATGTTCTCTGATATGTTTTAAGCCTTGCAATATTAGCGTTGTAGTATTAGCAAAATATTAGCATAGGTTTGAAAATGTTTTCTAGGGACACTGTTTTATAGAGAAATGTAAACTAATGTAATCAGCAAATTATCATTTTCCAAATTCTCTTAACCCTTCTGGCCAGAAGCACAAAGGTAGAATTATATGAAAGTTGGAGGAAAAATTTTAGAACATCTGGATGTCAACATTAACAGTGCCTCTTTTGCAAAAGTCAATCAACTTGATTTTGTTGAAAATCAAATGATACAATTATCAGGGCTTGTCCTAACAGTTCTTCTATATGTCATCAATTGACACAGGGATTATACACCTGAGCTGGTAGGTCCAGTTTTGTTTTCTTAAATTATTCTTTTATTTTGGAAGGTAACTTTAAAGTCATTGGTAAGTAAGTAATTACCTCTGCTTAAGCACTAAATATTGGCCAGGCAGTTAACTAATAAATGCTTAAGGCAGAAAGTTCTTTCACTTATATTTTTAAAGCAATTATTGGTATAATACATATAGCAACAATGTATTTGCACAAGGGCCTGTGTAGTAGCCTGTCTTGTCTGTGCTTTCCATGGCCATAATCTACAGCTTTGGTGGTCATGGTATTCTGTCTACCCCGAATATGGGAGGCTGCCCAATCTATGTAGCCATCATATGGTTTGGTCTAGGACCAAATTAAAACAAAATAAACAATGAAAACAAACCACACATACATATATCCACAAAAATAAAAATAAAGCAAATAAAAATGAGACTAGTTTGTTAATACTTTACAGTTTTAGGAAAGTTTATCTCTGTTTGGGGAGCTATTATGAATTGGGTTATGTGCTTTTAACATAAGATTTGGTAGTCTTTGTCCCTGGAGATTTAACTATCCTCTATGAAATTGAACAGCTATGTACTTTCTGTGGACTTCACCTACCCACCAAATAATACTGTGTTTTCTTCTATAGCAGGATTTGGTATGGACTCTGAGCTACTTAAAAACTAGCACTACCCTTTATAGCCTTTATGCTCAGCTTTATATGGAAGTGAAAACCTACATGATGTGGGTTTTTCCTCCAACTTTTATATACGAAGGAGAGGTGGGAGAGGAAGCAAAGTATGCAAAACCATTGATCTCAGACACGCTCAGATGCTTCTCTAATAAAACTTTGGCTACGCACATACTCTACCTCAAGCCAGAGCAGAAAAGGGATCACTTGAAGGACCTTCTGACATGGAACCATCAGATTTGTATCTATATCTTGGCCCCTTTTTCTCCCCAAGCTGATACAAAATCCAATCATCCCAATGATTGAATTCAACTTTTTTTTCTTTCCACAAACCATCACTACTGTTGTGAAATATTTACCTTTGCTATTTATTTCCAAATTTTCACTTCATTCATTAATAGTCATTAACTGAGGGGAGCATTTGATCCATACATTAAGACCTTGGACAAATTTCATGGATGAATGCAAGGGTAAGGCTACCACATACATTTGTAACATTGATACAGAACCTGGTGGTGATTGTGCAAAGATACTTTAGGACTAGTCATAAAATGAGGTACCAACCACGTATCCTGGTTCCTCTAAGTAATTCACTCAATAGAACATACTCAGGCATTGTCTCTTATTATTCTTTTACCCACTTACGTATAAGACTAATTTGCTTGTGAAATAAAGCATTTGGTTTTTTATCTATAGGACAGTTATCAATCCTATAAGTATGGTTTTAAGTATTAAATTATTGTTTAGCCCTAATTCTCTGTTCTCTAAAGGGAACACTTCTCATCAAAAATGGAAGATGTTCTGGGTGCTGAGGCTACATAAAAGAACAAGAAAGACATGGTCCTTCCTTCATGGACCTTATATTTTGATAAGGCAGATGAACATGGTAAGCAAACTTCATCAATTATTACATACATGGGCCAGGGATATAGCTCAGCAGCACACTGTCTGCCTAGAAATCTCAAGGTCGTGAGTTCGATTCCTGGTACCAAAATAATAACAATAAATGCAAATTATTAAATATAGAACTAATAGTGAGAAGCACCAAGACTTGTAGAAAATTTTAAATGACAATCCAAGGTACTAGAAACCCAGTTGAGTTGCAACTAGATGACAAATACTCATATCAGTTGCCTTAATTTATTGCCTCTGGAATCATAGGAAACTGGTGCTGTCAGTGTTGTGAGATATTTGAATTTCTTTTTGGAGAAAAAAAAGATCATGCTTTTCCCTTCAGATATTAAACAAGTGAAAAATATTAATAGATTCTGAAGGTATCAGAAAGACCCAGGAGAAATCTATGCTGCTTCCAGTTTATTCTCCCAGTAAAATCTTAATGTCTTCCCAGTATTTACTGAGGCTGTGCTTTCGGTCCCCACAGAGAGACCTGCAGTCCAGTGGATTCCGGCCCAGCATAATCCTCAATTCTAATTAAGCTGCTTTGCAACCCCACTTATCTGACATGAGCACACAGCAAACGATAAAATGATGAGACACTGCCCCTCTGCAATGAAACCTTTGTTTCCAAATCCAGTCTTTCACTCCTCCCCGTTGAAACTCCGGCACACAAAAGCAGCCTTGACAATCCTATCCCGGGTTTCAGCAGATGCCACAGTGGCAGTTGCTGAAATAGCATCCTCTCCCCAGTCTATTCTGCTCAAGGAAGTGGGAAGCCACTCCAAGGAGTAACCCATTGTACCGACACTGCCATGTTGGCTCAGATCGACAGCATCTTTATTTTTTATTTTGCAGTCACCCAGCAGTAGATTGCCAATGGCCCAGTTGACAGCAAATGGGCACACTGTCACATTTTAAATGCTGCCACATTTTAAATGCTGCAATTAGAAACATTCTAAATTTCCCGGATGTTTATTATTATTATTCTAGAATAAAAAGTAAAGTGAGTTTGTAGAAAGTTTACATCATTTACTATTTAAAGAAAGACGTGCAAGTACAGTAACAAAAACTTAGTGGGGATGACTTAAAAACAGGTTTCAGGAATAGAAAGAATCTTGGAGATTATATATTTTTATAACAACTTTTCTGAAGTGAGTTGTAAGGGACAAAAAATATAAATTTGCTTAAAGTCATATAAATAATTATAGGTGTATTTGGAACAAGAACCTCCGATTTACCATTTTTTGTCCTACAGAGTATTAACTATTAATCCATAGATAGTGGACTGATTTTAAAGGCAAAATAAACAAAGCCACAGTACTGCATTGAATTGTAAACTGAACATTAGACATATGTTTATTAACCTTTCTATTTTGAAAAGTAATGAAAGTTAATGAACAACAAATGTAAAGAAGTCAAGATATATCAGGGACAAATGTAGAAAATTAGATCCTCCTGATACACAGAATGGTCTGTGTTGACCCCAAACCAAGAAGAATATGATGCATAACCCCTTGGGGAAGGGGATGACTGGTGCGCAGGGGTTCACTGTGCTCCTTTTCAGGATGTGAGGACAACATGTGTTCAAAAGCATCGAACTGCATGCGCATCCACTGTGCCTTTTCCCACATTTCAAAGCAAAGCTTATGTAATTCTTTTTCCTTAAGAGAAAATATTTGCCTAAATTTCAAAAGTAAGGTGGTGGCATATTGATATATATGTTTGAACCTTTACTCTAGAACCATGGGAAAAACAGTCTTAGAGAAACTTTGGGAAGTCAGCTTATAACCTGGATTCAGGGGAGTCTCCATGTCCCATAATAAGCCACTTGATGCTCTGGCTGGTGATTATCTCTGAAAGGGAGATAGTAAGATATATACCTCCTTGAAGTATTGCAGCTTGTGTGGAAGCCCTGATGAAATCCTTCCCACTAGAACAAATGGAGAAGTATGACTGTGAATAAATGACCATTTCCTAGCTAACAGAATGTCCCCTACTGACCTTCAGCCTCCTGTGCCTAGAGAAGTGCTGATACTAACTCACACGCTCCATAATTCCAACATAATTCTCCACATGCCCTCAGAAATGGCTCTACTATGTCAGAAGCAAATGTAAATATCTTCAACCATTAAATGCTTTGCAGTCTTCCTTTTAATTATTCAAAGATTACTCATTAACTTGTATTTCTCGTTAGCATTTTTATCAAAGTCATGCCCAAAGTTGAGGTAGATGATTTTGGTTAGAGGCTATGATGGCATTAAAACATGATCCTGAAACTCCTTGGTTTCTTCCCATGGAGAAGTCAGGGCTATTTTCCTATACATAGATGATGAATGGATTTATTATGTTTAGACCAGTTTTGTGCATTGTGAGGTTAAGCTGTAAGTGAAGAGGCAGCTTCTAGTTGTTGGAATCCTTGGTTTGGAGTCCTGAGGTGCCGTGCAGGAAGTTGGCTGTCATGCTACCACACTGTGAAGAGACCAAGTCACATAAAGACACTGCATGCAAGTGCTAAGGTTTGTGTGTCAGATGCAGAAATGAAGCAGCCCTTAGATGATCCAAACCCCACACTCAAGGCATTATGTCTGTGTCTACAGACATTAAACAATACAGACAAGTCATCACCAGGTCTAGCCCATAGAATCCCTCAGTCTAATAATGTGATTGTTTTAAGTCAGTAAGTCTGGGGATGATTTGTTATGCTGCAATAAACAGAACAACTGCTTGAGGAAATCTAAAATTTAAAGTTCAAAATTGAATGTCATTCTACCAAGAGACCAACACTCTTGTTATATGAGACAAAGATCCAGTTAGATGTGGCAGCACAACCTGTGATTTCTGCACTCTGAGAAGTGAGGAAGGGAGACCACTAGTTTGAGCCCAGCCCCAGCTATGGGGCAAGGCCCTGTAACAAAAACAAAACAAAACAAAACAAAATTAAACAAAACAAAAATTAAAAAATGGAAAAAGAAAATAAGCCAGGGCCTCCTCGAAGGTGAAATGAAGAGATCACAAGGGTTTGGTAGTAGAGAGATAGAAATCCTGATGCCACAGATGATGATGATTCCAATCCTTAGTTGTGTCTTTTGCCAGAAGAGGAATTCTGACACTTCCCGTGCTATCTCAAGTCTCAGGGTTGTGATAGGAATCATGAGAAGGCTTATGAAACTTTTTCTGAATTACACATTGCAAAGGTAGTATGTGTTAAGAGCTATGCTTTCTCCTTGGTGGAGATTAAATTATTATGCTGATCGTACTGTCAATTGCTTGTCTTCTAGCCCAGCTAATGTCAGCAACTGCAGAAATTTCTACAATGATTGCACTATGAGAGGAGCCTCCTTTGCCATGAGAACATAAGACATCGCTCATAGTGCATTCTGAGTCTGCGTTTGTGACATTACTTGAACTGCAAAATCAGTACAGGTTCTAATTTGGGGAAACAGCAAACTGAACATCCAAAGAATAAGGCAACCTGCACTTGTAGCCTAGACATTTCTCACCTGCTTCACTTTTTGACTCCGAGGAGAATACTTGTAGAGTACTGTACTGAACATAAAAAAGTGTTTCATGATTGCTAAAACCTGTATCTTATGCTTCAAACACTTTAAAAACAGGAAATTTGAGTTATCCATGCTGAAAGAGAAAATTCTCACTGAATAACTGATAGCATCCCTAGGTTTTCCTTATCCCAGAAGCATTCATCTTCAAATCGAACTCCTAAGAATGAAGTACATATACCACAATCAGGTATTTCCTTATTTAATGCTATTGTAAAACGGGATAACATTCCTCACCAGGGAAACTTTTAACTAATATAAATATTGGGAGCTTGCAGTGTAAAAAAAGGATTAGGTGATTGCTCTAATGGTGAAGTAGCTCTGGCAGGGGGTAGGGGCTCAGCTCAATTGTATATAATGCAATTCCTTCAGAGGATCAGATTAAATTTGTCCTTGTATCATCCTGTTTTTTTCTCCAAACACTATTGTACTTTCCTACATCATGTTGAAGTCTTCTTCCTGTGTGCATACTGGTTTAAATCCCCCCAACCTCATGCCTTTTAACAGGCTCCTTGGTGCAGCTGGAATTAATGCTTCCTGTCATTTTAAATAATGTGACATTGAAATACAATTTTTTAATGTGCTGGCATTTAACATGCCACAATATTTCAGTTATTTTACATTCATTTGGGTGCTGTAGTGTTATTACAGCTGTTATGAAATTCTGACAAAGAGGTGCATTTCTTTCTTCTGTTTCACCATAATTGCTTTTTGCTGCATCTCTGAACCGTAACCATGGCGATCTGCAACATTCATCAGAGGACCTCTTGTTATTTCCCTGGTGTGAATGAAAAACAAAGTGATATAAATACTAGAAGTTTTTAAAAGGCAGCCTTTTCTTTTTCTTACTCCTTTGCACTTTTCTCCTTTATTTTTTCTTGTATTTCTTTTTAGAAAATTTTTCAAATATGAAGGATATATTGCGAGAAAATCAAATTGCATGGCTTTGGATTTTTCATTGTTTTTAAAGGACAAATTCTGTATATAGGGTCTTTCTGTGGAAGGCAGAGAGAGAGAGAGAGAGAGAGAGAGAGAGAGAGAGAGAGAGAGAGAGGGAAAGAGAGGGAGAGAGAGTTTAAATCAGTGCCTTAAGGAAGAAGGAACTATTGTCACCAATGAAAAAATGAAATAAAAGGTTTAGTCTTTTCTAAATTTGACATATGACAAACAAGTCCTTGTCTGAGCCTCTTAATGCAGAATATCATTACCATGTTGAGACCATTTTGTTGATATTTTGACTTGTTCTTCCTTTGGGGTGAGGAGGATGTAATGGTCATGCCCTGGTTGGGCTTTGAATTTCCATCTTTCTGGCAATTTGGGAGGATGTTGGAGGTCACACATGGTCACTTCTCTGTACACTGTCCAACTTTTCTTTTGAACTTATGTTTATTCTTAACATGTAGGACTTGAAGTTGCAGGTCAAGTTAATTAGGAATTTGCAGCAGATATTCTGATAGTGTAGAAAACTAGGGTCCTGCTGTATTGGTATGCCAACACCAGCGACGAACTGATAGCTCCTTTGGAAGCATGAGTTAATTCCCAGTGCTGCTTCTTTGCTATTGACCTGAAGGTAACAGAATATCTACTCTTAATTTTATTGGAATATTATTCATCGATCTTTCTACAGCTAACTTCCAAAAAGTTTACCACGCTTTTTCTCCCCTTGATTTACAAGTTATTTTTCTTTGGACACCTAAGAGTATGAATTATTTAACATTTTTCTGTGAAGAAAGGCTTTTACAAAAATGAATCTGGATCCAAGATGGTGTAATAGAGGCACCCAGCGCTCATCTGCTCCTCCACAAAGAACCATCAAAATCATGTGCATAGGTGAATTTAGATGTGTGTCACAGTGTGAAAACACTGGAAATCAGTATTAGAAAGCCTGAAAATTTGTATGATGGAGAGACCTGGTACAACAGCACAAAAAGAAAAGCAAAATACAGAACTAGTTGCCACACTAGCTCTGTCTCAGTGAGGATGACTTTCTCCTCTGCTGGCGTAAGGGTGATAAAGTCACAGGAAAGTATTGGAGCAGATGTGGCAATCTCAGCCACGCCAAGGTTTGCTAATCTCCACAGTTTGTATTCCACTCAGATAATAGTTTGGAATATGCACAATAGTTTGGCTTTGGAGAAATGTCTCACATCACCTTGCAGTGAAACTCCAGGGTGCTGTAGCTTGATGCTCCCTTGAGAAGTGACCTATGGTATGACTGTAGGGTGCTCTACATATCAGAAATCCCAGTATCTTCATATTTCTGGGATTCCACCAACACCTATTGCATTGGCTTAGAAAGTAGTAGTTACCTTGAGAACCTAACTTGACCTAGTAGAGTAACTGTCCCATACGTCTGCTCACTATGCAAACTTGAGGTATTGCAACATGGAGGGAAAGAGATTGTGCCATCTAGAAAATCTGATCCAGGTGTGTCCATTTGTGTGTGAACTACTCCAGCCCCAAGACTGAAGGTAGTGATGCCCCACCCTTCTACAATGAGGGGTCTACTGTTGACAGGGTGGGGAGAGAATAGCATGGTTCCTAACTCCCCTAGGACATGCTGAGGGAACTTTGAACAATTTGATGACTCAGGCTGTTTTCTCTTCTCCAGAGGTACATAGCAAAAGATGACCAGATGGAACTGTCCCTGGTGCCAGCCCACAGTCCATCTCCTAGGTGTGCACACCACCGGCAGAGAAGAAGAATAACCCAGGTCCTGCTGCCCTTTACATGCGCGGTTTCACCTTCCACTTCCATACCTTCTCCGACCACACAGAACTATCAAAACTCGGCATGAGCATCATATACCATGTGTGGCAAATGTCACCACCACCTCCCCCTGTGCAGCAGCTATGATAGCACTATGAACTGTTTAAAGAGCAAGTGCTGAAGACTCCCCACCACTGCTTAGGTCGCCAGGGTGAGAGGCCCTTGCTGGGAGCAACATAAGCATTAACAGTGCCTGGAGGTACCTCCCTCACCTGATAGAAACCATTCATCCTGTTGTGGGTACAGCCATGCAGTAAGCACCCCATGTAATACACTTTGATGTTAGCTTCACACCAGGCTGGACAGCTAATGTGTTCCCACTGTTGCATGGCCTGTAGAGACAGTAGGTCTTTATGACTCTTCCCAAGTATGCATTGTGCCCAAACCAATAATCACTAAAGATTAATAACTAAGATTAATTTTAATCACTAAAGAAATCATTAAAGAAAGTATAGGAGACTACATTATGGTGTCCAGCTGGAAAGAAATCCAACATTGTATAATAAACAGAAGCCCTAAGACAGATCCCTAGGAGAAAGCTCCTTACTAAGATCAACGTACAAAAGTGGTAGAGATAGCCAGTTCCCTAGATACACAAGTCTCAATGTAGGAGCACAGTAAATATGGAAAAATGAAATGTATTATGATGCTCCAAGAGGAACATAGGAACTTTACCAACAGATCCAAATAAATCAATAAATTTGAGATGATTAATAAAGGATTTCAAAGAATTATTATTAACAACCTAAGTAAAATCCAGGACAACACACATAAACAGTTCAATGGAATCAAGAAGATAATTCAGGACATGAATGAGAAATTAAGCAGAGATAGAGATTTTGAAAAATAACCATGCACAATTCTTGGAAATGAAGAGTTCAATAAGTGAATTTTTAAAAAAAAATTACAGCTGAAAGCCTCAACAACAGAATAAATCAAGCATGAAAAAGAATATCTGAATTTGAAGACAGGTCTTCTGAAATATCATAGTTAAACAAAAACAAGGTAGGAAGAGGGAGAGCTAGGGAGAGGAACTTAGGAAAGGAAGTGGGAGGGGTGAGCAAGAGAGTGCACAGGAAATAAGAATAAAAAGAATATTCAAATGCTTGGGACATCCTTAATCAAAACCCCCCAACATTTTCAGAATACCCGAATTGAGGAGAAAAATCTGAATGTCATAGAAAACTTATTCAACAAAATAAGAGCTGACAATATCCTCCAAGTTGGGAAAGAATCCAAAACAGACAAGAATAGAAAATACCTTCACCATGCTGTACTACAGTCACACTGTCAAAAATATGAGACAGAGAAAAAAGACTATCATCTGTAAAAGAAAAATGCCCAGTTACCTTTATCAATATTGCCATTAGATTAATAGCTGATTTCTCACCAGAAATGTTACAGGCCAAGAGAGAAGTAGATGTTTTATTCCCAGTTTGAAATGAAAAGTTCAAACAAGAAAACTTCATCAAGCAAGGGTATTGTTCAGAAGTGAAAGAGAAATAGTGTCTTTCTAAGACCAGCACAAACCGAGGGATTCAGATTCACTCTACCAATCTTACAAAAATGCTTAAGAAACAATCACAACTAACATCATGAAACTATGCTAAAGTATAAATGCCAGTAGAAGAGTAGATATACACAAAAATAAGAAAGAATCTGACACTATTGATATACAATGTAGTAAACTACCAAATAAGAAAGATGAATTACAGAGGAAGAACATTCAAAATAACTAGAATAAAATTAGCAACATGAGAGAATTACTTGCCCCTCAATAATAACCTTGAATGTAAACAGAATAAATAGTCCACCTAAAAGATTTAGAAGGTCTAAATAGATAAAAAGAACAACAACAAAAATATCAAACAATATTCTACGTATAAGAAACTCACAAGCAGAGACACATACAGACTGAAAGCGTGGAAAGTAATATTCTAAGCAAGTAGAAAAACACAGTAATGAAAATGGCTATACCTATATCTGACAAAACAATCTTTAAGACAAAAGCTATAAGAGAAAAAAAAATGTCATTAACGATCAAGGGGATCTAAGTATCAAGTAGATATAACAATTGTAAATCCATGTGAGTCTAATGTCAGAGCTCTTTATTTATATACAAATAAAAGCACTATCAGATCCAAGGAAGATATGGACTCCAATATGATAAAAGTGGAGTAGTTCAATACCCCACTTTCATCAATGGGCAGATCATTCAGAAAAATATCTCAAAGAAACAGCTTTAAACTATTTTGTAGACCAAACAGAATTAAGAGATATTAAAGGACTGCCAATCCAAAAATTATAGAATACATATTGTTTTTTATCAGTACATGGAATGATCTCTTTAGGCCACATATTAAGTTAAAAAACAAATTTTAAATTCAGAAATTTGAAATTCTATTCTGTATCTTTTCTGAGCATGTTGGAATAAAACTATTCTTTAACAAGAGGAGAAATTTTTAAAATTATAGAAACACATGGAGAATAGAAGAATAGTTTTGAGTGTGCAACTGGGTTGTTAAATAATTAGCAGGAAAATTAAAAACTTTTGTAAATGAAAATGGAAAAACACCATACCAAAACATATGTAATATAATGAAATCAGTATTAAATTGAACGTTTATGGCAAGTAGTGTCTACAGTAAAAAAATAGAAATATTTTAAATGAACAACCTAATGGTGCATCTCAATGTCTTGCAAAAATAAGAAAAAAGTGAAATTCAAAGTTAGTAAACAAAGAAAGATTAGTGCAGAAATAAATGAAAACACAAACACATAAAGTTTAAGCCAAGGTTTTCATTTTTAAAGGTAAAGTTGAGGGAGCTGGGGATTTAGCTCAGCAGCAAAGTGCCTGCCTAGCAAGTGAAATTTTGTGAGTTTGATTCCTGGTACTGGAAGAAAAACAAACAAACAAACAAGTAAAGGTAAAGTTGAGAAACAGTTACACTAATCAAGAAAAATACACAGGAAATCAAAATAAATAAAAGCAAAGAAAGGGAAAGTCCAGCTTATACTATAGAAATTCAAAGGATCAAAATAGATTACTTTAAAAAATATATGCTAAAATGGAAAATGTAAATGAAAGGAATACATTTCTGGATACATGTGACCTACAAAAATTGAACCACAAGGGAATAAAAAATCCTTAACATCCTAACAACAAATATGACATTAAGTTAATGTGAAGTTTCCCTACAAATAAAATCCTCAGAACAGATGCACACACTGCTGAATTCTACAAAACTTTTAGAGAAGAATTAATATCAATTTTTACACAACTGTCCTACAGAATGGAAAGGAATGAAATCCTTCCAAACTAATATGAGGCCAGAATTATCCTGTTGTCAAAATTACACAAGGATGCATAACAGAAAAGTAAACATTAGTGGTTCTTATGAACACAGTTACAAAAAATTTTCAACAAAACACTAGCAAATTTAATTCAATAGTCTCTCATAAAGATCATTCACCATGATTTACTTGATTTCATCCCAGGAATGCAAGGATGGTTAAATATACACAAATCAATAAATATAATACATCGCATCCTCACAATGAAGGATTAAATAATCATATAGTATCAATAGATTGAGGAAACATTTCATCAAATTCAGTATCTCTTTATGATAAAATTCCTGAGCAAATTAGGTATAGAGGGATCATACTTCCACATAGCAAAGGTTATCTACAACAAACTCACTGTCAATATCAGATACTGAATGGGGAGAAACTGAAAACATGTGCTCAAGTAAGATGTTAAGGATACTCACCAGTTTTGTTCAGTATAGTACTAGACATTTTAACCAGTGCAACTGGGGAGAGAAAGGAAATGAAAGATACACAAACAGGAAGGGAAAGTCAAATTATGGCTATTCAATATGGTATGGTTCTATCCATAGAAAAGCCTAAAGATGCCATCAGAAAAATTATTATAACTGAGAAGAAAACTCAGTAATGTAACAGGATAACAAATCAACATACAAAAACTAGTAGCTTTTCCACACACAAATAACTAATATGCTGAACAGTATATTCATCATTACAGTAATCTCATTTAAAATAGCTACAAAAATACCTTTGAGAAAATTTAAGGAAGTAAAAGTCCTTTATTGGAGACATCACAAGGCATGATTATAAGACATACTACAGAGCCATAGTAGCCAAAGCAGCATGGTATTGACATAAAAGCAGACATATAAACTAAGGGCATTGGGTAAAAGTTGCAAAAACAAACCCATACATTTACACCAACTGATTCCTCTCAAAGGAGCCAAAAATCACACATTAAAGAAAGGAGAGCTTCTTCAATAAGTTCACTCTTTGTTCCAATGCCCATTGGCCTGTTTGCACCCAGGTCACACTTCCTGTGACTGAGCAAGTGTAAAGTTAAGGTTCTACAAGTGATTGATCTTTACATTCCTCCATGTAGTTTACAAACAGTATATTTCATCATTTCTTTATCTTCTATACAATCCAATCATACCAGTAAAAATATCGTTATCCTTACTTTCTAATAAAAAGAACTGAAGCTTTCAGGTTTGACATAACACTATTTCAGGTCTTGAGGACCTACCTTCTATTTTATCTTTTTTTGTTTGTTTGTTTTCTGATACCGGGAATTGAACTCATGACTTGCACTTACCAGGCAGGTGCTGTGCTGCTGAGCTAAATCCCCAGACCCTGCCTTCTATTTTATATGAGCAAAGTTTATCATTCCTCCATTTACTTAATAGATAATTAATGAGCATGCACTAGGTTAGGTAGTGTTAAATGATGGAAGATAAGTCATCAAACAAAAATTTGTGAGCTGAGAAACAAATATTCAGGTGATTAACTAATCCAAGGGGACTAGGGGATGTGATGTAGTCTGAGGGCAAGGCCAGTGAAGAATAGATGAAAAAGTATTCTGAGATGGCAAACAAAAGTAGAATGGTTATTTTGCCCAATTCTGTCTCTTGCCTCCTTCAATGATCAGCTATAAGAATCCTAATTCAAACTTGAATCAGTAAACCCAAAGGGCTCCTCATAGACTACAAAAATAGAAGGCAATCACATATAAAGCCAAAAGGCATCTAAACTGCATTTCAGAAAGGGTATTAATTTAGAAAATAGACAACAAATCTGATGCATAATGTAAAAAGAAAGTCAAAAGAACTCAGGAAATGTATAAATACAGTAGCATAGCCAATACAATCTGATATATAGGCACACTCAGAGTAATCACAAGTACATTAAAAGCTTCTGAAAACAGAAGTCAACTTGAACTAGTGTAGAAAAACATTTTTTAAAAAGAAAAAGAAAACAAAAGCACTGGGTCATGGATTCAAGAAAGTCTTGAGTCACAGGGAGATTCCAAATACTAAGAGGAGAAAAGAACAGTGCTAAGACTTTTACTTTTTCATCCTTTTTGTTTCTGTGCATGTTAAACCCATACTTGTTCACCATGGGCTCACTTCCTCCTGTAGTGATAACAGCCCATGCTCCACATTGTAAGATTCCCACCATCCCATAGGAACTTACTTGGTGCTTCAATTTTAGTGTGAAAAAATCCCAGGGATGGATTCTAACTGTCCCACATTTTAACTAATTAGCTGTAGCCAGGAGAGGTCAAGGTATTATGAGAATATGCACACATTCAGGTGGTTGTGTTGTTTGTGGAGGGTAAGAACAGTGTGGGAAGTTTCCCAGGGAATGGCAAAAAGGGGTGCTAGACAGAAAACTCAAAAGATTAATACTATAGAAAAGGTCCAGGAAAAAAATGTCAAGTCCTAACAGCCCTCCACCATCAGAATAAATTCTAGATGCAATGAAATAGCATGTACAGGAAAATCTATGAGTTACACAAGAAAGGACAGTTTCTACAACCTTTATTTCTGTAGAGAAGTAAATATTCTAAGAACATGAATAAAAACATCAGTAGTCTTGACCATGTATTTCTGTGTTCTGTTTGAAGAACATAAACTAAAATTCAAAGTGGAACAATCAAACATCATTATTTATCAAAATACTAAGACTTTAAAGAGAAAAGTAAATACTGTAGCAACTTTGGTGAGCTATGCATACCCAAACAAGCTTAATGTGAAAAATAATATAACTTTCATGAGGATACACTGGCAACATATAAGTAATATTTACAATAGTATATCATGTGATTCATTGATTCCATTTTAAGTGATACAACTTAAGATCTTGGGAGAAGGAAGTTCATTGCAATACAAGTAGATGAAAATAAACTAGAAACAGTTGAAATATCTACTAAGGAATTAGTTCTGTGTTTTCAGTCCTTTCACCATTTCAGTGAGATTTCGAGGCTCATATTGTGATGGGATTTTGCCATTACTCCAAACTCTTTAGCCTCTGTATTTTCATCAGCTCTGGCTCTGACAAACCCTCTACTGTAGATGATGCTGTCCTTAACAGTTCAGTTAGTTTCCTGACAAAGTTTCCAAGACAGGCCGTTCTGGACACAAGTCTCTTATCAATCCCTGGGACTGGCTTCTAATAGATCATGCTGCCTCAATCTAGTTTTCCACCCAGTTTCCCAATCTGGCCTCCCATTCTGAGTCATTCCTCAATTTTAAAGATCCTCATTCTTCTTGACACTTGTCCCTACATGGCTTCCTGAAAGAGCCATAATCTCAGCTCACAAATTTCTTCCTTATCCCCTGACTTTCCTAATCAGGTCAACTCCTCTGTCTTACACTTTCATATTTCAAAGTATCTTTACTATTTGATATTTGCTACCCAAAAATATACATTTATGTTTTTGAGTTGCTGTTATGGTTGATACATTGTGTCAACTGGAGAAGTCTAGAAGCTTAACTAAGTAACTCAGAAGACCTACATCTTACTGTGTAGAGGACATGCCCTTACCCCTCCAGGATGTTGTTCATAGTGTCAATTTGAAAAGTTTAAAAGTTTAATTAAGTGACTCAACAGGGGGCCAGGTTCCTCACTTTGTAAACATCCAGAGCCTGAGAAAGAGGGGGCCATGGAGATGGTATGAGTGCTACACTCACCGAGGGTGGATAGCCTGCATACAATATAAGACTCAGAAGAGAGGCTTGTTCTTCCCCATTTGCTCTTGCTGCTTTTGTTGTCTTCTGCTACCTTGAACTACTACCCCTGTGCACACCACCCTACTTGGAGCTAGCTCATTATGAACTGAAATGTCCATAAACTGTGAGCTAAATAAATGTTTTCCTCTTTAACTTTGGGTGCTGGGTATTTTGTCCCAGCAAAGAGAGAAAAGTAACCAACACAGCTATTAATGGTATATCCCTCATTAGTGACTAATGAGGGAAGGATCCATATTTGCAGACAATATGTCTATTTTCCAAATGTATACATTCCTAGTCTCCAACACATATTCTAGCATAGAGCAGATAATCCATATGTATTTGTTGAGAAAGGACTACCCAATGCTGTATCTTTGGAAATGTCATGCATCACTAAAGATGAAGAATTTTTTTAAAATGAAAACATTTTATCCAAATACTGTACATAACTCTGTATGCAAGACAAGATTGCATGTTTATAGTTTGATAAAGGACCAGAGATATAGCTCAGTGGTGCAAGCGCCTACCTGGCAAGCACGAGGTTGTGAGTTCAATTCCTGATACCAAAGTAAACAAATAAATTTTTAAAATAAATAAATAAATAAAGTTTGATAGTGTGCAAGAAGAAATTGCCTCAAAGTAACCATCTAATATACTTCTGAATTATCTAGACAGTAGTATAAAACATAAGCTTTATTTATTTATGTCTCATATTTTGAAAATTTTCTAAAATGAGACTGAAAGGCATTTTTAGCAGAAAAATATTTTGAGAAGAATAATGTGGCCTATAAGTAGTGCAATTAAAGAGAAGTCATATGTCAATAATTGGTCTCCATAATAATGTCTGTCTTGTGTTGAGGAAACTCTATTAAATGGATTTTGCTTCCTGGACCAGCTCATGACCAAGTGGGGCACCAGATCTGCCTGCCTGGTGAGTGTACTGGGAATTCCATGTGTGCCTCCAGGTAGTGATTACAGAAATTTGGTACTGAATGTCTAGATTGAGTTGGGCCTCCTGTCCTCACCAGAAGTACTGTTTTTCACTCGGTCTCTGCATCTTTTAATCATAAAAGTAAGGCAGGAAAGCCATGTTTCAACACATAGAGTGAATGTTTTAGAACAGCTGGTTTTTGAAAACCTATTGGGAAATGCCAAGTAATAAATTAAAAGAACATAGGTAAAAGATTATATATATATATAACATGATATAAGAGAGGATTCCTTTTTCTCTGGGATCTCAAATCTTGTATTTACTAAAATTTGGATAAAAGTGGAATCAGCAGCAGTTTTCTTGGAATCCTCAGGGACAGTATGTTAGAAAAAGAAGCACTAAAGGAAAAGAATTAAAGAGATACCTGAGCTTATGACAGGAGGGCCTTGAAAAGCTTTAAAATAAAACACTGATTTGCCTCCAGAAATTTAGTTGATCTTTACTTGTGATCATGGAGGAAAAATATGCAATTCTACTGCAAAATTCATCAAGTCAAAATTAAAGAGAAACATACATTAGCTTCATCAGTAAATCAGGGAATATAACATACACAAAGTTCTTCTTTTCTGTTGAGAAGCCAATGTTTCTTTTAACTGTCATCAAAGTAATTATCATGCTTGCTATTCTCTTCTGAGTTTTTCTTAAATATCTCAGAGTCTAACAATTTTTCTGCTTATCTAAGTGCAGGAGAGGAGGAATATTTCTTATTTTCTTGTTATTTTATGCAGTAAGCAAAATCTGAGACTTTTCTTAACTGGCTCTCCACTTAAAATTATTTTCAGATTAGCTTTATTCACAGACAATTACAATAGTAAGATTCTGACCTTAATGACATGATATTTTATTTTATACATGTAATGTAAAATTCAGATTACATGTTTGTGTATCCCAGTGTTTCTCTTTGGTGTGCTGTATATGCAGTACTTAGGCTTTTCCATTAATTTACAGAACATACTTTATTCTAAAATCAACTAAGTTACTACTCTCTAGTTTTACAAAAAGAATTCCCTGTCATTTGTGGTATTTATTCTATGTTTCTTGTGTGAATATCTAGCTTTCCATGAGATGCGATGAAGCCTGCTCTCAAAAAAGAGAATCTAGCTGTATCTCTTCTCCTACCCAGAGGGGTAGATAAATCAAGTTTGTATTCTTTTCCCCAGATCGAGTGAATATTAGAAGACTTTGAAGAAGTAGCAAGCATTTTAAGAGAAACTTCTTAGAGCATCGGTGACCCACTTTCAAAAGTTGTAGTTATATTTAAGGATTACTGGAGGCAAATAAAATCCTTAAAACAACTTTCAAAACTAAGTCTCTGATACAGAAAATCTAAATGTTGAGGGAAATCTCTGAGAGTAATATAAGAGAGTTAGGAAGAGTGTTTTCCCCCAATCCCACTATGCATGTAAGAGAAATAATAACCATTCATGGAGCTTGTGCTCATACGTTAGAGAGGAGGCTGTTGAGCTCCCCTATCCACAGGAAACTGAAGGAACAGTGGGTTCCATTTGTTCTGTTCTACAGCCTTGAAGCAGAGTGTACAGAGGTTCTCAGACAACTTGTCATGGAATCTTGAGAAGTTAAGGATTTTCTGTGAATACAAAGTCAGTTTCTGCATTCACCCAGAGAAAAAGAAGGCAAGAAACCAGGCAGAAACTCCATGAGCTGAGTTCCACGTGGAGAGTTCAGTGTAGCAATACACAGTTTTGCTATGGGCCAAAGGACATTGTTGAAGGTGAGCTTCTGTTAAGTGGAAAGGCCCCTTCCTGAGGGGATTTCTACCAGGATATCAACATTTCTGGGGATGCTGTAGAGGCAAGAGCAAAGGGTGTGTGCCAGAGACCAGACAGGGAGTACAGAACTCTCACCAATACCTAAAGGAGCTCACTAAAGGAGTCCCACCCCATCTACAAATATGGTATCCCTATGAGGAAATGCAAACAGCTTAGCTGCTGCCACCCAGAGGACACTGGTTACAGATTATAAAAAAAGCACTTATTTAGGTAACATTTTACTTTGGTCCCCTCCAATTTCTGTGTCTCTCCCTGCAGCTTTGGAAGAAACAAAAGGATTAGCATAAGTGAGCAAAAAAGTGCAGGAGTGATCTCCCAAATAGAGCTTCCCTTCTTTCCCACACTTTGATACTGGTCTATGAGCCAAGACTAAGGAAGAAAGAAAACCTTGAGTTTGATAAGATTTGCACTTGTTTCTTTGAAACTAGACTGAGTTGTTTAACATCCCAAATGAGAGGATATTGACGTGCAGAAGCAGGGTGAGATACCATCACTAGGCAGGGAAAAGGATCTGCTGCAAATTGCTTCAAGAAAGTGGCCAGAGAAAAATAAAATTACATCAAGTTCACAATGCATTGAGAGCAATCTATTTGATAAGCCAGTTCCTTTGATTATATGTCTGTCCAGGTACACTGTCCTAACTTATGATGTGCATTTCAGTTTGATTCCATCTCCGCAGAGTATCACTAAGGGCTGACAGGGTAACCACTCCACTAGAGATCACAGCCTCCATGGTGAAGTGCAGCTCCTCCTAATTCATTTGAGTGCTTGGCACTAAGCAAGTTGAGTTGTAGTGGAAGCTGCCCCATTCCCAGCTAGTATACTTCGGTTTGTTAGTTGCCCAGGTAATAGTTCTGGTTACAGTACCTGTTAATTTTTTTTTTCTTAGAAATGGCTGGTCACTGTGATGCAAGCTGGCCATTATGATGCACATTGTATAAACCAATCCCCAATTGACAAGCCATTCTGCCTCTGTACTTCCTGCTTGCTTATCCCATATATGCCCTAGGCCACCAGAGATCAAGGCCTGATATTCTAGAAATGATCCCAATCAGTGCCCATTGATATAAATAAATGTGCCTTCGTATTCTAGGTGTTGTTTTGGTGTTTCCACATGCCCTCACGTCTGGTGCATCAGCCAGGAAGACAGACTATGCTTATTTCTTCAGTTACCAGTCATGGGCCTCAAGGATGGATCAAAGACCTACTCCACATCCCAACAGGAAGACACACCCTCAAGATTTCTTGAGTCCCCTCAGATGTCTGGACTCCCTTCTTCAGCAGCTCACATCAAACCCCCAAAAGAGGAGCACACAGTCTGTCTATATGTCTGCCTGCCTGATTTCTGGAAGACCCCCTGGGGCACTCCAGATTGTCTGTTAGTCCTGCTCAGCTTAAGCAGAAGGGGAGATGATCAACTCTTTCTAGTGAGAACTACCCTTAAGGGAAGTGGGTTGGAATATTTAACCTCTGAGTGCCTGCTGAATGAATGTGTGAGTGAGTGGAATAGAGAGTGTATTCCATAGGTTGCTCTGTGTGTGCACTAAGCCTAGGAAGCACTGGTCATTGTAGCTTGTACCTACAGGGTCATGGCCATGTGGGCATCCGGATGGTCTCTCTCTCTCTGATAGGTACCCACCCTCTGTCTGTTGTGCCATCATTCAAGGGTACACAATTCACATGTAGGAAGTCAGAGATAGGAATTAGTCAAAACCCATAGTCTAGACTGCAAGAAAAAATGTTTTTATGGAGTTAAAAAGTAAACCAAACCACTCCCTGTATCTCAAATTTTAAAAAAATGGAAAAATAGGGCTGTGCTTCCTGGGAGTTCGCTTTGGCACCCTTGTCATCCACCACAGTTCCTGCCAAGGGATTTACTCCCTGTTTCCAACTCATTTACTTCCAGCCAACCAGACCAGTCCCAGTAAAATCAGTCATTGCCTGCATTTGGCCACAGAGCCCCCTCCCCAAGAGATACACTTATCCTGGTCAGATGATGTCATCTAATGCCCACCTGAGATGACTGCCAGCAATTCCTACTGAGTACCACATTTTGACTGAGGAAATATTGGACTGTCAACCCTGATGAATGAGTTGACACAGCCTTTCTCAAAATTTGCACCACCTAGAAGCATAAAATCAGTCAAGCATTTCTCAAAGACATCAAAGAGAGGAGATAGAAAGTCCATCAACCAGGTTTCTCAGAAACTTGATAAAAGAAAATCACCTGATGTCTGTAAAAAAAAAATCCAGTCTGATAGATGATCATACCCTTTGGCTATGATTTACGATGGCTATAGACACAAAAAAGAAATGTTCCCTTTATCTGTGAGACACTAAAAAACATGACTATCCAGACCCACTTCAATCTGAACCTCTACTCACCCTGTCAGGCATGGATGGATAGAATAGACTGAGCTCTATCAAACTGGACCTCCAAAAGCCCATGTCATTGCAAAAGTCAGGGGCAAACCTATGACTTTCTTGGTAGACAAGGGAACAGAACTATATGCCTTCAAAAGTTCCCTCTATCAAAAAGTTACCATCACTGGGGCAACTGGGACTCTTGCCTCTTGCCCCTTCTGCCAAGCAAAAACTTGTAGCCTGGGAGGACATCTCAACAAATGTGAATTCCTGTATAAGCTAGTCTCCACACTGCTTCTACACTCTAATAGCCACTGTCCTTCTAAACAAGAAAGCTAACAATCTCCCCTTAAGCTGAGACCTTTCTGTTCAGGTGCCACATGCTATACTGAACCTAGAAATGGACCCCCTGACAGATGCTGAGTACACCCTGTTTAGGGATGGAAGTAGCTCTATGAGGAATGGAGTCTGGCTGACTAAATATCCTGTGCTCAGCTTCAACAAACTTATTTTGGCCAAAGTTCTCCTGCTACTGCTTTCTGTTGCCATTTGGAAACTTGCCACCAATGATGCCAAACCTGCACTCCTAAGCCCCCTCTGGGATCCAAATGAATGAAACATCAACTCCAGCCCGAAAAAATCTTTACCCGGTACTCCTGGAAGATCTATCTAAATCAGAAGCAGACCTGCCCCCACCATATGTTCTGCAAGCTCAGACCACAGTGCTGGCACCCATACCTCTGCAGCCAGCTCAGGCTTCGGCACCTGTGTCACTAGCCCTGACCTCCCCCCACTTAAAAATATGCAGATAGACTTAATGCTCATCTACATCTACTCGGGCTGGCCCAAGGCATTTCCTACCTAGGCTGAGAGGGCAATAAAAGTTTGTAGGGTACTGCGGTGAAAAATTATCCCTAGATATAGCCTACCCTTGATCACTGGGAGCAACAATGGCCCTGCATTTGTAGCAGAGATAGCTAAATAAAATTTACATACAGCATGCAGGCCACAAGCTCTAAAATATTGAAAAATAAAACATAATCCTATAGAAACAGCTTGTAACTAACTTCACAAAAGTTTAGTTAAAAGATCAGCTATTCCTGTAGTTCTGCATATACATACAACCTAGGTGCATATTAACTACCTCCACAAGTTTCAGAAATCTAGCTTTAGATCCACCATTCCAGAGTTCTGGAGAATGTACCTGGACTAGGCAGCCCCTCCAGGGCTCACTCTGAAGAGACAACACAGTTGAAGCCCTGCTCTGGTCACTCCACATGCTCACCAGTCCACACACAGCTGAAGCCTGAGGACAGTATTCACAGGATTGCTTCATATCTCAATGCGTTACTTCCCTTGATTTTTGTGCCTTTTCAAGCTGCTTACCCAAGTCCTTGCCTTCCCTTAGCTCTGTGGATGATTGGCCTGAGAAGATAGAAAATAACCAATTAAGCACTTTATAAAGATAAAGATTTGATGAGCATTCAAGGCACATTGCACATGCTCCTAGATAGATAGGCCCATTTTAGGACCCCTGACAACCCTAATGTTATTGATTCTAGTTGGACCTTGTCTCAGAGGATCACATATGGCACACTGCAAAGAGTTGTCAGGAAAACTAAAAGATGGAAATGTAGCAGAAGATCCCCCCGCCACCCAGTATATTTCAGTTTGTTAGTTGTCCTGGTAATAGTTCTGGTTATAATTCCTGTTACTTTTGTTTCTTAGAAATGGCTGGTTTTTTGTTTGAACAGTTTCTTCCCAATTCACAATATCTATTGTACACTTTGGATCTTATTGACCCATTCAGTTTCTCTCTCAATGAGACAATACAATGTTTATACATATGGGACTGATTTACCATTTAAAAGAAAAGGCAAACTGTGAAGGGTGAAAAGGGAAATTAAGAAAGGGGGAAGGAAAAAATATGTATATACAAGATAATTAAGATAGCTATACAGCTAGTTTCTCTTAGTTTATTGAAAAGAAATTTTTGTGCTAATATTGTTTGGACAAGATATGCTTATATCTTATATTCTAAATAACCACTGTGAATACAACAATACTCACAATATTAACTATCATAACTGTCCTACTAACCACACTTGAAGCTGGGTTTCACTGTTATATTTATCTTTTTTTTTTTTCTCTTTAAAATGAAGAAAAGAAACAACTGGTCACCCTGATGCATAGCTGGTCATTATGATTCATACTGTAAAAAACAATCCCAAATTGACAAGGCATCCTGTCTCTGTAATTCCTGCTTGCTTATCCCATATAGGCCCCTGACCATCAGATACCAGTGCCTGACACTGTTATAAGTATTGATTCATTTTCTGTGGCTGTCTGATGTTAAAAAAATCTGCTTTCAAATTCTGGGTGTCATTTCAGTGTTTCTGTTTGCTGTTGCATCAGGACACCTCTGCAGGACATCAGAGTTGCGATTTTCTTCTAGGATTCCCTATGTTCACGGGGCCTTAATAGTACAATGGAGCCAAGATACCAGTTGTTAATGGTGCTGAATGAGGAAGAACGATGCATTTCAGAGATTGCCTTTTAAATTTTGATTTGCATCTTTGTCCTACTCCCTCTGCCCTCCTATGACCTATGGAGTTCAGTGGGTCCTGGATGGGAATAAGGGGTGAAACTTGTGACCCATGTCATGCTGAATGTGGACTCACCCTCTTCTTTGAGGGCTAATTATCATTATGAGTAATTTATGTTGCTACTTAACAAATCACACTAAGGGTTTTTCTTTTTCCTGTAGTATTGGTGGGTTAGGAGTTCAGACAGCTAAGCTCAGTTGTGTCTCTTGCTCAGGGTCTCACAAGGTGGTATTAAGGTGTCAATGAGACAGAAATCAATTAATCAATCAGTCAATCAATCAATCTCTCTCTTTTTTTGAGATAAGTTCTTGCTATATAGTTCAGGCTGTCCTTGAACTTTTGTGTAGCCCAGGCTGGACTGGAATTTGAGATGATTTTCTTGCCTCAGCCTCCTGAGTAATGAAATTACAGGTGTGTGCCATGACACCTGGCTTTGACATCTCTTCTTAAAGCATAAAAGATTAGAGTCTACTCCCAACACTTTCAGATTTTGAACAGAATTCCCTTCCTCATGGCTGTATAACCGAGAGCCATATCTTCTTGCTGACTGTTATCTGAAGCTCTAGAAGTGGCTCAAAATTCCCTGGCTAGTGATGTCTCCAAGGACTGGTTCTGACATGGATATTTGCTTCTTTAGGGACAGAGGGAGAATGTTTCTCTCTAGTCTGCTTATGCGGAACTGTATATAAAGCACTTTAATTATGGGAATGACATCTCATAGCCTTTCCATTTTCTATTGGTTAGAAGTAAGGCATATGCCAGCTTTCACTCAAGGAAAAGGTACTGTACACAGGTGTCACTCACTGGGAGAGATGGTACCTTAGAGCTTGCCTTTCATATCTTGGGCTGCTCTTCTACCAGAGGACTACTTTCTTATTAGAGCTCCCTGTTCCCTAGTCTTCATAGACTTCTACAGGCCCAGACTTACATGGTTGTTAGAAATGTCAAGATACGTGTGTTCCTTTACCCCATATCCAACCCTTTGGCAAGAACTTTAAACTTCACCTTTAAAATGTATCCCACTCCTACTGCTTTTCAACATCTCTACTTCCATATACTCTTTTACTCTAGGTATTATTAATTTGTCTCCATCACTACCACACTTCGTAGTTTCTAAATTTCCACTTTATTACAGTCAAATTGCATTGGTACAACCAGAGTGAACTTTTACAAGAATTCTAATCAGATTGCATTTTAAATTATAATTTGGACCAAATGACCTAACAGATACACACAAAACATTCTACCCATCAGCAGCAAAATCTTGTATAAGGCACATTCTTGTCAGTAGAAATATACAAGCTACCAACACCAAATCGTTAAGAAACAGGAAATTTGAACAGACCAATAATGGTATTAAGTTCAGCAGTAAAATCTCTTGTCCAAACCAGATTATGTAACATCTCAATTCCACATTTAAAGACTAAATGCTACCAATTCCTCTCAAACTTTTCCAAAACCATGAAGAAGACTAAATATTTTCAAACTCATGCTATGATGTTAGCATTACATTGGTACCAAATCCAGACAAAAAAACACTACAAAAAAGAAATTATAAGACAATATTCCTTATAAATATAAAGGCAAAAGTCTTAAACAAAATATCAGCAAATTCAAGAATACATTAAAAAGTGACACTGACCATGATCAAGTGAAATCTATCTCTGTGTTGTAAGGATATTTCAACTTGTACTAACCTATAAATGTGATATACCACCCTAAAAAAGGAGAAAATCATGTAATCATTATTAGATACAGAAAGAGTATTTTTATAAAACCCAGCACCTTTTCTTGATTAAAAATCAAATTAGATACAGAGGTTATGTGCCTTAACACAAAAGTCCAAATATAGCTAATATCATTTTCAATGATAAAAGTTGGAAGCATTCTAAGACCAGGGAAAATCAAGGTTGATAATTATTCCCATTCTTTTTCAAGAGAGGATTGAAAGTCTCAGCCAATGCAATTAGGCAACACAAAGAAATAAAAGTCATTTTATGAGTAAATATAAAGGAAGAGGTAGAAATTTCTCCTGTTTACTGATGACATCACATGTAGAAAACCCTACAACTCCACCAAAGTCTATTACAACTGATACAATGAAAAGGAGAAAAGGAAAGCATGACAAGAGAGGCAAAGAAGGGAAGGGGTTTAAAAAAGAAACACGGTATATTATGTACACGTATCAACTCCCCTAGGTGACTGTACAATGCAAGCGCTACAGACATGTACTAATAAAATAAAATTTTAAAAAGAAATACCTAGTAAAATTGAAAGATAAAAAAATTAACATACAAAAATCAGTAGCATTTCTGTATAATAATAATGAGCTATCTGGATAAAACAGGGTAGCAACCCCATTTACAGTAGCAAGAATAACAAAAATACATGTGGAGGGGTAAATTTAACCAGAGAGGTAAAATATCTACACACTGACAAGTATAAAACATTAATGAGAGAAATGAAGCAAATCGATATCCCATATTCGTGAATTGGAAGAGTACTGTGAAAATGTCCATATTACAAAAATGATCTACAGAATCAGTACAATTCCCGTTCAAATTCTGATGACACTGTTCATATAAATAAAAAAAAAACTACTAAACTTTGCACGAAACTGCAAAAGTATCAAAATAACTAAGACAATATTGATAAAAACTGTACAAAGCTGAAAGTATCACACACCTTAATTTCAAAAGATATTATATATCGATTGTAATCAAAACATCACTTTACAGGCATAAAAGCAGAAGTACTGACAAGTATAAAAGGATAGAGCACTTAGAATTAATATTACACATTTACAGTACATTTTACTATTGACAAGTGCGCTATGAATACACATGGGGAAAGTACAGTTTCTCCAATAAACAGGGCTGAAAATGGATATACACATTGAATGAAATTAGGTCCTTATCTTTCATAATATAAAAAATTGATTACAAATAGATTAAAAACAAAATTAAGGTCTGGAAGTGTAAAACTACTAGAGGAAAGTTTAGGAGAAAGGTTCTATGATGCTGCTCTAAGTAATGACTTTCTGGATGTAATTCTGAGAGCACAGGCAACGAGAGTAAAACTTACAAATGGGAAGGCGTAAAACTGAGAAGCACCTGCACAGCACACGAAATAATTAACAAAGAATACACATGAAATGGGAGAAAATACCTGCAAACATGCATCTGGTAATGGGCCACTGTGCAAGGAACACAAGGAACCCAACCGCAAGGAAAAAAACCCATTGAAATGGGTCAAGGACCTGAACAGACATTTCTCAAAGGAAGACATGCAAATGGCTCACAGATAGGTGAAAAGTGGAAGTGCAGACTAAATCCACAGTGAGCTATCACCTCACACCTGTTGGAACAGCTATGATGAAAGGGATGGAACACACCAGGCATAGAAAGAAAAGTAAACTATCATACTGCTGTCAGGAACCTAAGGTAGTGCAACCATTATGGAACACAGTGTGGATGCTCCTCAAGAAACTAAAACACAGAAACACCATAGAATAAAGAAATCCCTCTACTGGTATATACCCAAATGAACTGAAATCAAGATGCAAAGGGCCATTTGTACTCCCACATTCACTGTGACACGAATCACAACAGCCAAGATAGGGAACCAACCTATGTGGCCATCAGCAGCTGAGTGGATAGAGAAAGTTTGTTTATACGCACACAATGAAAGGTGATTCAGCCTTAAACATGGAGAAATCTTATGTGTGACATCGCGGATGAATCTGAAGATTGTGCCAAATGATAGAAGTCAGGCACAGAAAGACAAATACCACAAGATTTCACTTATATGTAGAATATAACGAAGTTGAATTCAGAAGTAAAAACAAATGATTATAATGTTCAGGGATGGGGAAAGAGGGTAAATGGGAAGTTGTTGACCAAAGGGTACAAATTTTCACATTGACATGAGGAACAGGTAGTGAGGTGTACTGCACACCTGGATGACTCTTGCCCATTCATATTAATGTATTATATATTCATATTAATATGAATTACATATTCATACTAATATGAATTTATACTTTCATATTAATGTATTAAATATTTCAAAATAAGAGTAAATTTAATAAGTCACACCATAAAAATAGATACATACAGTGATTTGATGGCACGAGGCTTCAGTCATGGAGCAAAGCATACATATATCAAAATATCACTTTGTGCCCCATAAATGTTTATGGCAGATAACTTTTAGTTTTACTGTTTTTTAATTTTCAAGACAGAAAAAAATCCAATGAAATGATACAGAATTTCAAAACAGTATGATAGAAAATTAACAATGGTTATTATATTGCATATTGTTATCTTCAAAGTAGTTGCTCCAATTACCAGATACAGGCATGAAAAATTGATCAACCAAGGTAGGCACTAACTGTTCCTTCAATGAACAAATAGAAATTAGTAGTACGATCTCTCTTTTGTATATATACATTTCCCTTCTCCCCCCCACCACTTCCTTCTTTTCTCTTCTTACCATCCCAGCTGTTCTTTCTTTTTGAGCATTTTCTTTCCCTTTCATTACATCTATTTTACCTTTTGGATCTTATTTAGTCTTTCAGCTTCTCACTAGAGAGACAATACAATGTTTACACATGCAAGTCTAGTTTATTTCACGTATGAATACGGTCTCTAGTTTCATCTATTTACCTATAAAAACCTTGATTTTATCTTTCTTTATAGCTGAGTAGTACTCTCTTGCATGAAAATACACATCTTTTTTATCCATTTCTCAGTTGATGGACATTTGGGTTGTTTCCAAGATGTAGCTATTACAAACTGTGCTGCTACAAACATGGGTGCACATGTATTGCTGTGGTAGGATGTTTTCATTTCTTCTGGGAAAATACCCAGAAGGGGAATAGCTGGGTTGAATGGGACCTCTAATCCTCTGTTTTTGAGGAATCTCCATACTGATTTCCACAGTGGTTGCACCACTCTGCACTCCCACCAATAAAGGAGAAGGGTTCCTTTCTCCCCACAGCCCTGCCAGGATTTGTTATTGGTTGATTTCTTGATGATGGCCATTCTTTCTGGGGTAAGATGGAATCTCAATGTTGTTTTAATTTGCATTTCTCAAATGTATTTCAGATAATTTTTTAAAAAGAACAGTGTTCCTTAAGTATCTCTCCTGTGTGCACAGAACTGAGCTTTGTAGATAGAGTCAACTAACAAACAGCATTACTAGGATCCTGAGGCCACCAACTGACAGGCCGCTTCTAGTATAGTCTGAATTCTGGACCCTTATGGCCCACACATGACCCATTGTAGGAATATGCCTTGTCCTACCACCCCTCATCCCAGTCCATGGAGCTGAAGGATGGTAACTTGGGGTTATGGTGGGAGAACCTAATTCCTTCGATTTAGCCCTTTACAAGTGCCTTACATGGAGTTTTGTAGATGGGGTCCCCAGCCTCTGATACTAGCTAAAAGACAGAGGGTTTCAGATTTTGGCTCTTGTCTCATTTCCTCAACCTACACCAAACTTGAGTCCCACCCTTTTTGTGTTGCACCAAACCTGGGAATAAATTCTCACCTCCTCCATGCCCATCATAGGTGCTGCTATGAACAGATTTTCTTTTTCCTTCCCAGGAAATTCCATGCCATTTCTCAAGCCATCTCAAGTATGTTATAAATGACCACGGTTAGTATTTAGGATGAGAACAGTTTGGCACCATTCTTATTTGGCAACAAAAAAAACCAATCCTGTTCTTTATGTCATAAAGCAAGGAGGTGGGGTCTTTTACAATTTTAAATACTCTTGTGTCTATCTCTGAGGAGATGTAAGTAGCTCTAACCAGAAAGTCTAACCAGTTTTTGCTCTACATAAAACTAACCCTTTAGACAAAGCATAGAAAATGTCAAATCTAAGTTACTTGCTAATGAGTTAGCAGTAACTACCGAGTGTCACAGGGAGGTCACTGAGGACGTGTCTGGGCTCAGTTAAAGTCAGCTT
Organism: Chinchilla lanigera; assembly: GCF_000276665.1. Lineage (NCBI taxonomy): Eukaryota > Metazoa > Chordata > Mammalia > Rodentia > Chinchillidae > Chinchilla > Chinchilla lanigera. Next base: position 22,534,670 of record NW_004955416.1, read on the forward strand.
GCTGGAGGATGAGAGCAACTAGGAGTCTCCCACACGCCTCCAACTTGTTCTGGCTCCAAACAGCCTTCTTTTGGAAGAGGCTGACGGTGCTATCCTTGAGAACTCCACAGGCTCGTGGCCCAGAGTCCCTTCTATTTCTTGCTCATTTCACAGAGGCAGCAGAGACAGCTTGTGAAATTTACCCCTGTCTTCTTAAGGAACACAATCTCATTTTATGTCCTGGACAACTTGGAACGGCGTACTGGACACCTAGTGTTTTATTTTAATTTGAATTTCCCTTTCTTTGTTTTCTGGCAACACAAAGCAGAAGATCTAGGGGCACAGAACGAGGCATAAGCCACGGAAGGCTGCCCTGGTTGTTCCCTTCACAGTATCCTGGGAGACACCATGTGGGTTGAGTGGTTCATTTGCAGGTAGAAAGTCTATAAAAATTGTATTCTGAAATTAAAAAATTTTAATTAGAAGGCAGCATCTGTGAACCTTTTGCTGGAAGCGACTGTTCTTTCCCTGATAAATTATCCCAGCTCTGCGGCCCCTAATCCCCCTCCCACCATGTCAGAGATTGTAAAAACAGCCCTCCTTCCCCTTGCCATGTGCCTGTAACAGTGACATGGAAATTTCTACTTAATATTTAACAAGCTGCTGATGCCTCCTGGAAAAAAAAAAATTTGAACAGTATTTAATTTAGAGCTACCTTTTCCATCACAGATTCCCTTGGATGCCCTGTCCTCCCTTCAGTCCCTTATTTCCAGAAACCATGTGAGTCCAAGCTGGATACCAGCTTCTGAGGAGGGCACTGGCTTCTTAATCCCTAGCTGATGCAACCCTCTGTGGTTTCAAACAGCATAATCCACCCTAGCAGCCCATTTGGGGAGCCACAGGTAATGCATTTTTTAATTTTAAGTGAGAGCTGTTTTATTATGAGGAAAAAATCCTGCCTAGCAAGGAGTCTTACGGTTTTGCATGTTTTGAGCTGGCCAGGAGTTGAATGGAGCAAGTTGTGAAAAAACAACAACAACAACAACAACAACAAAAAAAAACCACGCACATCAGACAGTGCAGCAATTGCGCCACAGGCATGCCGCAGATTTAGACGGAAGGCTGGTAGGTACAGGTAGCCGCAGTCTCGAGGTCCTGGACATGTGCTGAAGCGGAAAGCAGGAAGTGAGGAGCTGGAGGTGAAGAGCAAGTGGGGCTGTTAGTGCCGTGAACAGAGAGGGAACTGAAGATGTAGATGCTGAGCTTCCAGGTTTGAGGACTCGGGTATGGAGATGGTAAGCCAGCAGAGCATGGAGGTATAAAGTGGACTAAAGCGGTGTCTTTTTGAGAGCACAGAGGTGGCAGTATAGAAGAGGGAGACTGGCTTGTAAAGTGCCACAAAGTTGCATTATGACTTGAATTGTGTCCCCTCAAAAGATAATGAAGTCCTAATACTCGCTACCTGGGATAGTGACCTTGTGTGGGGATAGGGTCCTGCAGGTGATTAAATTAATATGAAATCACTAGGGTGATCCAGTATGATGATAAGTGTCCCTATAAAGGGGGATCCTGGAGCACAGTGACAATCACACAGGGAAAAGGCATGTGGACCTGAAAACAGACACTGGTGATGCATCTACAAGCCAAGGAATGCCAAAAATTGCCAGTAAACCAGAACAAAGGGAAAGGCAAGGGACAAATGCCCTTTTAGGAGTCTTCAGAAGCAGCTAAGCATATGGACACCTTGATCTCCATCTTCTACACTCCAGAACCATGAAATGATACAGATAGTTTTTGAGTCACTCGTTGTAGCGTTTATTCGGGGAATTTTAGCAAAATAATCCAGTATATATATCCTACCTCAAGGCATATATGGCTTGTTTTACAATATATAATCTCCACTGTTACTTTGTAAAAGAACTTACGCTTGAGATTGACTACATTGCTACTTGAAATAATATCTATAGTTTCTATTTTGTTTGTAGCTGGCTATAGCCCTAGGCCAATAGAAAGGCTTTTAAAAAGAAAGCTTACAGAGGAAATTCATTTTATTTATTTTTAGTCGGCTTTGGATTTTTTATGCTTCTGGAATTCAATGAAAACTGGAGCTGTAGAAGTCATGAAAACAGTACTAGAATGGCAGTGCTAGAATGGTAGGGATGGAGCTTGGGCCCCTGCTGATCAGGGGGCTACCATGTCAAAATGACACTGTCTTCTACTTTTGTGTTGTATGAGAGAGAAATAAACCTCTAAGAATGGTTGCTTGGTGCTCACAATGACAAGAAACACAACTTAATTTTGGCCAGTATACAATAGCTGCATATATGAAACGACTTGGATTCAGAGGTTGATGTAAATTGCCCATAATCACATGGCATTAGTGGTTGGTAGAGGCCTGAATCAAAGTTCGTTTTTCTTCCACACCTCAGCATTTATGAAAAGGTGGTCCATGCACCCCTCTCCAGAGTCCCTGGGGGTGCTGGTTAACAGTACCAATTCTCCTCTGCATTCAACCCTTCTGAATTTTAGTTTCTGGACCTGGGACCTGGCAATTGCCATTTCAATCAGTAACCACATTGATTCTTAAGCACCCTGGAAGTAAAGAGGCTTAGTTGATTCATCTAGCACCTCATCCTCAGGCTGTAAATCTGGACAGCAGAGTTATGGCACCAGAAGCAACCATGCCATTGTCTCCCAGTGGAACACTGTCCCGGGACACAACTGGAGTCATGTACCATGAATGAACAACAGAGCAGTGCCCTCTTTCACACTGGTTGCAATGAACTGCCCCTTGCATTTGCTGAGGATGCAGGAAAGAGCAGAGAATTTGTGGTCAAAGTGATTATGGTTCATTTTTCTGTACTGCACAGACATTGGGCCGAGGTGGTATGAGTCAGTCTTGTTACCCATTGTTACTTCCACACTGCTGTGGCCCATCCTCTCTTCCCTTCTTGTCTTCTCAGGCTCAGACTGTCTGCCTGTGTCCTTGTCCTTCCTTCCTTCCCCACCTGAACACTTGCTATCCTTTTGTCCTTAATCATTGACTACTTCAGCACCCAAACAACCCTATTCATCTCAGCACCTTCTGACTCACGAGCAATATTCTTGCCTTGTGATCCTTGACTCTCTTTCCCAGTGATGGTCTCATGCTGTCTACCGCTATCTACTTCTGCCCTCGCACCCTAACGCTAACTAGCAGAAACTGTCATTTCTAAAATCTCCAATGGAAAGAGCTAATTGCCCCAGGGTAATCCTTGGCTCTCCCAGCTCCTCTGTTCAACTTCCTCTATGGCGATACTTCACCCAACGTGACCAATCAGCAACTCTTCTCCTTTCTCCACCATTTAGGCTCTCCTTTGTTGGATCTATGTGCACAGCTTAGAACACCTGCTCCGTGGATGGAAGCAAGCACTTTCCTGCAAGTATGTTCATCTTTCTTGCCTCTTTGCTCACTTAGCATAAGCTAAATGCCAATTCAGAGTGAATCTAGTCACCTGCATACTTCATCTCACATCTGTCCTAAAACTAAACCTAGATGCTAAACCCCTTCCCCTCAGCTCATACTCTTGGACTGGTTAGAGCTATGAATGCATAATTTTTTAAACTAGTGTCCCAGTAGGATGTCACTGAGAAAAAGAAAATATTCTTTACTTCTTTCCTCAGGTTTTCCTTACTGTCCTATCCAGGGCAGACCCACTAGCCTGTGTCCTGTTGCCCAGGGATTGTACTACATGGCCATTCCCATTCTACCTGATGTCTTAATCTTCCATCCCTAGTTTTACATCCTTGTCAGCGTACAAGCTGGCTCATTTCCCACCACTGGGGAAAAATGAAGTAGAAAAATAAAAACTAAGCATGAAATATGGAATAGCAGCCCTTCCTTTTGCTCCTGTTTACTATCAAGCTTCTCAGTAACATTTTGTATAAGGTAACCCTTGCCAACACCTCTCAATCACATTATAATCTGCTAAAGCTGGCTTCTCCCTTTGCACTGCACCAAAATGCTTTTACTAGGTGATTGGTTCTCCCCATTCTTGGATCAAAATATTTTGCTTCTTATTTTATATTGGCCATGCCTCAGTTTTCTGTATGTATAGCGCAGGGTCTATCCTGGGACAGCCTACTCCGTGGATACAATCTCAGAAGAAAAAATTAAGTCCCCATTGTATATGAGCTGTGAGATCTTGTGACTGTGTTTCATATATCACATTCTAGGATATAGGCTTACAGCACATATTGTATTATACCTTGGAATGTACCAACCTTATAGAAGAGGGAAAATATAACAGCTGATGGAGCAAAGGTTCTTATGGCTTCTGCTGGGCATAGGTTAAATGTACTCTCTTCATGTTGGTTAAGGTAAGTCCTGTGGCCATGCCCTAGGTCAACCGAGTAGGGCTGCACCCCTATCACAGAGTGGGAGGAGCAGTACACTGCCAGACACATAACAGTCAAGAATAACTTTGTTACAGAAAAAGAGTAGACAACAGATTACGGCGATATTCCATGTACTACACTGATTCATACTCTTTGATCCATTTCTGTTCCTACTTTGTCATGCATGCTGGACTCGCTCAGTGCTGGATTTATGTGACTTTCATGTCAACCTGCTCAAACAGACATTTGCTCAGCCTCACCCACTTGATTATCAGTCATTTCCATTTTGCATGTATTCTTCCTGCCTACCTATTGCTTTTTGTCCCTCACCTTATGTTCATGATGAATAAACAAGAAGAGAAAATATATGAAGTCCACTGTGATGTTAGAAGCCTGGGAGACCTCACTACTGTATTCTTCTTCCTCCCATCTCTTGAATTCACAGTGTGTATGTTAGAGTGGCCATTAAAATAGATTCTGCCCTTCTCTTGTGTATCTCTCAATGAGAATGTATTCATTTATGTGGGTAAACAGACCCTTGGTTATATTAAAAGTTTCAAGCCATCTCATTTGAGTTCCATCAATTTTCTTACCACCTATTTTGAAATATTAACTCACAGCCTGTCCTCTTCCTCTCCTTCATTCACAGCACACAAAGAAGTGGGCTCCTCACCCTCCAGAAACACCTAATTCTTCTGCCCTTGTGCCCACTTGTGACAATATCATAACTTTATCGTATTCCATTTAATGCTATTTACTAAGGATGCTCTAATGACTGGTGTATGAAAAATACAAAATAAATTGTGTGACTTTATTTTCCCAAAGACAACTGGGGTTACATATGTGTCAAATAGAACATAATGGATAGGGATTTATTCCTCCATTAGCTTTTTAGGTTTGCTTATCTTTCAGAGTAATTTAAATAGAATTGGAAGACAAATCCTTATTTGATTGTTAGGCAATTCGGTGCTATTTATTTTGTGTAAGTTGGTGTGGGATCTAAGTGCACTGTTGTTAGAAGGCTATTTAATGTCACATAGAGGGCCTATTAATTTTTCCGATAAATTGCCAGCATGCCCAACCACTTGCATACATTTAATAGGGAAAGTCTGTTCTTCTAAAAGTCTGCCTCCATACTTTGTGGTAATGGTTCCATAGTTTACATTCTGTTAGACACACTAAAGCACTGTCTTTGTTATCAGAAGTCTGGAGATAAATCTCAAAGAAAATATGTGGCTCTGTTAGAAGAGGGTCAAAGAATGATACACATTTAGTGCAATGCACAGTTAGGCGAAGCATAGTGCAATATTTCTGAACATTTTCTAGATAATTTTCTTAGAATTAATAATGAAAATATGCTGACTGAAGCTGAGTTTCAGCACATCATTAGTAAGGAAGCGTACCTTACAGTATCAAAACAGGGCTTTGTCATGGGCATTATACACTTTCTTGGTCTGAAAGACTGGAGGTCATACATTGTTCTCATTGTTCTCACTTTCTATGATTGTCAAATAACACTAATAGCTGGTTGTCCTGGATTATAGGAATTCCTTGCTGAGAACAGAGACAACAGGAAGAGCAGGGACAAGATCACCAGAAATGTTGGATGGAATTTGCTAGAGTTTTGACAAGTGCCACCCAAAGGCCCATGTATGAAAGGATTGGTCACAGCCATAAGGTGCTACTTGGAGATGCTGGAACCTTTCAGACGTGAGGCGTGGTGGGAGGAAGTTGGGTTGTGGGGGCAGTGACTTGGCCTTGGAGGGGAACCTCAAATCCTGGCCCCTTCCTGACCCTCCTTGCTTGCCAGGCATCAGGATAAGCAAAGCCCTTCTACACCCAGAGCCCCCAACCGTGATGTGCTGTCTTACCCTAGGCCAAAAGGCAGTGAAGTTGTGAGTCAACATAAACTTTTTTCCTTACAGATTGCCATAATTATGTTCCAGTGATAGAACACTAACTAACACAAATCATATATAGGAAACTGAAAAGTTTTCTTTTTTATATAAATCACTGACAAACATGAGTTAGAATGTACGGTATATGTAATTAAAATTCCTATCTGGTTTTGCTGATGGTCATTTCCCTAGCAGGTAACACAATGCCTACCATGAAGTCCATGGTCAACTACCTTTCAAATAAATGAATATATGAAGGCAAACAAATACCAAGGCACAGGGGTTTTAAAGTGGCAAACTAAGGATGCATTCTCTTTTTACCTTTCTAAATATCAGAACACTTACCAGAAGATTGTTGCCACAGAACAGACAAGAATTTGACAAAGTACCTTGCTATGAAAACACAACCAGAGTAGTAATGAACTTTAATGAAGGTGAGCCTTTAAGTTAAAAAAAAATGAGAAACTGATACAGACATTCCTAAAAGCTATGATAAAAAGAAAATATTGAAGTTGCACACCCTAGGAGTAGGGTGAAGTTAAAAAAAAAATTTAAATGGGGCCCATATTCCAAAGGCACAAGGGAAAAGAGACTTTGTCAAAAAATGCAAGGGATGTGAGGACAGATTAAAATTAACAAAACATAACTGAAACTAAAAGCACTAGAGAGAAATACAAAATGAGAAATGAAGCATATATAACTCATATAGTATTGGTACAGTATTTCCAAAGAGGAAAGCTAAAATAATGGAACAGATGAATATTGTTTAAGAGGTAATTTATTAAAATTTGGTAAGTCAAACAATATGCATCTATAGGTTTAAGAAGTACTCACTGCCTGGAAAAAAATTAACAAAGTATTTGATAATAACATACACATACTAATAATTCTGGAGTCTCCAGTGCATCTTTGGCTTAGTACTCACAGCTTCACACACTACCCTCTCAGAGGCATGTTGTCTGGACTCCCAGGCCTTCTTCTGAAATCTGGGTGGAAGGCTTTCTGTCCCTGTCGAAGAACTTCTGTGTTCAAAATGTATCAAAACCAAAATGTATCAATAGTGTGCAGTGTTCCTTTCATTCTGTAAACAAGCTTGCTAACCACAAGATGTACCAGAGGTATAAGCTGTATCCAGCCTGTTTCTCTTTCCCATTTATTTGTTCCCATATTTATAAATTTCCACTCACTCACAAAAGATCCCTGTCCTACCTGATAAATGGTATGAAAGTAACTTCCTATACCAGCTTTGGGCTCAAACTTTGGAGTATATGGCTCCTCTCAGCCCACAACACCTCTAAGTCCACCAGAGTAATAAAGCTTGGTTCCCTCCACTTCTCTTAGTGCTACTTGGTTTCTTTGCCTCTGATAAACCTAAAATTGCTATAGTAAGCCCACAACTCTTGCATTCTACATGTGCCTACAAACAGCACCATGAGGATGATGCTAAGGTCTGCTCTGGCTGGAGCAGTATCCAGGCTGCCTTATCTCTTGGCTGTAGTTGTTCAATCCCCATGAACCATATACATAACCATAATAAAATGTCTTATGTATAAGGACATTCATGGAATGTTTTATAATAAAAGTTTGTAAAATCCAAAGTGTCTATAAACAGAAAACTAAATTACAATGCATTTACACATTTGAACCCTGTGCAAAAAAGGAAAAACGAAAGGAAAAGCTCATTCCATATAAACTGATATGAATGGAAATCCAAGAGATATCATTAAATGAAAACAGCTGAAAAATATGGAAGTTATGTTGCCATGTTCTTTTTAAGGAATATACATACACAGGTGTATGTGCAGACAGAGATAGCTATAACATTTAAGGAGAACCAATAGCAGTAGATGCTTTTGGTGAGGAGTATCAGGGAAATAGAAAAAGATGTTGGAGCAAATCATTCAAATGATTTGCTAATTCAAACTTTTCTTATAAAATAATTGTAGGCATGCACACATAACACTCGATCAACTACAAACCATGTATATGATGATTGTTCTATAAAATCATAAGAAAGCTGAAAGCTTCTTCTATTTCCTAGGTGCATGGTAACCATTGCAAAGTGGTAAGAGTCTGTGGCTGGTGACACTGTTATAAATAGTGTCACCACTATTGCAATTTTGCAATTTTATAAATAAACCTGTTATAAATAAAACTTGTTATAAATAAACCTGTTCTGCCAATCATATAAAAGTCAGAGCCCATGTCATTGGGTACAGTTCAGAATATTGGTAATGGTAATAATGGACCATGTTACTGGCTTAGGTACGTAGTATACTATAAATTGTTTTGGAATATACTCCTTATACTTGGTGAGAAAAATTTACTGTAAAGCAGTGCCATGTGGCACCTCTACAGCCTTATCCATCATGTGTTTTCTGTCTTTTCATTGGCCAAACCACATGATTACTACAGAACTAGGCTTGTGTTTAAGTGCAGTCTATGGTCTTCACACAGCAAAGCTAACACAGCTCTTGGAACAGGTCACTGTCATGGCCTGACTCTAAGAAATATTTTGAATTGCAAGTAGATTCTTTTTAATTCATCTAGCAAAAATTTTAAGAGTCAACATTGTTTCATAACTCTTCCTGTTCATTAAAGATTTTGAGTGAAATTTTTTGGCAGTACTGGGGTTTGAATATCCAACCCTTTATTTTATTTTATTGAATATCCAACCCTTTATTTTTATTTTATTATCAGAATTTTGAGACAGTTCTTACTAAGTCACTAATGTGCGACCCAGACTGCTAGGAGTATAGGTATTTACCAACATACAAAGCTTCCAGGGCTAAACTTTAACTCTTACTCTGATGCAAATTTTCACTGGATTTGCCCATTGGTTATATTCACTCCTTTGGTCTTTCCCTCCTTAGTGAGAGAAGGAATTGGTTTTGCCTGGGGACCCTGAGGAGTGGGTTTTAGTGTCCTGGTTCCTGGCCCTCTCACATAGTCTGCTCCCTGCCTGATTTCTCAGAGAGAGCCACAATCCTTCCTTTGGCTCTTTCTTTCCCCATTTCTCTGAGAAACTTCTCAGCCTTAGGACTGAAAATTTCATAGGACAAATTTTCTTAGGACAGAAAATTTAAGGAAAGAGTTTGTGTTTATTCTACATTTGCTAGTGTGGTGGGTCTGATTACCTTTTCCCTCCTGCAAGGTATATTTCTTGGCTTCTTGATTCACTCCAAAAATAATCAAGCTTCGGGACTTAGGGCTGAATCATTAAGCCCTGCAGTAGCGGTGTCCTGCCTCGCTGATCATGGGCCCTGATTCTGGAAGCTGGTTACTGGAGTATTTGAAATTAACAAGGGAAGTTCCAGGAAGTCCCTGGAGGCTTATTATTTCATCAGTTATAAATTAGCAACGGTCTTCTTGTACATACATACAAAACCCATTTTGGAATTGGATTTTCTACATCAGGATGGAAGGAGGGGGTGGGGAAAGTGGGATGACTATTTCTTCACCTTGGACCTTCTCCCTGGTCTCAGGCCCCTAAGCATCTTTGCGACCCCCTTCGCCCATATTCATTGATGCCCAGTCTAGAAGCATTTTCTACAAAGCATTTTCAGTGACAATTTTGCCCTGAAAACTTGACCTAAGGAGAGTGGGATGCCAGAGTGACATTTCTAGTTGCATTACACAGCTTAATCATATGGTAGGAGCTTTTGTGTATAAATTTTTATTTGAATACACAATGTCTTTCATGCTAACAATGGCAGAAGCAAGAGGTTTCCATAGAGACCATACATTCTTCAAATCCTAAAATATTTACTCGTTGGCTTTTTATAGATACAATTTGCTGATCACTGCTCCAGATCATGAGAAGCCTGAAATAGTTTATATTTAAGGTAGCTGGAGACATTTGTCTCTCTGAAGAGCAGCCACATCGTCAACCTCTCTTGAGGGCAGACCACTCACAGCCTTGTTGTTCTCATCTGAGATAACCCTTAGGACCAGAGATCCGGTGGAGGGTGGAAGGAGGAGAAGAAGAATTTATGGGCTGACCTCAGGAAGCCAACTGGGTGGGTGTCATATTAACTCCATCACCTCCTAGCTGAATGACCCTGCACAAACTTGTTGTGTCTCAGTCGCTTCATTTGCAAAATGAATAGGAATAAGTATGTTCTCCATGAAGTGCTATAATGTTAAAAAGAGATCTTACTCTTAAAATATTTATCCCTTAATGCTCTTATAGATTAACTATGATATTTGTTGTACAGCCACAATATCTGTGTCAGTCTTGTTAGGCCAAAGAAGGGTCTCTAATCCAAGATCAAGCAGATATAAGCTATGGATATAAGAGGTGAGGTTGGCAACAGAGAAATGTGTTTGTCTATTCAACATGGTGCATATTTATGGAGTACTTCCAAGTTTACCCAGGATAGTAGTGTTATGCATGTGTCATTCTGGTGTAAATGTTAATAGCTTTCCCTTTTGGTCTTGCATTGTTTTGGACAATAAACCATATGGTCACACTGTCCTTACTAAATGATGACTATCTAAAACAGAAAGCTTCAGGAAGTTGGTAGTGGAAGCAGAAGTGAGAAATGCACAAAATACCATTAACCAAAGGTTTCTAAGCAGCAAGAGAGTCCCTAAGTGAGCAAACACCATGAAAAGCTTCAGAGAGAAGACTAAGGACTGTAGGATGAGATTCTACCACTGTGTTGAGATCTAACTTCTGGGATAAAACTTGTTTGCATACGTGTCTGTGACTTGATACAGAGTAATGAAATGAGGCCTGTCAAATCTAAGTAGATAGAACAATCCCAAGGCTGTGCGTGGGTCTGAGGTCAAGGTTTCTTGAAGTTAATGAAGACTTGTGGGACCTAGGGCAGGATTAGGTTCATTAGGATAATTCTCAAGGCTAGTTGCTATTTGTGTCAGGTTTACTGGAAATCCAGGGAGCTCTTCTTACCAACCCTCTATCTTTTGTGGAGGTGGCAATTCTAACATGTTTTTGAACATTGAATATAAATATAAACAAGCCAATTTGATTATTGGTTTTTGCAAGGAAAGTGGGGAGTTGACAATAACATGTTGAGGCTCGGTTTGTAAACCATAGATTCTTAGATGGGATGAATTTGTCTCTTTCATTTCCTTGGGATCTTTAGTAAAGAAAGGATATGATTGATGCCGACTTCTTTTGGTGAATTACAATATTGTATCACATTAAGCTTCAAGCAGCCATGGAAAGATCTTGAACACAGGATGAGTGTGAAATACCTTTGGATAAAGAACAATGAAGCTTCTAGGTTGTTGCACATAAGTTAACAAAGAGTTTCCATCTAGAATAGAAAGTGCATGTTCATGCTCTGCTGCTGCATACTGGAGTTACTTTGATAAAGTCAAAGAAAGAGATGGAGTGGGCCAGTGGTGAAGAGGATTAGGAAAGGAAAAGGAGGAAAGAGAGAAGATGGGGAGTGTCTTACTTACTTTTCTTGTTACTGGGACAAAATATTTGACACCCAAAGGTAAAAGAGGAAAGGTTGAGTTATTTCAGTTTCTAGAGGTTTCAGTCCATAATCAGCTGGCTTCAAAGCAGGGTGGCTTCACACAGGAGAATAATTGGTGGTTGGCAGAAGACAGCAAAAGCAACTAGAGAGCAAGAGACAAGACTCTTTCCCTCCTTTGTATTGTATCCAGTCTATCTGGATTAGGGAGGTGTCAATCCAATCAGTGGACTGATCCAGCAATCACCCATCCTTAATCCCAGTGCCCTCAACCCCAGCCCCACCAATCAATCACACATTCTGGATTAAGCCACCTCTGTAAAAGGCACATTTAAAACTGCATGAAGCTTTGGGGAGACATCCAGACACAAACCATAACATTCTGCCCCTGGTCCCCCAAAGACTTAGGTGCACCCCTTTATGCAACAGGCATTTAGTCCATCTCCAAGAGTTGCTAAAGACTTAAGTTTCAGTATTGCAGAAAAGTCCAAATGCCTAGTGTCCTTAGAGATGTAAGGAAACCTTTAGCTGTTACCACCTGTGCAAATGAAAACAAAGTTAAACACTTCCAACTTTCAATGGCACGAGACAAACATTTCCATTCCAAAGTTACAGACAGGGGAATACAAATGATTGGGACCAAAGCAAGTCTAAAATCCACTAGGGCAAACATTAAGTCCTGTAGTTTCACATGCAGCATCCAAGGCAATCTGTGGCAAGATATAAAGTCCAAAGGTCTTGAGTGGCTTGATCCCCATGGTACTTTCAGTGGTGGTAGCTCCCATGGCTCCTCTTTGTGGCCTGCCTTGCTCCCTCCTTGCAGTTTTCCTTAGGTGATCCATGTTCCTGGCTTTTCCAAACTTCTGAGGTCTCCACTACACCTTTGGCTTCATATACTTCATAACTTCATATACTGCCTTCTCAGGTGCACACTTTCTGGCCTTCCAGGCCTTCTGAAATTGGAGTAGGCTTCCTGAACCCACCCACAACACTTCCACTCTGCATGCATCTAAAAACCAACACCATGCAGATGATGCCAAGGTCTGCTGCCAGCAGGAGCAGTAGCCAAGGTTCCGTCTCTCTTGGATAGAGGTTGAGTGCCTGGATTGCTGAGGGTTCTGAATCCAATTCTGAGGAACAAATTCTTTAGGCTGGTACCATTCTGGAACATGGTGTTCTAGGGCTCTCTTCTCAAAGCAAAGCCTTTCCCTTCTACAGTTTTGAGGCTGCAAATGTGGAGTTTTTGTGCTTCTTGTGATGCCCTCAGGCCATCTTTTCTATTCTCCTGTTCCTACTCAGCAATCAAGAGCTCCTCTGCTCTATCTTTTCAGTCCACAGCTTTATTGGAACTTTCCATCTGGCCAAACTCACAGCATTTTATATCATTCTGCTGGGCTTTTTGCCCATAATTCTCAACATAAATCTGGCAAAAATCTCCCAACGGTAAACATGCCACTTCTTTAACATTAGAAGATGTGGCATGGCTACTTCTGCCAAGGCATAAGACACATTGTATGGAGTCCCACAACCATTGCATTCCTTCTTCTCATCAGAAACTTCTTAAACCTGGTCTTTACTGGCCAGATTTCTATCAGCCTCCTGTTCTTTGAAGCTCTGACTAGAATCACTCATACTAAACATCCTAAGGCATTCCAGCTCTACTTTTTCAGCTGGCATCTCTGAACCTTTCCAAACTCTTCCCACAAGCCATTCCCAAAGGCTCTTGAACCTCATGGTCAGGTACAGTCATTGCCATGACCCCACTTCTCTGGTACCAAATTCTGTTTTAGTTACTTTTCCTCGTTGTGAGACAAAATACACAATACCCAAAATTAAAAGTGGAAAGGATTATTTAGCCCACTGTTTGGAGTACCAATCCAACCAGTGGACTGCTTCAGCAAACACTAACCCTTAATCACCAACCCTTAATCACCAACCTTAATCCCAGCATTGCACTACAAATTAATCACAGACTCCAGATTCAGTTACCTCTGAAAAGCTTGGCCCCCATCACTGCATGAGATTTTGGGGGGACATCTAGATATAAACCATAGCACAGAGCCAACTCAGTGTCCACCAGCCCATGCTCTCCTCCCTTTCTTCTTTCTTCTCAAAGTTCTGGTCTGAAAGCCCTTAAACCAACTGAATGTGCCCCACCGAGATTATCCAGTATTCTTGATAATCCAGATCCCTCAAAATCGCAAATGCTTCCCCATTGTCTCCAAACTGTCCCACCACTAGTGCTCCTTCCTTGACTCCATGTCTCCATCTCTTCATTGCAGCTACTCAGAGCTTTAGTTATTTTCCAAAGAAGCCAAACTTCTCCAGAGCATATATGACACGTACTGTGTTCTGCCTGGGATGAACAGAAAATGCCCAGTTGAATGAGCAAGAGAATGAGAGAGTAGGAGTGAATGAACAGAAAGAAGAATTTGCAAGGTGTCCTGGTCGGGGGCTCATCAGGGGCACTGAGGGGGCATTAGAATGTCCTAAGCAGTGATCTGTGACTCTGGCTCCTTATGCCCTGCACCATATGATTTCCACCCAGGCCCCCAGAATTCTTACTTGGAACCCGACTTCTGTTCACCATCACTGAGAAGGGGGAATGCCAAGGCCCCCAGACGCAGGAGACACAAGTCTCTGAACTCTGGCTGGTCAGTAAAACAGTGGGAATAATGGCAGGCTTTAAAGAAGGTCTACTTCTACAGAATTGGGAGACTCCAGACAATCAGACATCCTTTATCTGCAATACCTGGCCCTTTAGTGCAGCAAAGTGTGCCCCAGCTTTCTCTTTGGAGGGTCACAGGGATTACGGTGGGCAAACCAAGGCCACCTCTCTTCTGGAAGATGTAAAATGGGTGCCGAATACTTTTAGACAAGATTAGTGAAAATGGTTGAAATAGCATTAAGCATAAAGTAAACTCAGAGGTCAGGTGCAAACCATTAAGTAATTAAACATCAGCTTTGTTAGATGTCTCAATACAGAAAAAGGGCATGAGTGGGAGATAAGAAATGTTTGAGGCTGAAGATAAACTATTTGTGTTGGGAATGAGGTTGACAGCTAGGTGCCTGTAGTCATTAGAAACTGCCCTGGGGGAACGGGACATTTATGATAGGAGGATGCTACTCTCAGTGGGAGAAAACCCTGCAGCAAGGAAATGGGGAGAATCCTGTAAACTATGGTCACTAGGTCAGCTCTTCCGCAGGATCCAGATTCTAATGCCAATGTGAACCAACTTAGATCAAGTCAAACATTTGTTCTTATCCATTAAGGAGATTGTACTATACAGCCAATGGACACTCAAGTGACAGAAAATTATGGTTGCACTAGACACAGAACTCCAAAGCAATAGCTTTTCTAGTCATTGTTTCATCCCTGAATGACCAGCATAGTCTCTGGCCATTTTACCAAACAACCTGTGAAGCATGATGGTAAAGATCTGGGTTATAGGAGTTCAAAGTCCAGCCTAGCCAATGGCCAGCTTCATTACTGACTCCATGTCTTTCCTTCCTCATGCCCTCCAAAAGGATGTGAGCTCTTATCTTCCTCTCTAGAGTGTCATGTGGAATAAATGCAGAATAACTGTCATATTTCATATTTCTAAAGCCAGTGCAGTCTGAATCCCTGTCACCATATCTACTTTGGAAAAATCCACATACACACTTTTTTTTTTTTTTCCTGGTATCAGGAATCGAACTCACGATGTTGTGCTTGCCAGGCAGGTGCTGTGCCGCCAAGCTAAATCCCCAGCCCCCCACATACACACTTTTTAATCCAGCAAAGATAAAATGTGAGAAGCTGGTTAAACTATTCCTGTCCAGCAGTAAAGGGGTCTCTTGACTAGTGGCTTACATGATGGCAACCTCTGGGTGCTCCTCGTCTAAGTTCATTCTCAGGTACATCGCTTCAGTCCGCAAGCTAATTTTGGAATTTCAGGTCCTCTCATGAAAGTCTCAACCCTGGTCTGGATCAACAATCTAGACTTAAACTTCCTCAGAGGAAAGCAGAGAGAGGAACTAAAGATATTGTTGAAATATTTGGAAAAATTTCATGGGGACCACATTGTGAAACCTGTAGACTTCTTTGGGGTGACCTGTGAGGCAAAATCTAAGTCACACTGAGAAGAAATACTTGGTGTCCAGCCAAAGAGAAGCTGTGCCTCTGTCTCTGCTCAGAACAGTGGTGTTGGCAAGCGTGGGCTTGAACGTTTGGGAGCATCTGGCTTTTTGCGTCCAGATCCCATGGTGAGCTGTAATAATCAGGCTGCGGCCCGGAGGACAGCAGGTGTGGACAGGTGGGAGAGGAGCGGGGAGCAGGTCTGGTGTGGCATGGAGGCTGCAGAACACAGACCACTTTAAGGGTCTCCCCAAAATAACTGGAGGGCACTTGGAGGAATATTAATTTTTGGCAGTCAGGCCCGCAGAGGCTCAAATGGCATAATTAGGTCATTAAAAGTAAATGGGATAGAAATTTATATTGAACCAAATGCTTACTCAACAGGGACCTTGCAATAAAAATATTTTCAGGTAGTAAGGGGCTATGAAACTTCTTTTTACACACACACACACACACACACACACACACACACACAGGTAAGGTCTGGCTAATGCCTCCATCTTCAAAGCTACAATGGAGTACATATTTCAGGCAGATAAAATGCATTGTACTCTTTCTCCTGATGCCCTGAGATCCTAGGTACCAATGACAATACTCTCTGTTCCAAAGACAATCTAACCAAGACTTCTAAAGAAGACAGTAATCATAGCTGACCACCTACATTCAGTTTATGACAGACTAGAGAGGCCCTGATGCGGGAAGCTTGGCATCGGTGGGAAATCTCTTGTGTTCTGTGTGTTTCAAGGTGGGTAAAGGGGTAAAGAGACCCATTGGGGGAGTTGATCTGTGAATCTGTTGTCCGCACTGCCTGGCTTAGCTGGAAGAAAGTTCTGGAGGGTGGAGATGGCCTTAGCAGCCAGGGCAGCAAAGCAGAGACTAGAGGTTGGGAGGTAACAACCCTTCAACAACTTAGGGAGACCAAGTGCAAAGGTCGTGGGAATGGCAGTTTGCCTACGTGGGGCTGGGAGGGCCCCATCAATAATGGGCTGGAGGTGGACCTCCAACTGCTGAAGCAGAGAAGAAAAACAGAAGTGGAATGAGGGCTACTAACCAAAGCTGGAGAGGGGAGTATCTGAAAATGCTCAGGGTGTGTGTGGGGGGCAGAGATATCCTCAACTTCTGCTGCGATCCAGGAATCAAACAGAACCTTGCTGGTCCTGCTCTCCTGTCCTTCCTGCTTGGCACCGTGTCTAATTGCATTTTAGTTTTCATTTGCTTGGTGTTTTGAGACAGGGTCTCACTGTGTATTTCAGGTTGGGCTTGAGCTCACTACAAAGCACAGGCTAGCCTCAAACTCTGGGCAGTCCTCCTGTCTCAGCCTCCTGAGTGCTGGGATTACAGATAGCACCACAGCTCCTGGCTTTTGTTCCTAATTTTACAAACAAAACAAAAATCCTAACTGTTGGGAGTCAGAAATGTCATTAAGCAAAGTGTGGAGGAGGGGCCAACGTGTAGAGAAGAACATCCACCAAATTCCACCTTCTTGTCTGCAAGCTTCAGCCTAGGCCAGGGAAGGGCTTTAATTCTCATCAATGGAAAATATTATTATACTGCATAGGCCGTTCTAGAAGCAAGGCTGTTTTAAAAGAATAATATTACTAGAGCATGTTTTGTAATGTAACTAATAAATCATGAGACTGACTTTTGATTCCATCTCAAGCACAGAAGAAATCTAGCCCTGCCAAATCTGTATGAAGGACAATGGTTCATAGAGACCAGTGGGGAAAATATGGTTTTGGGCTCCACAAGGAAAGTTAGTCACATGTAGCCCCAGACATAGCCCTTGCACCCATTAGCTTAGCTCCTGCCCAATGTGCGTGTTTTCTTTTTAAATTTCGAAGCACTAGTTACTTAAAATCCCATAACACCCTCCCAGGTTGCTCTGCTTCTGTCCCTGCCACAGATGCCCATACTCCTGTGGTCTCTGATGGCTCTGATCATGCCCCTAAAGCCCTCTTGCTTGACTGAAGCTCAGAGACACCACTCGACTTTCAGCTGGCCTCTCTTCAGGATGATGCCCAGCACAGCACAGCTCTCAGCTGAGGTCCAGCGAAGGGGAAAGTAGACTTGTTTGTTTCCTGGCTTTTCTGTCTCACTCTTGCCTGAAAGAGAAACTTTCAGATGCTATGTTTGAGCATTCTCAGTTTGATAGTTGAAGATACAAAAGGCTTTGGGTTTTTTTTTAAAAGACTCATGCTATGGAATGTTATTTTCTTTCCTTTTAAAATGTGGAGAAAATCTTACCCATTATATGGGAGGTCTCTGTTCAAAGTACACCGTATACTTCTGATATCTTTTTTTTTTTTTTAGCTTTTTGAGACAGGGTCTCGCTATGCAGTTCAGGCTGGCCTTGGGCTCACTTTGTAGCCCAGGTTGATCTCGAATTCTCAACAATTGTCCTGCCTCAGCCTCCCAAGTGCTGGGATTACAGGTGTGTACAGCCATGCCCAAATCTACTTCTGATATTTTAGGGAAACTCTTTGGTAGCCCTTTGGTGAGGGACTTGGTATCTGCTATATTTCACCTAGAGGCAAATAACAGACTGAAGCTGTAGTTGACAGAATATGGGCTGCATTAAGTTGAAAATGATGTTATGATACAGAAACAGACAACAAACCTCACATTCCAAGTCCAAAATTTAAAATATATATTTTTTTTAAAATAAGAGGGTAAACTATAATTACTGCAAGCTCCACTTGAGTTGCAAAGGTGTGGGTGGCCAGAGTCTTTGAAAATTCTTGTCTCTTTGGTCACCTTGACAGCTAAATTATTAGGAAGTATGAAAATATACTTTGCATTCAAGAAAGTGCATTTCTAAAAAATAAATACGCTAATGTTGAGGTTAAACTAACTTACTGAAAATTTGAACTAAAAACTTTCTTAATTTCCTCATGAAGGGTTCTGACCTCTTGGGGGGAAAATCTTTTTAAATTTCTATTTCTGTCCTTAAATCATTGCTTGGTAGTAAAGATGCTTTTGTTCTTTATAATTATTTTCTTCACTCAAAGAACTCAGATTTTTTGTTCACTCGCTTTATCTCCTTATAAACATTCAAATTACAGGCAGTGAATTAAAAGGTTTTCTATTAGGTTAATATATTAGGTTGTCAATATGCGATTCTTTCCTTAGAAAAGTGGTTAATTTGATGAAGCTAAATTTAAGGCATCAGACTTGGTGGCAGTTACTGGCCAAAAGATGAGACAAACCATGTCTTTTTATGGCCAACTGTAGATATCTCTACAGATATCCCCTATGCTGGTTGGGTTAGTAAAATTTTGAACTCAACTGCAAGTACTACAAACTGAATGTGGACTTGAGAATGCGGCTGATATTGTAGAAAGCACAACATTCTAAACAACTGAGCATTTTGTGTCAGTGCTGAATTGGGCTGATTTCCACACCTGAAAAGACAAATCAAGTCACAACTGGTCATCAAGAGAATGAAAATTCAACCCATTTAAACAAATTGTTTTCAGGAACTAGAGATGTCTCATTATGGCTGTGAAGTTGGCTGAGATGTACATTGAAATACCCTTTGTGGGAACCCTGACAGAAAAAGATACATGTCTTCCTGAGTAACTAGAAAGTCTTATTATTCTCATGCTGCTATATCACTAAGAAAATTAAGAAAATATTAACTGGAAGTTTTCTGCCATCGTACTTGTTGCAATCACTTGTAATAAAATTCAGTTGCTGCTGCTTTGGTACTAACACATCAGGAATGGTGGAATTCCAAGGACCAGCTGATCTGGTAAGATGTAGAACTATGTCTAGCAATGGCCACCAGGTACACGGAGGAATCCAATCTGCCAACCCCTGAAAGGGGAAATGGATCCCAAGTCATAACTGAGGATTACTGTGGAATTAAACCCACTATGCAACTGAAGAAGCCAATATTTCCAATTAGATCTAAAGTAAAGGCGAGAAAATAAAATGTGAAATTCAGGGTTTAATCAGATAAGTAGAAACACAACATAAACAACTACAGAGAGCTCTTCCCAGTCTTTTTCATGGCCCAAGAAGTTATATTTTTAATCCCGAGGAAAAGTTATTGGAATTCTAGTAAGTTAATGCAATCTACCACTTCCAGTGCAAACCATGGCAGCATAAAGACACTAAGGCATATTTACAGTTATGGAGAGCCAAGGAGTCCTAAGTCCAGCCTTGATGATGGGTATCCGGAGCAAAGGCCTCGACCCCAGGCTGAACTCTTTTCTCATGAAGAATGGAGTGACTTAAGGATGAGTGACTGTGAGAATGGAGGGAAGTAGGTGAGTGTTGTGAACTGTGCTACGCAGGAGGCCTGAAATCACCTCTGCAATGCAGAGAGAAGGATGTGCAGAAAGAGTAATCTGCATAACACAGTTGAGATAGTTCATCTCTGATGTGTAATCTTTCAAGCCCCAGGAAGTCATAGCCTCTATCTCGATCAAGGCTTGATCTCAGATGACAGTGTGGAGCACGGGCTCTATATCCTACCTCATCCTGGCCCACTCAAGGGAACAACATGGGTCCGAGGAAACACGCCTGCCATTTTCAAAGCCTACCATCAGCACCTCAGCTGGACCGATATGCATTGCTTAAAGCCAATTGAAGGGATAAGGAAAAGTCCTAGCCAGTTCTGTACATATCAATACATGGAAACAGGGTCAGGCTCAGCCAAATGGAGACAACTGTTCCTCTTTCAAGGAGAACCACCCAGGTGGTCCTCCATAAATAACCTAGGATAACTGTACAAATATACAAATGTCACACATACATGTAACTATATAGATATATTATAGTGATTTGATTGTATGCAACATAGGGAGCTGATCAAGAGGCCTGTATAAGGGTGTGTCTCATGCCCCATCTTGAGCAGAAGATCATGATGATGAGCTTAAATGTGTGTTAATTATATGTTGCTTCTAACTCATGGGCATTCTCCAGGAGCCAGGTCATTTACCACAGAACTAAACACACACCTGGACCAGAAGTTCAAAAAGGTCTAGGAGGCCCAAGGGGAGAAGTCAGTACAGCTATCTACTGCCTCACCCCAATACACGAGTTATCAGGTGGGCACCAAAGTGCACGAGCTGTACAATGCTCACCTCTTCCTCCTGCCTTCCAGATCTCTTATGAAAAATTCATGTGGGTCCACCCTAACTGGGACATACAAACAATGGAACTCTTAGAATGGTTCTATGGTTCTGTGCAGCCAAGCAGGCGCATCTAAAAGCTATCACAAAACACCTTAAAAAGTATATATACACAAGCCCAATTTGCAATGTTTACAGATTTTATTGGCTGCTGTGCAGGTATAATCAGGGAAAGGAGAGAGAGCAAAGGTGAGCGGACAATTAGCCTTACCTCACTGCTACAAACATCTTTCCCCTCGCTCCTGGACACAAAGAAGCCAGAAGTCAGCAAGCTCTAGGCTATCAGAACAGGAGGAGACCAAATTCTGTTGCTAAGAGACAAATGTGCAAAGACGGGCTCCTTCAAGTAAAAAGGATTCAAGATTTTTGGTGTTGGTTTTTAGAATATAAGACTTGTTGTGATTTTTATTGGTTTTGTTTTTCTTATTTAGTCATGAGGTCTTCCCCTTGAAAGTAGTTGTCAGCTCAGAGAGCCACTTTCCGGGGAAGGCCTGAGCAGAGTCAACATTCTACTGAGACATGGTATCCAGGGGAGACACCATGGAGGTGAAACCTTGAAATTGAAATACATGAAATAGAAAAAATTGATCTCTTACAGGTTCCAGAGAGTTTGGCATGTCCAGGTTTGGCCAGGAGGCTGGAGAATGTCTTGAGGCAGCAGAGAGCTCAGCTAATGGGAGGGGAGTGAGAGAAGAAAGGCCTTAGGCTGGAGCCCTTTTAAGGTCTCATGGATGAGGACTCATGGATGAATATTGTCCCTCAGGCTTTCCGTTGGGGCTGTGGATTTGCTGCTTTAGAGGAAACAGGGGCAGAGGGACAAGCTCCTTTACATGACTCGGGTAGTACCAGCAGGACTGAGGATCTAGAGCTGTGGAGTGTGCCGATTGGCTCAGTGGGAAAAAGGAAGACATATCTCAGAGAACCACATGGGTACAGGGATGTAGCACTGAGGCCTAAGCTGACTAGGTACGAATTGATTTCAAACAACTAGTGTCAGGCCTAAGAGTGGATGCTGAGGCAGCAACTGTATTAGGCAAATTAATGAGAAAATTCCAGAAATGAAGCAGAGCAGCTGCCCACTAAGGCAGCGTGTTTGCAGAGGCCCAGCCTGGCATGCAGGTGATCATGATCAATCCATTTACAAAACAATCATCCACTCCTGCAGACTTAACCAAATGAAAGGAGCTGCTAAAGGGACTCCTCCTTCGAGGCTGAGGGAAGAGTCCACCGGCTCAGGTGTGCTCAGAGAAGGAAATAGAAAAGTGTGATCTTGCCCTGGACCTCCTTGTGAGCAACTGCGCTTGCAGGTCCTGGGCGCAGGCAGCCTTTGAGTGTTCTCTCCAACAGCGCTGGCCTGTGCTCTGATGAGCAGGGACGCTGTTTCTTTCCCCTTTCCCACTACAGATTTTACATGCTGTTATCCCAGAGGACGAGGGGTGAGGCATCTAAGATGAATGCATCTTACCCAGAAAGCTTGGACTCTGAGCAGGATGAGATGTATTGGTGTGCCTTTGTGTGGGCTCCCGCTGCAAAAGGGGCAAATATGTTGCAGGTATTCCTGTCAGGTGCGAATTATTCTGGTAGGTGTAAAGCAAATGGCGGGTTCATGGGTGCTGGGTTAATTTAGGTGAAATGCACGGGTATGTGTATATATAGCTTTATTTGCCTGATCTCCCTTCTTTGGGAGAATTGACTCTTCCCTTGCCTATGCCTCCTTGAAGGGAACTTGAATCACTGCATGGACTTCTGGGTCACAACAATGGCCATAGGATCTAAGATATGGTCTACTAACCAATCAATCTAATTTCTCCACCCTCTCCCCTTCTATCCTGCTTTCTCCCTCCCTCATCTGTAATGTTATAGAAGCAACAATTTCCTCACGTAAACATCAACTTGGCTTCTGATTTGTACATCTAAGTGGTTCTTGGTCAACGAGTACTCTGTCATGATTTTGCATATCTCCCAAAGAAAGCAGAAAATATCATTCTCTCGTTCTCTACTTCCCTTCGTTTTGAGACAGCAGAAACCCTGGGAATTTACATACACAAGATCATCTAGCTTTTAAGTGGCTGGCTTGCGATTGGGTCTCAGTTCTCTAGGATTCTGAAGACCTTGGGCATTCTTTGTATTCTAATGTGGTTTTAATTTTTTATTTTTGATATCTTCATAAATAAGACATTGTTAGACCCATATACTAAACTTTTAATTTCACAAATAAAAATGAAGCATTGTACACATTCTGCAGAAAAGGGAAGAAAGAAAAGGAAGGAAAAGAGGGAATCCAGCCACAACTATGTTAATACATAGGTTGAACAGTTAATATAGGTGTAATTTTTTTATATTTACAAGGCACTGAGGTACATGCTGCCCTTCTCAATCAATGATTTAAACGATTTGAATATCTTGCTCGAGGATCATTTTGCCTGCACAACATCCTTGCAAAAAGCTCAGAGTGCATGGCTCCTTGCCCAGGGGTTCACAGTGAGAAAGGAGGAAGAACAGATCTTGAACTGAAATCTTCTCACTACGTCTATGTATTTCTAATTAACAGGAAAAGTGCACTGACCAGTGTGAAATTATTCTGTGTGTGGTATTTTAAACTCTTCTAGGTGATTTAAGTAAAACAATCCTTCACTTGTTTCATGGAAAGACTCTTCTGACCACGTGACACCTCCTCTCCATTCTCTTATTTACCCCACTTGGTCATTGACCCGGATATTAAGCCCAGTCACAATAAATGCATGCATATGTTGTTTTCTGTGTGTGTGACCTTAGTATCTGTTAAATAAAACCACTACTGCTGTGCTGACCTCGTGCTGCTCAATCCCAGATCCCTCCTTTCCAGACCATCTAAAGTCCTCAAGCAGCTCTTCGGGGAGTCTCATGTTTTAAAATTTAAATTCTGCTTTGTGTCATCTCTCACTGCTCAGCCAGTGAATAAGCCAGGATGGGACTGTAGCCACAGATGTCTCTGCTGAATGGCAGCAAGATTCTGGAATCTGTGTTTTCTGAGTTACAAGGTCAGGAGAGCTGCAGAGGCAGAAGCAAACCAGAAGATAGTGGGCTCAGGTGTAAACTTTGCCCACAGTGAGGCTGGGTGTGGGAAGAGAAAGGAAAGGGACAAAGACCAGCGGTCAGGAGAATGCATGTCACCAGCACAAGGATGGGGGGTCTGCGGCCTTCAGAGCCACCCTTCTCTGTTCTTATTAACCAGCGTGGTTTGTGGCATCAAGGGTAAAAGGAAGAAGAGGAAATGCTCGTATTTAATTGAACAATAAGACATTAATGTGTGTGATGTTGATTTAAAAATGTCTATGGGAAAGAAAACATGTACAAAATGTGCTCTCTCAGTAAATCCCAAAATTAATATTAGGAAGAATGGTAATGTGCATATAGCCGGAATTTTAGCATTAATAAAATTAAATGGGAATTTGATTATGCTGTGTTTCAGCTACACATAATGTTCTCAAGCATAACTTTTGCAAATCTGTTAATTCCACTGGTGATTAGATATGTGCATTTCAACACATCTTGCTGCCCTTTGAAATCTAGCACAATCAAGATGTTAGATTGTAAGTTATTTTCTGGTTATTAAGATGCATTTCAATCCTCATCTTTAATCAACTGAAGATTTACAGCATGGCTTTGATACACATGCTGGTGTGTGTGTGAGTGCGCACACACACGTGCGTGTGCATTATGCACACCCAAATTGATGGGCTGTCACTCTCATCTCCCATGTCTCAGGATGTACCCTCTAGCATGTGTTATTAATAAGAAATTGGTGTAGAGCTTCACTCATTTAAAAATGGGAGTGGGGCTTTTGGAAGGCTCTTTACATTTCTACATCGCAGGCAGGAGCCCTGCGGCTTGGCCCCTTCTGTCAAAGTGGGGAAGGGAAGGTGAAGCCAGCCAGGCGGAGGGAAGGCAGCCAGTTGGTAGATAACGCCTGGGTGGACCTCTGACCCTCAGGTTAAACTGCTGTCTCGGCTGCTCAATGTGGTGAACTGAGATTCAGAGAGGAAGAGCAGCCAGTTAGCTGTCAGCCCACCAAGGATGGACCACAGGAGGCACAGACTAAATCTTCCCAGTGGCCTTCTCTTCCTTGCCCCCTCTCCCACTGCTGCTCCAGGAAACTGGGAGTGCAATGTAGGGAGTTCCCAATCCCCTGAGGAACTGGTAACTTCTCTGGAGCTTTCAGGGAAAGGAAAGGAGGGAGCATCTTTATGGAATGCTGAGATTCAGATTTTCATGTGGTTACCATTGCTGAGGCGGTGGACTTGCATGTTCCCACAAAGAGCTGCCCTCACCAGAAAGAGCATCCAAATCTCACGATTTAAAGTAGCGGTGTAATTATGTATATCTGCGTATATATAGGATAGTTAACATAGTTGTACTGCTGTCTTATATCCCTTTACTTAAACGCACAGTTAATGATGAATTATTTGATCAGTCTTGCATGTCTATATTTGTTTTCCTGAGTAACTGCTTTGAAGTTATCAATATGTACTACAGGAACCATTGTTAATTCCTTGTCGCTTTGTCTGTAATTCAGTATTGCTTGTACTATTCTTGTGCTACTTTGTAAATGGTTGTCTGTTTGTTAATATGTTTTCATTCTTTTACTTTTAAAATAAAAAAAAATGTGGTGTACGGAGCTTTTACCCCGAATCAGAGTCAGGCACCAGCAGAGTGATGGGAAAGGCAGACTTGGTTACTTTTTCAGTTGTCACTGTCATAGACAGAGACTGAGCAAATGTCTGTGACAGACACTTGTGTGGGTATGTGACACACATGCAAAGAGAGCAGGGAAAGAAAGAGCGTCAATGATTCAGTACAGAGGTACAAAAAGGAGGAGAGGGTGAGACAGATACAGAGACAGAGCTGGACAGAGAGGGACAGAGATAAAGACAGATGCACACAAAGAGAGAAAGAAAAACTTGGAGAAGAAGACAGACACAGAGAGAAATATGCCGAGACACAAAGAGAGGCGAAATAACAAGATACACAGAGGAGAAAGCAGAGAAAGAGCAAGGGAGGGACACACTGCACAGAGACCACGAGAGAGAGAAACACAAAGGCAGCTGTACTTGAGGACAAGGTGAAGTTGTAACAGCCCAAAAATGGGCACTTGGCCTCAAGGTGCCTGGTGGAAAAGGAAGATAGCAGGCTGCCACCCATGCGCTGCTGGGTCTCCCTAAGGATGGGGCTTCCTGCAGAGCCTTGGGGGAAGAGGAGGTGAGGGGTGGCTGGACATGTGGGGACATGGAATGGCCCAGGGGGTGGGTCCTTTTCTGAGGTTGGCAGGAAGACCCATGTGTGAACTTTTTCTGTCTACTAGCCTGCACACTCTCCTCCTGCTCAGAGGCATCCCCCTGTTTTTCCCTCCTTGTCTCTATGATGCCATCTATCCCCTCCTTTACTCCCTATTTCCCTCCTGTGAGTGCTACAGCTTTCACTGACTTGTTCTGCAGTGACAGTCACTCCTTCACTTATAATGGGGTCAGGTCCTGATAAACCCACCCTATCGCACTTTGGAAATAACACCAGTTGAAAACACACTAAATACATCTAAGCTAAGGAGCATCAGACTTTGTCACACAGCACACTGTGGTACTGCAGCTTTTGCTTCCTGTGCCTGCCTGGAACTATGGCTCACTACCACTCTCCAGTTTCACAAAGTATTGCCAGCCCAGGGTGACATCAAAGTTCAAAGCATGGCCTTATGAAGGGGTATCACTTTTGCACCACCGCAAAG
Organism: Chinchilla lanigera; assembly: GCF_000276665.1. NCBI lineage: Eukaryota > Metazoa > Chordata > Mammalia > Rodentia > Chinchillidae > Chinchilla > Chinchilla lanigera. The sequence continues at coordinate 22,561,387 of NW_004955416.1, forward strand.
TCCAAAAATTATATAAACCACTTTAAGTTAGGAACTGTCTGTATGTAGTGATAACTTATTACATGCTAACATTACTTTTTCTAAACACTGGGAACAAATCAGTGAAAGGCATCAGATCAGGGGTCTTTTTCATGGTTTTGCCCTTTTGGTCCTCAAGCATCACATTAAGATCATTATTTGGGTCATGGTTCATGAACTGTGGGGTCAGGAAGGTCAAGGTAGAACCTGGTTTATTCAAAGGACATCACGGTGGCCTGTGAAAATGATTCATGTGGTGTTTGCAGCTCTGGATATTGGGCCAAGGGGAGATCCACCTTCCATCTCCATGTCAGGTGGGCGGTGTGTCTCACTTATTCATGTGCCATACACTTACTAACCACCTACCGAATACCGGAACTGTGCCAGATGCCTGAGCATGTCAGAGAGCCCAGCAAGACTGGAACTTACACACCGGGATCTTCCACTTTCCCGGCAACTAATGTGCACATGCTGGGGAGGGAGGGAGGCAGGTAAACCAAGTCAGGATGCAGTATAGTTTGCTTGTGGCTCATTGAGATAAGAAGCCTAGGTCTGATGATGTTTTCCCTTCTTCTGAGGCTGCCCTGATGTCAAAGTTTTGCCCATATAATTCAGAAAGAACTCCATGACCTCCAAGAGTGTTCATGAAAGTTTTATTTGTTATGAAAATGCAGTCAAACTGTGAAGAAAATGAACTCCAGAAAGCTCCAGCTTGGCTCCTAACTGCGGCTGAGAAGCCAGGGTACCTCCCTCTCCGAGGCACGGGATGCTTGAGTCAGGAGTTGTTTGAGGAAGGAGAGCATTGTTTGTAAAAATAGACCCTCCTCTTTCCAGAAACATTCTCATCACAGTCACGTTGCTGTCACCTAAGCCGTGTTTCCACTTGGATTTAAGTGCTGTGGGATGGCTTTGACGAGCCTCCCGTTTTGGCCTCGTTCTGTACTGTGAATAATCACAGTTCAGTAGGTGGTGCTGTCTGCCTTCCAGAAGACCTCGGCTGTCCCCTGGCCTTGAACTAGGGCAGCCCCAGGGTTGGAGAGATCACTTGTTATATCAAAGGAGACTCAAAACATCACTGCAGTGTAAAGGAACCTGTGCTGCTTTACTGATAAGGGTTTTAGGTACAAACTCAACCAAATATGATCACTTTCCACGTTTTCCTGTGATGGTTTTCTTGTTTCACACGGGCATTTATTTACATAGTCTCTTATTCAAGCCATAAATATATACTGAGTTTCTCTTCTGTGCAAGAGAGTATCTTAAATTCATTCTGAGGTTTGGCTAAGAAGAATAAAAAATGCATAAAATCTGATCTCTGTTACTGAAGCCTTCAAACTATATTAATAAAAAATATTAATTGAGTACCTGCCATACATTGGATGTGAGGCATTTGGAATATGTCAATCCTATCATCTTTCCAGAATTTCTACTTTTCAGTTGTGCAAATGGAGACTTTGAAATGTTAAATAACTTGCCCAAGGTTGCACAGCTATTAAGCGTCGAAACAGAATTTGAGGCCAAGTTTGTGACCTTAAACCCCATTTCCTTTCTACTGAAATAAGATTATAGGACCGGGACTTATGTGAGAGAAGTGAGGCTGTGCTTATAAAAAATTTAAGGACTCACTCTCTCTCAGCCTAGTGAAATACCAGTAATGATGAGCAGTGTATATCAGTTAGGAGCAGAGTCTTTAGAGCTTGTCTCTCTGGTTTGAACCTCCACATCGTTTTTAAACAGCTGTGCAACCTTGTATAAATAGTCTTCCTGTATCTCAGTTTGTTGATCTATAAAATGGAGAGGATTAGCAGTATAAACCCCACAGAGATAATGCAGAGAATGCGTGATATCGTGTATATGAAGTGCTTGGAGAACTAATTAGCACACATGTAATCATCAGACATTTTTCTTCTACTAAACTAATTGCACAAAATATCTATATGGAAGAAATCCCTTCTAGAGATGTAATCTAACAGTTTAAGGAGTGAGAGAGAGAGAGAGAGACAGAGAGAGAGAGAGAGACAGAGGGAGGCAGAGAGTTCCCAAACTTCGGTAATCTTGGAGGTTGCATGTGAATTAGGTCTGGATGGTATGGAAGGATTTTGACAACTGGAGGTAATAACTTTTACAGCACCATCTTCCATTTATTTAGCCCTTTATATCAGTTTTGCTAAGTTATTAATATTCATTTTTCTTATTAATCTTTGCAAGAATCCAATGAAGTAGATTTCTTCTTTCATTTTTAACTGAGTCAATGTTCTTTCTGCCAAAGATTGTCTTACTAATCAGACAGAGACAAAAATCCAGGTCTGCCTTATCCCAAAGTTCTTATTAACTCCTAGGGTGCACTAGGGTGGAGTGGTACATTCAGGACCTGGAGAGAGGGTCCAGATGCCCTTGTCCTATTTGGAACATAATGACAAATTCACTTTATTACATGTTCTGCACTCCTGGGAAATGCAGAAGAAAATAACCCTAGAGCCAAAATGGGGCAGAACTTGAGCCTGAAGGGTCTTTGATGATAGTGTGGAAAGTTTGTGTATCAGTTGGTACTGAATGGGGAACAATTCCAATTTGGGGATTTAGAATAGCAAGTGTGTTTGCCAGCTACATTTATATGATTACTGGAAAAGAGCTTTAATGACCTGTATAGTTCAGTTATACTTCCGCTTCAGAAATGGAGAGTTTAGGATTAAATCTTCCTATCCTGCTGTATTGTTGAAATGATAGGGTTATTTGCATCCATCCTAGAAGAGGCTCTTTGAAATTTTAGACGAGTTAAGAAAGAAGGTGCTAAGAAAGAAGTGAGGAACTTTAAAGGTCCAATTGGTTGTACTGAATTACCTGCCTTTGGTGCTTCCTTTCCACCTCTTTCCTTAATTCAAATGCATGTACCACCTGGGGGAGCATTTTGAAAATGTGGCCAGCCATTCTTTAGCACTAGCCTGCGTGAGGATATTTCTATACAGCCAAAAGAAAGCTGCACTCTTAACATGGACTCTAACTCCAGATCAAGACTTGAAAGATCCATCTACAACACTTTTTCTTTTTTTTTTTTTCCTGTACGGGGAACCGAACTCACGACCTCGTGTTTACCAGGCAGGCGCTGTGCTGCTGAGCTAAATCCCCAGCCTCCACAACGCTTTTTCTTGAATGCTTAAATATCTTCTGCTTTCTCTTCATAATAAGAGAATGTAGGGATTTCTGAACCCTTTTGCCTTTCTAAAGTAATCTTGCCAGGTATCAGAAGCGCTGCTAATACACAGCAGGAGACAGGGAGGCGTTCTCCTCCTCTTTCAGCAAACTCTGCGAGATAAGAGAACTCTTAGTTACTGCCCCTGTGGTTTATTTATTGTTTTAATGAGCCTTTGCTGTGTAACCACAGCACCATTATGACCCTGCCGCAGTACAAGAAAAGGAAGTTCCCGTAATCCTCCCCCTCCTCATCTTTTCAAGTTGCGGAAGTGGCTCCTCTGGCCGACCTGGTTCATGGACTTCTGGGGTTTGCTGCGGCTTTGTTCTTATCAGCGATGCCCTTCTGTCTCCCATCCCTCCCTCTCTCCCTTCCTCCTTCCTCCCGACTCCAAGGCCTCCAGGATCAAGCCAAGAGGGCCAAAGGGAACATAATGAATAACATTTTCAAAACGGAACTGTTGTGGAAAGAAATGCTGGTCAGGAAAAGTCACCAGGCCACTGGGAAGGCAGGGCCCTCCTCCTCCTACTCCTCCTCCTCCTGCCTCTTAGAAACTGAAATATTTCACATGATTTTCTCTGGAGACGACAGCTATTAACAAAGTGCAGATAGTATATTTAAGAGGAATAGCATGGAGTGAAGTGTGTGTGTGAATTGGTAGGAAATTGCGCAGTGGGATTTCATGGGCTTATGGTAAATTTTGTCTTTTGACTTAGCAGGATGAGGTGGCATATCCCCAAAATAGAGAACTAAGATTCTAGAGCCCCAGGTTTTCCCTAGGTGTGCGGTACCCCCAGGTGACTTTTTTTTTCTAACTGTTTCCATGTTCCCTGGCCTGGGCCATCTCACATGACCACACAGCTGTGGAGTGTAACTTAGCCCTTCCAGATTGCTTGACAGTTTAGGGTAGTGGACAAAAGCATAAACTTTGAAGTTATGTGAATTTCAATTTGAATCCTACTCTCTCACCATTCTCTGCTGGTGTAATATGGCTACAAGGCTCCTAAATCATCTGAGCTTCAGTTTCCTGAGGTGTATCATGGGGGAAATAATAACTAATACAGAAATTTTGTGGTGATTAAATGAAACAACATATATAAAGCAATAGGTTTGTAGCAGGAGCTTAGTCAGCAGTAGCTTCTATCTTCTGCGTCTTTCTCTTTCTCCTCTTTCCCTCCCTCTTCTTCCAGTTTAGCTTCTTTTTTCTCGTCCTCTTCCCCTTCAGGTGATTCTGGCAACTGTGAATCATATGGCTTTGTTTCCCTGTCCTGCCCCAAGGCGGGCTCAGCCCAGTGTAACCTCACTTGGGATGGTCAAGTGTACAGAGCATTGGATTTTCAGTGAGAGGTGCTCCAATAGACACAGAGCTCCATGCATATCGTGGAAAGAAAGAACAGCTGGAAGTACAGACCTGAGCTGATTTTTTGACCATTTATGAATCCTTTGATGCATGCCCAAGCAAGCTTAATCTCTGTCTGGTGGCACATAGAGTGGTGAGTTCCCTGAGGACAGAGGGCCAGACACTTCTGTGAATTACTATGATTTAGAAAACATCAATAAAGCACGTGTCCTTGGTTACAATGATACTCTTTTTGTCTGTATACCAAAAGCTAGGATTTTTTAAAAAAGAAATATACTAGGAAGGGTACCTTTAAATTAATCTCATTCAGAAAAATCAAAATATGAAAAACCTTTTATTTTCTTTCCCTCAATAAATGGGAACACAATGGAAAACAAGGTAGCCATAGCCTCTGCCTCATTAATGATAGACAAAAAAAAAATTGTTTTTGACACTTCTCTTGAAATTCTTTTTCAGTCCTGACTGGCTGTGTGACTGATTTGGTCAATGATGATGCAATGACTATATATTTGTCTGCTGGGGCAGCTGTTACAGAATACCACAGATCATAGAAATTTGTTGTCTTACAGAATTAGAAGCTTGAAGTCCAAAATAAGGTGTTGGATGGGTTGGTTCTTCCAAAGAGTCTGACAGAAAGTCGGTTTTGTGCCTTTCTCCTGGTGTCAGTTGACAATGGTTGGCTTGTAAATGCACTACTCCTATATTTACATTTGGCATTTTCTCTGAATATCTGTATGCTGTTTTCTCTTCACACATATCTATGTAGTGTCTAATGTCCTCTTTTTATAAGGATGCCAGTCATACTAGATTAAACCCTACCCTAATGAGTTCATCTTAACTTGATTTTATTTATAATCACTATTTCCAAATAACATCACCTGGTGAGGTATTGATGGCAACAATCCCAATGAAAATGTTTTAGGAACATAAGTAATGGTAATAGTAAATGCTTGGACCCAGATCTTAACAAATTCTAGTCTCTTGGAATAGTTGTTTTTGGAAATCAATCAAACCCAATGACCCCAGGAGGGGCCCATTTGGAGAGGAATTGAGGCTCCCTTAGCCAACAGCTCTAACTCAGCTCCCAATACAAGCTTGCCAGGGCCATGAGCACACCATCTTGGAAGTTGACCCCCACCTCCAGACTCTCCAGGGGAGTGAACACAACTGACCCATGTAGACCAGACATGTGCTGTTGCTGATGAGCCTGACCCAAATTGCATATCTGTAAGCAAAAGAACTGTCTGTTTTTGTGTTAAGCTACCAGGTTACATGGAGGTAGATACCTATAGCAATAGCTTTGAAAGAAGAGGTAAAACAAGTAGTTCTGAGTAATAACTATTGGGAAGGAGATACGCTGAGCCTCGGGGGAGAGTGTGCAAGGCTGCTAAGCTGGTCTGGTCCTGGTCTGATTCATTACTAAGTAAATGCTCATCTGTGCCAATCAATCGTAGGTGCTTTTCTAGTTTGGCAATCCTTGCAAAAGGCATTTGTTCCTGCCTAACTGACTCCCTGAAATGCATTTAATTTGAAAACACCTCCACTCTCTTTGCATCTGTGTTTCCCTTTTGGGAAGTAGAGAGGGCGGGCAAGCCCTTAAGTGGACAATGACTGTGCCCATCCAAAGTGAACTCCATTTATGTTCATCTCCTTCACAATGGCTCAGAAAATGGAGCATGAAAATATCCTGAGGAAGGTTAAGCACTCTGCACTAACTGCCAAGGATGTGGAGGAAGCAGTGAAGCGCAGCGTGGAATGAACAGGAGGGGTAAGGGCAGATGTGAGTTGCTTTGCTCTGCACACCCAGTCTACTTTATTCCTGTTCAAATGAAGCTCTGTGATACAATTGATAATAAGGGAAAATTGCACCCAGAAAGGCAAGGATGACCTCTTTTTACAAGAGTCCCTATAAAATCAGAGAATGCAGAGAGGTATGCTACATTCAACAGACCTGAACAAGGCCCTTGTGTCCACTAAGAAAATCTGGGGCTAGACTATTCATATTCCACAGGTTAGTAGGTCAGGAATGGACAGAGATGAACAGACCCACTTCCAGGTACCACTTTGTCCAACATTATGGCAGAAGAGCTGTGCTGGAAAGTAGGGAGTGCTTGGATTAAGGAATCTACATGACTTAGGCTTGAGCTGACACTGGAGTTTTAAATCTGGTTTCCTTGGTGTAGTAGTCATTTTCTCATGGTTCAGACATAATACTCAGTATTCACAATTTAAAGTAAGAGAGGTTTCTTTGGCTCATGGTTCCTGTGGGTTCAATCCAAAGTCAGCCGGCTTCAAGGTAAAAATGTGTGGTGAAAGGTCATGGTGGAGGAAATCTGCTCATCCTATGGCAGCCAGGAAGTACAGATAAGTGGGAGGATCTGAGGACAATAATACACACTTCCAGGTCATGCTCCTCGTGACCCACCTCCAACTAAGCCTCACCTCTGAATAGTACATTTGTTAATGAATGAGCTCATTGATGGTTGAATACACTGATGAGAATGGGACCCCATGATAGCAGTTTCCAAAGACATACTGCTCTGGGAGGATACTTTAGATCTAAACTATAACCCTTAGTTCATTCACTCAATAAAAATGAAGCATCTTCTATGTGGCAGACAGTGTCGTGAACACTGGGGATATAGCACAGCATAAGTCACACAGGACTGGATTTCTGTGACATGTCCATCCCAGCAACAGAAGATGCACCATGTGCAAGAAACAAGTAAGTAATGAAATTATAAATTGCAATAAGGTGACAAAATTTAGAGTGAAACTTGTCAGTCCTCCCCTTCAAATGCCTCTCATTCAAACCCTGATACTTGCTTTTGATTTGCAGAACAAAATCCTCTAGTTCCCATTATATCCACCAATTTATTTTCTTTTTTCCTTTCCCCATTTCTCAAACCCATGTGCTTCAGACTTGGGAGCAGTTTAGGGGAACAGCTCTGTAGTCAGACTACTGGGTTCAAGTCCCGCCCATGGCACTCACTAGCTATAAGACTTGAGATAAGTGTCTCAGCCTCTCTGGGCCTTAGCTTTGACTTCTATAACATGACCAGAAGATAAATAACACTTCCTAGCAGGATTGTAAACATCAGATACATCACAGATATGAGAAAGAAGTGTGCATAATGAAGCAAGATCCTAATTACTTGCTAGTATCCATGACTATATTTTATATGTGTGTGCGCATGTACTTAATAGCAACCTTTTCCTAGGTTGGAATATACCTATCTTGGGTTGTGCCTATTTTGCAATTCGTGCACAGTGCATAAGTGCTGAATAAAAGATACTCAGCTTACTAGTATGTCTTGCAGTTGATGGCAAAGACCCCAAACCAGAAGGAGTGCTGTCCTTGAGGGTCAGCACAGGTACTAGGAAAAGGTGAGGAACTGCACTCTAGCTTAGAGGACAGCAGTTGGGAGCTGTGTCATCAGACCCGTGTGTGCCTGTTGGCAACATTAGGGTTTGAGACAGAGAGATCTTTAATGTTAGCCTCCCTTTGCGGCCTGGTGGAGAGGTAGTCTGGGCTGCTCTCAAAACAGCAATGAGTCTTTCATTTAAATATCATTCCAATGGGGGCAGAGAAAAGGGACAAAATAAAAGTTAATTAAAAAATAAAATCAAGAGGAATGTGTCTCAGAGGCCACCTCTGTCACAGAGACCACCTGTCAGTAAGCCTTTTCCTGCCTATAAACCTGAGATTGCAAGCATATCTATTCTTCGGTTGTTGAATTTTTAATGCCTCCTGGCTGGTCTCTGCCTTAGCTATTACAGAAGGAGGCTGTCATGTAGATATGTCTGTCCCAAGTCAGAGAAAGTGTGAGCTTTCCCAGTGCAATGACCTAGGTTCCCTGGGAAGGCTAACAGTGGGAGCTTTGTCCCTCTAGGGCTTTTCTCTCCCAGGGTGTCTGTCTGTCCCTTCACTGCCAGGGATTAGTCTGAGATGGAGGAGAAGACAACTGCTTTCTCAGTAACAGGACATCTTCTAAATTCACTTCTTTCCACCTTTTGAGCTGCTCCGGTCACTCATAGGATATAAATTTATCCAGCATCGCCTGCATGCCGTGTATTAAAGGTGAAGCCAAGCTGTCAAAGAAACATCTCTGTTTTTATGACCCAAGCCTTCAACCGAGGGAAAGGAGAGAACTCTTTAATTCATAGGAGTGATGGGCCATTTTAAATGACCATAGAGTCACCGACCACTTAGGTTCGTATGCTCAAGTTCTTTTACTCACTGCTGATCAGATCAATGGAGGTCACTTATTTTGGTAAAAGCAAAGTAGGATTTATTCAGATCTAATTCCAAGGATATGGAGAGGACCATTTGCCTGAAGTCCCTGTGTTAAAGTGTACAGGTGGGCAAGGGTCTTTCACAGTGAGGACAGAGGGGAGGGCAGAGTGAAGACACAGATCTCCACACTTACTTTATGGCTTCCAGCCGGCTTCTGCTCATCTTTCCCTTCCTGGTGGAAAGAGAACTGGGCTCTGTCTTGCATATTCTGTCCATTCATCCAGACTGAGGAGAGGTAGGGGAACTTCTTGTACCCTAGGCCTAAGGAAGTTAGGAGAAGTCACTTGTTTCTCAAGGAAGAAAAAAAAGAAAGCACAAGCAAATCCTTAACTTTTAAAATTCCATTTTGAGGCAATGGTTACAATCCGCAGAGAAAACAAAAAGCTGGTGACACGGTGCCCTGGGAAGTGGGTAGGACAGTCCTCCAGAGAGCTAGGGGTTAAACAGAGAGTTACACGGTGGAAAGAGCCCACAAAGCCTGAAGCACGTAAGGCGGTGCTCCTGGAAAAGTGAACAGCGAGGGTGAAAGTCCTGAGTGGGAGAGGAGCCCAGCTTCTTTGAAAAACAAAGATGCTACTATGCTGAGAAGGGCCTGCAGACACAGGATTGATGACCAGGCCATCAACTCGAATTGATCAGGACACGAGGGCAGTTGGCGGAAAAGGGAGAGTTTGGCCCTAGGAGTAAGTTTCAAACTTCGGATCAAAGGATTCAGTTTGATACATGACTAGTTCTGGCGAATGTGAGATGAGAGTGCATGAGGGCCTGAGTTCATATTTTTTGATGCATCTGCTCAGCTGCTCCTCAGGAAGATTTGTGAGGGTCTGTTTTCTGATGCTGGGCTCCAGTGCTCCAGTCAGGACCTACTCCTCAGGTGGGGACTGGGGCTTTGCTCTCTGCCTGCCCCTGTCAGAAAGAGCAGACCTCCTACCCCTCAGGTGCTACTCCAAGCTGCCATCAGCTCCTCTTGGGGACATTTCCTATCTCCTGGTTGGATACAGAGAGAAGGAAGTCAGGCCAGGCAAAGTGTGAGATCACAGAGGAACGTGAAGCCGGGAAAAATGCAGGACAGAGCATTATCTGCGGAAACATCGCTACGCAGGGGTTTGTGCTTTGCACTGAACTTGGCACGCTGATTTCTACCTTGTCTCTTCAGGCTCCAGGTTAATAGGGAGTGTTACAGCTTCCTTCATTTTCCCTTTTCTGTTCCCTACCATTCACAATCAGAACTCTCTTTCTGATCTAGTACTTTAAAGACACTTAAAATTTGGGTGTTGGTGTGTGGGGGAGGTAAACAAAACTTCTAGTCCATTTATAAGGTGACAATATTAAAATGAATTCTACTATGGCTTCTATCATGAGAGCCGAAAGAGCTCTTAATGTTTAGAGTTGCCCTTGTGGAGGGCTTTAATTTAATGGTTCCAAGAATGTTTATAAAGTAAACAGGAACTGCTGATTGCATAAGTGAGGGAGGCTCTGTCAGAGGGGCCCGAGTTGAAATTTACAGGATTTTCTCTTCTTGCCCTAATTGAGGCATTCTAAGCATGCTGTAGTAGCTCTAAGGTGTACGCTATTCATCATGGCCAAGTTTATAAACAGGTGTTTCTCCAGAGCGGAGAGAAAACTTCCTTTTCAAATTATACCTCGTAATTTCCCCAGCGCAGCTATGATGGGTTTTCTGCCTAACTTACTGCCTTTATACTGTCCAGGCCAAGCCCAGTGGTGCTCATCCCTAAACTCTGGAAGTAGCTGGCAGCAAACCGTGTTGTAACTAGACCCTTAGGGTACGCTTTGGGTCTTTGGTGCACTAAGGTCATTTTGAAGTTTGTGAAGAGAACCTCAGCACCCTACACCCCCAACCCAGTGAGACCTGAAGAATGATGTAATTTCTCATTTATTGCATCCCCTTATTTAATTCTCAGAACTCATCTGATTATATATATATATATATATATGCTTTATTATCACAATCATCTTTGGAAGTTCTTTCTAAAAACCACTTTTGCAAGCTGGTTGTGGTGATGCACACCTATACTCCCAGCTCTCTGGGAAGTTCAGGTAGGTACAGTCACAACTTTGAGACCAACCTGTGCTGTGTAGCAACTCAGCATGATCTTGTCTCAGAGTTAAAATTTAAAAAATACAAAAGGCTGAGAATGTCGCTTACTGTGAAGGCCTGGAGTTCAACCCCTAGTACTGAAAAAAAGCCTTCTTTCCCTCTTTTCCTACCATTGTATTGTCTTCTTTGGTTTAGCTATTTTAAGTATTTCAGAAGCAATTTCCCTTTGCACAGTAAAGTTTGGGTTTGGACCCATCACTCTCCTTGCTGAGCTAACAATTTTATTGACTTTATTTCTCTCTTTCCCCAAGAGTCCTTTGCCATTCTTTCTTCCATCAACAAATGTCCTGCACCAAATTTCCTTGACTTATCTACTTATTATACACTCTAGTAAATTAACCCCAAAAGTTTTGGGCCCTTAGAATTGTCACCTGTTCTTTCTGTGGTAGGTTACTTCTTAAATGGCTCTGAGTAACTTACCCTCCTGGCACCTAAACTGCTTCACCTTCCCCTCCTCTTGAGTGAAGCTGGACCTGGTGACTTGCTTCCTGTGAATAGATTATGGGAAAAGTGATGGGATGGCCTATGGTCTTAAGAGCTACCTTCTCTCATAGGTTCTTCTTTTGTGGCTTCTTCTCTTGAGCCAAGCTGCCATGTTGTCATGTCCCTCCCCAAAACCTAGCAGGTCAAGGGACTGAGGACAGCCTCCAGCCAGAAGCTAGTGGGGTTCTAAGGCCATTGATATAAGAATTCACAAGGTAGTGGGTTTTCCCAGTCTCCTGAGCATAAGTGGGTATAGTTTAAAACAGCGATAACATGAGCCTTGGCCAATGTCTGCCTTGATTGCAGCTGGTAGGAAACCCTGAGACAAAAGACCCAGTGGCTAAGTCACACTTGAATTCTTGACCCACAGAAACTGTGGAATAACACATCTTCTTGTATAAGTGTGATGTGTTTTGGAACACTTTGATATGCAGGAATTGATAGCTAATATAACATCACTGCAGTTGAGACTATCAAAATGTAGCCTGGGTTATTGATAGAAAGACTCGGTTTGCCCTAAAACTCAACAGAAAATCTATAGTAGAAGAGACCATGGGTCTTCACCAAATTTAGGATTTCTCCCCTTCTTCTGTACACTATAAAGCACATTTTCCTGTTCAGCTTGAGGCCCAATGGAAGATTGGCCAGTATTCAGGGCTAACATAAAACAACCCTTTCTAGGAGGTCTCTTCAGCTCTTAGACATTGCTTGTTGGCTGGTTGGTGGCAGAGATGTCAGAAGAAAACTTTAAGGAGGGCTTAAATGATATTGAGCTGAGGAAAGGGTCCTGGTGCCATGAGAACCCTTTGAAGACAATCTCTTAGGAAACTGACAACTTGAAGCATACATTGCTTTCTGAGACCAAAAATTAACATTTTTATCTATTTATTCATTTGTTTATTTATTTATTTTTGCATTAGGTCCTTGAGTTCCTGGGTGTATTTGTTACACAGATAACAAATCTACCCTGACCAAAACACATGTTTTTTTAAATGATTCCATTTGTTCCATAATTCTTATATTGCCACATCAGTTTATGTTTTAGTCCCTTAGATGCATTCCTAAGACCTTGGTTATACTTTGAGTAACATTTATTTATTTATTTTCCAAATATATATTGGCTTCAGATACTGGTTTTATTTTGATAAAAGGGCATACAGTTTTCTCCACAAAAATAAAATCATACTGAATTAGGGAAATAGACATACAGAAATACAATTGAGTTACAATATAATAGAAAATGGAGAGATACCTAACAATAACCTTTACACATCAAAAACTACTCACCTTCATTAATTCTCAGTAGAATGGATGCTTAGAACCCTCCTTTTCACATTTATTGAGGATCTACCCTGTGTAGAGGTAGAAAATTTTGTTTTCTTCAGAGCACAATGAATTTGGCTCAAATGGAGATACTCTATAAAAAATAGGAAATTAAGTCATAAAAATAAAACAGGTAGACTTTTGAAATTTATGAAGTAGGCACCAGGGATTGTGACAGTGTGAAAATGTAGGATGACAATGTATTTTAGGGAGATTGACTAGGCAAAGACATGCAAGGTGATCTGGAAGATGAAACACCACATCCAGGGAGGAGGACAAGGTGGGAAATGCATGGTATGGGAGATCAGCACATGGAGAGGAAATTAAAGGGAGAAAGCCAGCTGTGAGAGGAAAAAAATGGTAATTCAGGTTGAAAGATATTAATTTACAAGACATGAGACCACTGTCTGGTGTTCATTTTTTTATTTCTTCCTTTTGTATTTAGGTTGGTAGAAGCACATGTGTATGCACATATATATGTTTTACCATCTTCAACACATGGGATATCATGCCATATTTAGGACACGTACTATGTGTAATAAAGTTATACTGAGCTGGATTTATTTGTATTTTATCTTTTAATTTAAAACACATAATTAAACATATATAAATTCTCCTGTATTTTTTGGAAAAACTCAAAACTATTTTTCATATTCCTTTTTAGTATGAGTTCTGCCAACAGTTCTACACTATGTAAGAAAGGCTGAGTTCACCGAGACATTGAAAGATTTTTTTGAGTGTAGGTGGTTTCCATCCTTTGCCAAATCCATCCTTCCAACTTCTGTGGTCGTGGGATACATTTCTCTTTTCTTTAGGCTGATTGGAAAGTCCTTTAGGAGAATGATTTGCACAGTTTGATGGCTGCCCTCCGCTAGGTGGGTATGGGTGTGTGGGACAAAGGGACTGTTTGACTCTCAGCTGAGTGCAAATTGCAGGGGCTAGAGTCATCTGGGGCCAGGCTTAAAGAGACAGGGCTGCTTTGGGAGTAACCTCTGATCTGACATCCAGGAGGTAAAGGGGTCCTATGCCCCATGTGTGCAGACTGGGAAGGCCAGAGTATGCTCAAGAGTATGGACAGTTTTGGTGAAGCATTTACCCCAACTGGATGCAATGTTTGGGGGAGTATCCTATTGCCATGTGCTCCTCACAGAACAAGCATGGTGGATGTGCGACGCCATCCTTGTGGCTCCACCAGTTCTGCAAAGCTGAGATTCTCTAGTGTGCTGTGCCAGATGGTACTTAGATGACCACAAGAACTGAATAGGAATAAATAGGATGTACACCACATACTTGAGATAGCACCATGCAGGATTATAGCAGAATCAGGAGGAGCAGAAATCAGCTCTGTAAACTTCCTGCTCCTCCGTTCAGAGAATGGAGTTCCCAAGTCCTGAATATGCTGAACCAAGCAGACAGGGCTCCAGTTCTGGTGGCTAAGTGGGCAACAGGGCACTGGGTAGGGGCCTCAACACCATGTTGGCTTAAATACAGCTACAGTGGGGGGAAGCCCTGGCTCATGGGTCTCCCCACATGCACAGAGACCTCTGGGTCTGTGTTCATAGAACTGATCCCCCACTGCCTATGCCAGGAAATCAGACATGTGGCAAGAAAGGGTCAGAGAAGGAAGGCCTGGGTATCTGGAGCAGGGACAGGCCAGCCATTGAGGCCAAACCAGTTGGTACTGAAGAAAGAACACTTTTGACCAAAACAACACAGCTAAACAAAATGTCATGTTGTGGATCAGATAGAAGAAAAATGACAGTGGGGAGTCACCAATTAAGATGAACAAACAACCAGCTTTCCAAATCTCTTGACCAGACCAGTAAAGGCTTCAAATTTAGGCACAAATCATTAGTCAAGATTTTCTCTTTGTAACTGTATGGTAAATTATGTTAAGCAAAGTCTGTTCCTGTGGGCATCCTACTCTAATGTGTCATGGGGAGGAAGATTCTTATATGTTATTCATTTTCCCAGGCAGTTTTCTCACTAATATTCTTGCTTTTATTTTGGTAGGGACAAATATCAGACCAATAACCTTGCAAAGGACTGGTGGACTTTGGGCGAAAGTGCGCATGTCTCAGGCCCCTTGTGCCTATACCATGGGCCGTGGAGACATCTGGACAGGCTGGTTGTGAGGATCACATTAGTGCCTGGGAAGCGCTACGAATCATAGCTCCTGTACAACTCAGTCAAAGTTGGCTGTGACTGTTATTGCTACTATTGATCCAACGTGGAAGAAAAAGACACTGATAGAACAGTCTTAAAAACTAACGACAGTGTCAAAGCCAAATGGCCAATTCAACCAATTTTGGAAAGTAAAACTTGTTAGGGAAAAATAAAAACATATTAGCCCACACATTACTTGGTTTCATGGACCATGAAAACATAATTTGATACATTTTTCTCCCTTTACCTAGGTTTTGTGACCATGCAAACACAAAAAGAGGAAATCTTTAGATACATTTCATATAAGAAAGTATAAATTAAAAGAAACTGATCAAGTTATAGTTTGCATTTTCATCATCTACTTATTCATCCAATCATTAAACAAAACTTTTTGAACTTCTTCCATGGCAGGCACTGAGTTAGACACATAAAATGTATAACCTCTTTCATTTCAGAGCTTTCAGTCTATCTGGTGAGGCATAATTAGATATAGCCATAGGTAATCGGAAAGGTTATTGGTTCTTTGGTGAGTAAGATGTACTTGAGACTCTTGTTGGGGGCATGTGAGGGATCAAACAGATGTGTTCAAAATACTTGAAAGATAGCAGCATCCCACCAGCCTGGTGAGGAAGCTAGTCCTGCAAAGAGAACATCCAGATGAAGACGAACACAGCAAAGGTTCTGATGAACTCAGCTGGCTCAATCACTACTTCTCAAAGTGTGTTTTGCAAACAATTCAGCTGAAATCTCAGTACTGCCTTCAGCCCCCAGGGGAGATGGATAGCAGAGTGGGAGGGGCTGACCTCCGAGGGTTTTCCTGCCTTGGAAACTGCTGTCCAGGAGCTCCGCAGAGCAAGGACCCCCTCATTTCATCTCAGCATCTCCTTAGCACATAGCACGTAGGCACACTCTTGTGTCCAGTGAATGTGGTGCTAAATAACAGGACGGACGGCAAGATCTTTATCAATGGACCCACTCTAGTTGCTCCATCTGGTTTCAATCTGCTTTATAAAGCCAGTGTAGCGTGTTGTCTCTGAGTCAGGAATAAAAGTGAACCGAGTGGTACTTTGTTTCACTTTAACAATAGCTCAGGTCTTTGTGGGGAGTATGGAGAAAAAGATTGTTTTTCCTCCTGTGCTACTCAAGATTGATTGTCTGCAAGTTCTCCACAGCTCCTTCCCTTTCCTTCCATCTCCTAGCCATCTAGAGGGAGGAGGTGACCCTCTGAACTCAATGGCATGTATACCCAATCCTAGTTATTATTGGTTCTATTTCTGAAGTTCTTGAAGGTCGCCCGGGATTAAGACAGGTGCAGGCCAAATGCAACATAGCGTGCTGCTATTTTAATTATGAAGGACACCATGAAGAAAGGGAAGCCCCTGGAAAGAAAAAAAGAACATACTAGCCACAGCCCAATAGGTGAACAGGCATTGGCTGGAGCCTGGGGTTCAGGCTCAGGCTTCCCAGAGCCAGTGATCAAAGAAGAGGCCTGGACAGTGTGAGAAGCTGTGGGTTTCTCATCTCCTTGACAGTGTGATTTTACCAACCTGCTCCCTCTGCTCCTTCCCGCCTCCTCCCTAAAGACCCAGCAGAGGCTGTCTTGAGAACAGGAACCTGAGATAAGTGTGTACTACCTCTGATTCTGTCAACAAAATATGCTTATGGACATGAAATCTTCTCCAGCTCTGGCTTAGAAATCAGCAGTGTGCATGTGTTTACTCACACATGCTGTTTCCAGTGAGCTGTTTTCCTAGTAATAGACTGAACAAGTTCGATTCTGCGAATTCACAGAAGCTCAAAGGCGGGGTTCCTTGGGAGACGACTGCTGTTAAGCTCTGTAATTTTTGATTTTGCAGCACACATAAAGTCTCAGAAGAGGGATATGTCTTTTCTAACAACCATCACTTTTATATAAAATGGAAGGTATTCACATCATGTCTTCATCCTCTATATCTCGACTAGTAACACTATCAGAACTACTCCCTCCTGACAACTATATTCATTTCTCATTAAAGATATTTCATGTTTTATTCAGGAATTTAAATGAAGCTATCAGAGCCTGGAATGGCATCCGTTTGGTATAATTGTATCTCACTGACGCCAGCCCCAAGAGTTCTAATTAATATATATTTAGCTCCCTGGCTGTCTTTAAACCAAACAGTTAAGTGTAGAAGAGAGAAAGAAAACACACACACAGAGACACACACAGAGATGTGAATAAAAAAGTCTTCAAAAAACAAGAGAGACTTTTTGGTAATTGTGCATTTTAAGTTGTTATTTCCTATGTGTCAAATGTTATTCTCAAGCCATCGAATGCTTTATGAAAAATGGACTGCAAAAAATGATTAACTTTTTGATCACACAATTATTTTTATTGATCATGCATTCAAGTTACACATTTTTAAAATTTCCTATCTTTCTTTTTTTTTTTTTTTTTAATCCCCCTCCCCTCCCCGGACAAAATGTTCACGTCCAGGTAATTTCATGTATTCGCAATCCTTCTTTGCTTTGGTCTCCCCTCTTTTCTCTCTGCCCTTCTTTTCCTCCAACCTCACACTATTAAAAAGCAATATTGTTCTTCTTTGGCAATGTGAAAATGACTGGGGCCATCTTGGGATTTCTTGGCCTCCCTAAACCCATCATACGGGAAGAAGCTAATTGGGTCCCAACCTTATTCCTTACGGGGTTTTCCCTTCTCCCTCATCCCCTCCACCACATCCCCATTCTCCCTGGCAGGAAATGAGTTTGGGGACATTTCTTGTGCTGGTCTAACATTGGAATTCATAGCACTTGCGTTCACTTAGAAGCCTCAATTCACTCCCGTTCCTGGGATGCTCTGGGACCGTAGTTTATAAATCACTTCTGTGGTGCCCTATACGTGGAGATCAAGACCCCTGTGAGTTCCAGTCATATTGAATTGCATTGAGCAACAGAGTGTCCTTAAGCATTTACAGTAAAGAAAAACAAAGGTCTTATAAATGAACAATTCAACTGACATTTACCACCTTTACAAGGCACCACTGAAAAGAGAGAGGATGCTATTTTTCTTTGTTCCCAATCTTGCTCGCATTCACCGCTTGCTGAAGATGGCTGTTCAACAGGACATAAATTGGGGTTTAGAAATTACCTGTACTCAAATTTAAGTTGTTATTTAAATAACAGTTTGAGGTCAGTTAGTGGTTTATTAGTCCGCCATAAACATACCATAAATCTGGCTCACACTGCAAAGATTGATGCTTCTCCCTGAACCTCTGTAGTCATGGTAGCCCTGCCATTTCCTCTCCATGGTGTGAGGAGGTGGGTGGCTGTCCCATGTACCAGATGTGTGATGTGAGTGACAGACACCAGCAACTTGGTCCCAGTGAGCAAGTTTCTTGAGCTGCTAAAGCAGGATATACACACTTCATTTCATTAGAGTATTATTGGACTCGATGTGATAACAGAAAAGAGAAAGGCTGGATGCGCTGAATAGCTGTCAAGCCTGACAATGATGCTCAGTGCTTGATATCGATGTTTCCACTCAATAACAACTAAGACTATGTTGTAAATTGGCAAAAGTCATATTCTTCTACTAATACAAATAATACGGTAAAATGCCATATTCGACAATGTTAAATTTCCTCCTCCTGACAGTCAGGTTAGGTTTTTGCTGGGATAAGTTCTTTGAAAAGCTGTCTTGTGGACTGTGATTCCTATCTGCTGCCCTCTCTATCCAAGGCAGCAACTTGCTAAGTGGAAGCTGTCCTCCCAAAGTGGGGGCGGGGAGCGTGGGAGAGAGCGCCTACCCTCACGCTCAGCTGATTCCCAGTCACATTATCCCACCGCCTTATTGACCACCACGTGCACTTGACGGAACTCCTAGGGTTTTTTTTTATCTGAAACGCCTCACTGCACGGACATGATGACAGGTGCATCAAGAGGAGAACAATAACCAGAAACAGATGCACGGAATGTTCACAAACACGTCAGCAACTATGATGCATCTTGGCAGTCTCCACTTTCTCCCAGCAAAGGAGAGGGTGTGTGTGGGGAGGGGCATTTATTTCCACCAGGCCCATTTTCATGCCAAACAGAGCATCTGTCTGACTTTTCTATTTGGTATAAACAGGACTCACACACTCGAAAAATAATGTCAAAAGTTCAAAGGGTGGAGAGTTGAGAATTCTCACATGGGCAAATAAATGAGGTCTGCGGATTGGCTGGCCTTCACTCAGCTTTACATGAAGTGTCTCCTTGGGACTCGGGTGATGTGTGGCTTTGATTCTCCGCCCTTGCTCTTCCATAACCTGGTTTGGAATGTAGCCCAGCCCTAAGAGATTGAGGGTCACTCTGGCTTGATAGTGTAAGGTCAGAAAATGGAATGAAGCTGGGATATCTCAATTGAGATTTCAGTGTATAAAAGGATAAATCAAAAAAGCAAAATCCTTGAAGGGACAACTTGCAGCTGTCGCTACAAATGAAAGGTTTCAAAATAAGTAGATACAAGAATGCTGAGGCCAGTGCAGGTAATAATTCCCCGCTAGTCCTACTTGAAGAACACAAGAACGCAACTGAACGCTGAGAGGTAAAGAATGCACAGGAGGCCAAGCAGGGCTGCTGGCCTGGATTCTTTAAAAAATTGCATATCGCTTCAAGGGCAATATTTAGGGCATTATGTTTTAAAAATGCTCTCTTTCACATGCGTTTCGCAGGATGCAAATTAGGAAACGTACCCAGCAACTCAAGTAAATATCGGAATTTATAGGATTATTTTTCTTTGTTCTTGGAGAATCTGAATAACCTCAAAGTTGAGCCATTCATTCAGAGATTGGAAAAAAAAAAGGAAGTAGACTTTGTCCGCCTTTACTCCTAAATGCCACTGTCTCATTTGGCTGTGGGATATTCATGATTTTATGTTTATTTAAACAGACATATCTCTAGTTTATGGGCATATTCCAGAATAGAACTGCATGTTGCTTGGGGTGTAATTCTTATGGGCAAACACCTGATCCCCTTTAATAAAAGATAAAAGAGAAATGGTTCCCTTGCCATTCACAGACCCCACCAAGCCTTGCTCGTGGACATGACCTTGTTGCTTGACCTTTCCTAGCCAATAAGAGCTTTCTGTGCACTGGACTGTGGGTACAGTCATTATACATGGTTTTTTTCCAGTGCCACTTAAGATCTACTGCTGGCACACTTGTTTGCATCCAGAAGGGCTCTGAAACTATGGTTACAAACCAAGCTTTAAGAGTTATAGGAGTACAGGGGGCATGTGCGTAGCTTTGCTGCTAAGTAATCCTAAAGTCTCTCTGCTCAAGAATAGTTTCCAAAGCAAGTTTTCTAAGAACTTTTCCTTAAAGCTGTGATTTTGTGGCTATGGTCAGAAAAGTTAACTCTATTTTAGGAGCAATCACCTTTCATAGGTTTCTTTCCGCGGTTGTTTCTCCCGGTTTGGAAGAAGTTGGTGCATCATATTTTACAATGACATCTATGTACTGACCAGCTAAATCAACATTTCTCACAGCATCTTCTATGACACACAGATTTTAAACAATGTGAATATATGTGAAGACCACTGAGGGACTCTGGGTAAAATAATTTTGAGAAGTGCTAAATTAAGTGTAGTCTCAAAACCAGACATTTCTAGAATATTTTATATACTAAGTAGCATGTGATTCCTCAGTGGAGGATATACTTCTGCTGTTTATACATTTTTTCTTTCTTTTTTTTTTATTAAATAAATATGAGCATGTTTTCCTTTGATTATCCTTACTTGCTTAATACTCCATGGGACTTTAGGAAATAGTGATCTTGGTACAATTAACCATATTTTAGGTCACCGGAAGAGAAAAAATTCTACCTTTTAAGATGGTTAATGTCAAGATCAAGTGGAACTGGAGTTTAGTTAAATCAAGTGGACTATGATTTTATTTAAACCAAAATGAGAGTTTTAAAAAAATCCCTCAAACCATTATGTACTTGAAATGGGAAAGAATAAGATTTAAAAAGCTTTAAAACATGTGAACTCACCTCTTCAGCAGACACCCACATATAACTTCATAAATCATTTAAAATGTGACAAGGAAAACAAAACCTGATCAAGTGACTGTCCAAATAATTATAGTTTATTCTTCAACTTTTTTTCATTGAAATCACATTGTCATTTGAGTAGTCATCTTGACACAACTAATTACTGCTATCCAAGGAAAAAGAAAAAAGCTTCAAAATGTAGTTTAACCAATTCTCACCTTCATCAGTAATCACAGGGAGAGGAAAAAGAGTGTGTGGAAAATGGAAATTCAAATCCTTGCCCCTTGCCTCCCCCTGCTCCAGTTAGCCCCCAGGGGATCCCTGAACCCATCCTGTGTCTCTGCTGTCCTCCTCCTCATGTCCCTGCCACCCTTCATCCATAGCTTCTGTCCCTTCCAAGGAGTCTACAGGCACAGCACCGATGGAGAAAGACAACTTGAACTGACCAAGGCTCTGCCATTCAGGAGTGGGGAAGACCAGGCACCCGGCTTCTCTCTGCTCTGGTTCTTCCTCTTTGCGATGCCGTGTTGGATCAGAGGACATCTACCATCACCTGGAGCCACAAGGACATATGATCCTAAATCCTCTTAAGTTTTTAATCCCAGTCTCTTACAGGAAGCAGAGTGGTGACCTCTACAACTTTGGGATAACTTCAGAGTTATAAAAATTGGTAACTATGATTTGTTGCCATGGATAGAAAGGACACATTTGTACTATCAGTGATTTGAGAGGCTGAGAAAGTAACATCCCAAGTTCAAGGCCAGCTTGGGCAACAGAGTGAGACTCTATCACAAAATACAATAAGAAAGTGCTGGGGATGTAGTCTAGTGGTAAGAGTGCTTACTTAATATGTGAGAGGTCCTGGGCTCAATTCCCAGCAAAAGGAAGAAAGGAAGGGGGGAAGGAAGGAAGGGAGGGAGGGGGGAGGGGGGACGGAAGGAGGGGAGATTAAACAAGAGGAGGAAGGAAAGAAGGCAGGAAGGCAGGAAGGCAGGCAGGCAGGAAAGAAGGAAGGAAGAAAGGAGTTAGTTAAGAGGGAAAAGCGTCCACTCCACCTGGTAGCGGTTGCTTGAATGTGTCTGTTCTTGGGTTCGATCACTGACTGGAAGCTGATAGGAGGTTTCTTTCTAGGCTATGGCACAGAGTGCTGTACACCAAGCCTCCTCTATCAACCAATCTCCTTGACCCTAACTGAGCAGCAAGATTGAACTTGAATATTTGCCTGGGTTCTTCAGCAGCAAGGTGCAGAAGGCCCGACTGTTTCATCACCTTTTTTCAAAGAGAAAAAAAATTTCACTCTGTGCAGGCTCCCGTCCAAGAGACAGGTGTTCGACCCTACAGATGAAGGCATTCCACTCTCCTCAATGTTCATCTCCAGGGTTATTTCTTAAGCACAAACTTTTATACACAGTTTCACATCAAGAAAAAGGAAAACACAGCATTAAAAGCAGAAGTATCTAAGTATTTCAACACAAGCACAATTTGCTCTTTTCCTGCACTCTGCGTACTTTCCCTGCCCTGGCTGGTTCCAGGATCCTTCCAGGGAACATGTTTCTGAGGATGAGAATGAGGCCAGTGGCTGCTGATGTTAAAAGGACGTGGCATCTGCACTAGGCCGGAGAGGGCCTGGTTGCACAGATTAAAGTCAAACACATCACAGTCCGATTAGCAGACGCGGACTTGAGTGTGTTGTCTTGTGTTCTGATTTTTTATTTTTTAATAGCTCTCTGAGTAATAGTGAGGCAATTAAAGGGAAAAAACTTCATGTGTTTTCCATCATCATTTCTTCTCACCTTCCCTAGTTCTGGTTTCTCACTTTATGTATCCAGGGACACAATAATAGTTGAATATGAGGAAAAAAATACAAATATCAGTAGCTATTTAATTTGTCTTTGATTTGTTCTCTGCAACGGAAATTTTCACCCAAAAGCAGCTCACAAACGTAAACCCACGGAGGAAAAGAACATATGCATATTTTGCTGGAGAAAATTATTTCTTTTACTGCCAAACAGCAGAGAAATAATATGTTGAGGTCTTTTCTTCTTAAACAGATTTAGAATTCGATGGAGCCATTTCTTCGTGTTCTAGACGCTTCCTCTCAATGGGTGAGTTCACCCATGAAGAGCTGTAATTACTTGATATTTTTAAAGAATTCTTCATTATATTGAGCGAGAGAGCAAGGAAGAGATGGTGAGAGTCATTTGTGTGGGAGAAGCCGAGAGCTCTGTGTGGGAGGCAGAAGGTTTAAAACGAAACATCTTTAATGAACAAAATTTTCATTCTTGCAGGAAGGAGCTGTTTTTGAGACCCCTCAGGGCCTGCTCCAAGGGCAGCAGGACTGCTCCACTAGGCTGCAGGGTCGGGAATTAAGCTTGCTAAACCAGTAACCACTAATTTAAATCAAGGTACTGTAAAGCACAAACCCAGCACAGTTTTTGTTGCTGTTTTACTTTTTGCCATGTTAATTCTTCGCAGGGAGCTCAGAGTGCAGGACTCCCAGGCTGAGTTCAAGGAGGAACTGAACTGAAACCCTGGGCAGCTGAGCTACTTCCTGCTCTCCTTCAGGCCTGAAACTTCCTTTGTTCCTTTGAGCACAAAACAGCTGTTTCCTCTGCAACACCCACCCAGCTGGCTGGGCCTCCACCTCCTGGATCCCGCAGCACACAAGGTACATTAACTCTGAGTGCTGATAGGAAACTGTCTTCATTTTCCCTTCCTCCTCTCCCCTCCACCAGCTCCTGCTCTCAGGTCCTGGATTTGCTCTGACTTTCATGTGGAGTGGAATGCAGTGAGGAAAAAAGGGCCAAGAGCGCTTCAGATTTAGATCTTCCAAGTGGCCAAATAGTCCTTGAAAATATTTTGGGTCTCAGCTCTCTGGTTTGGAAACACGTTGCTGGATCCTGGTTTGAGAGCTAGAAACTCACAGCCAGCACCCTCTTTCTCACCTCGCTTTTAACAGTCAGTACCTTAAAAAAAATGTCAGTGGATTCGCTCCTGTTTGGCAGAAAGAGTAACTTGATGGGCAGATGCTGTGCACTGTAAAGTGTAGTCTTTTGCCTAGAAATTTCCAGTTTTGTTGGCGGATACCTGCGTCAAGACCTTTGTGGTAAAACGTAAGGAGTATGAGAGGTCCCATTTACTGACAAGAGACACAGAGGGAAAAAAGAGCAGAGAACCAGTAAAGGCATGGCTGAATATACGTGAAAGAATGGAGTAGTTATCATATGCTTAAAGTAGTGACAGAACTGGGGTAAGGAAGAAGGCAAACGCCTGTCATTTGGGGAAAGGGATGTGAGGGAAATTAGTCAAGGAAGGCCTGTGGGAAGAGATGAGGATGCTCCAGAGGAACTGTCAACAGGATGCAGCTACATAGCTAGATGCCTGTTGCACAGATAGACACACAGGTGGGTAGATCGGTGGATGCACTGATGTGTGTGTAGGAGGAGATTAATTATGGACATTTGCTCTCTTGGGTGTGGGGACTCACAATACCGCTACCTGCTGTCTGCAGGTTGGAGAAGCAGAGTTAGTGTCATTCAGTCCAAGGCTGAAGACCTGAGAATTGGGGACAGATGACGTAAGATTTGGTCTGAGTCCAAGGCTAGAGAACAAGGGGTGATGATGTCAGGGGAAAGGAGACAGTGCGTCTGCTAGCTGAGATTTGCCTCTCCTCCTCCTCCGTGTTCTAATTAGGCCCCATGGCAGCTGGGTGATACTCCTCCAAACCGAGAAGGATCATTTGCTTTCCCAAGTTTCCCAATTCCTTCGCTTGCTGATCTCCTCCAGAAATAGCCTCACAGACTCACACAGAAATAGTATGGGCTGCTAGCTATCTGGGCATCCTTTCCCAGTTACCTGTCAGAGGAGATAGTCTGGCTGAGTGAGTTAGGAAGGAAGTCAGGACCATGGCACATGGTTTGGGTAGAAAGCTGAAAAAAAAAGAAGCACGCGCTCTGCATTTGAAACAGACCTTGGAAGGCATAGGCTGCTCCTTGCTAACTGGAGGGCACCGTGGTCTCCAGAGCATTTCACACTTTGTTCCAGATCCCAGAAGGTCAAGAGCAGGCAGTGGTGGAGGCAGGGCTAGTTCCTGTGTCACCTGTGAGGCCAGCTGGGCTCTGCAGTTACCCGCTCTGCAGTCTATGAGGATGATTCTTGTGTGGCAGGATAGTTAAAAAGCTAGCACCTGTAAGGCAGCAAAAAGGATGGCTTCAGAGCTCAGCTCTGCCACTTCCTAGCCACATGATCTTAGGCAAGTCACTTAAGACTCCAACAGCCTCAGACTTCCAACTGACAAACTGGAAAAAGATTGCATAGAAATCTTCGGGAAATGATAAGGATTAGTCAGGTGTTTAATAGAGCCCCAAAGACATCCCCATGAGCATTAGCTTCATTATAGTATTGTACAAATGATTCTTATTATCATTACTATGAAGGAAAAGGTGATATGTAAGTTGGGAGAACACTGACTTACTACAGTGAATATATTCTCTGGAAAAACGAAAAGAAATTAAGCCAAGCAGGTAGAAGATATCCAAGTGATATTAAAGAGCACTTCTTAACAGATAATGTTTATATGAACAAGAGGATTTCTAAAATTTTGTTTGGTAAAATGATCTCTACAAGTAAATATTTTCTTAATAGTTGTTTAATTTAAGACCTAATGGAAAATGGAAATGTATGCAGTTACTGCAATGTACTGTATTTTCAAATAACCATAAAATGTTGGTGGCAAAGAGTGTGACAGGTTGAGCCAGGTTGTCTGGCGTTGTCCTCTGTCACTCAGGAGCTTCTGTCAACTACACTGTCACAGATGAAGTTTCTTGGTCTGGGAAGTGCATATGAAGCTGTGGAAAGGGTTCAGAAAGGTAATAGAAGCAAATATGTTTGAATCGTGTTTGAAACATGGACCTCAGGGGGTATTATTCATAGTCTTTTGATTAATAGCAAACAGAAAAAATAATCACAAAATACATAGTAAATAATAATAATATACTAGGAAGAGTTCATTGTTGCTGTAAAAGCATAACTGATGTACAAAGTTTTGAACTGTTTCTACTCTTTATACTGGAAAAATCTCTAAATGATTTGCCAATATCTAGTTGCCCTCCAAACCAGAAATTTAGTGGCAGAAATTACAGCGATACACACTTGGTGCTTGGGGTGAAATAATTCGCTTTGTAGAGATGGACATTAATATCCCAAGACTGTAAATGCATCATATTTTATGAACCTGTAACTATGCTTATGTATGCCCATTTTCATATAATATCTTTATGCTTGGAAAGGAGATTGTCCTTAGAGTTCCTGGAAGCCAAATGGAATGGCGCTGTTTCTTTGGGTTTCCCCATAGTATTACTGAGTCTTCCTGC
Source organism: Chinchilla lanigera (assembly GCF_000276665.1). Lineage (NCBI taxonomy): Eukaryota > Metazoa > Chordata > Mammalia > Rodentia > Chinchillidae > Chinchilla > Chinchilla lanigera. Next base: position 22,587,727 of record NW_004955416.1, read on the forward strand.
TGACCCAATTGCTCTCAGAACGTTATCTCCAGATCTCTGGGTTGGCAGGATCAGCACCCCCAGCTGGTTTATTAGATATGTACTTTCTCAGGCCCACCCCGACCAGGAACCTCAGAAATACTGGATGGAATCCAGCAATCCGCACTTCAATAAGCTCTTCCAGGGATTCTGTTCACTCACTCTGAGCTGCTGCAACCCAATGCAGATGTCAGAGTAGAGAGGGTCAAGCATTAAGCATCATTATTACAATGGTTGCTGGACAATGTCAGAGGAGCACGCACGCATTTCACCCTCACCCTGTTTTCCAGAAGGTGCCCCCTTGGCTGACACATTCTCCCTTTTAGATGTGTTAATATAACTAACTAGGCTGTGGTGAAGTGACTTTCCCCTGAGCCTCAAAGTAATTTCTGTCACCTCCTATCATGTGTTGATTTAATTAGTTTAACCCTTGGAAGGTTGGTTTACTTTCAGCTTCTTAAATTGTACCGCCCTATCCCTGCTCTGACCACCACTAGAGGTAAGTGAATACTAATTGTAGGAGGATCATACTCTCATGGGTGTTTTCCAAGGGTTTATTTAGTCCCTGGAATGATTTAATGGAGACACATGATTAATTGAAATGCATTTGCTGTCATTTTGCTACTTAGAAGAGTGTCCACTACTCGAGAACCTCTGGATATGCAGGATGTAGATGTGAACAGGGAACTAGATGAATACGAACAGAAACAACCCTAGGTGAATATTTCGAAGTAGGTCTGCAATTCTGAAGTAGGAATTGGATTTCAATCCAATGGATTAAAGTGGATGCACATATGAGGGTGTGACAATGTTCCAGTAGATTTTGGAACATCAGATGTTCAGATGGTCATGTAAATTGAGGGTAAGAATAGAAAAATATATCCATCCATGCATTCACCCATCTATTCATCCAATGACCCATCCTTTCATCCCATCCAATCATTGAACCATTCAGCCATCCATTCACTGACCTATACATTCATCCCTCCCACTCTTCCTTCATAAATCCATCCATCCATCTATCCATCATCTGTTCTGTGCCAGATACTATTCTAGCTGTGAACAGAGAAAAGTATCTGTTTTCATGGATCTTTCTAGTGAACATAAATAAAACACAAAAACTTACATGAAGTGTTAATGATGCTATAGTTCATGAAGACAAATAAAGCAATAAAGGAGAATCAGTAGAGCCTGAACACGTTGGGCTCAATTTTAGATTGGTATTTGGGAAAAGCCTCATTAAAGATATGACGTTGAGGAAAGACCCTAGAGTGTCTCTTCTTGGAGGAAGAGCTTTCCATCTAAAGGGAACAGCAAGTAGAAATTCCCAAAGTTGAGGGTGTGTCTGAAGTGTTCAAGGTGAACAAGAAGTCGAGTTTATCAATGGGCGGAGTGATCCAAAGGGAGGGAGGGAGGAATGGAGAGAGAGACAGACAGACAGACAGAAATAGAGAGAGACAGAGACAGAGTACATGAGTTGAGAGGGCCAAAGATCCTCCAGGGCTGTAGAGCCTTGAATTCTACAATTCCATTGAGAGGTATTTTGCTTTTATGCTAAAAGGTCTAATGCACATAGTCTGGAAAACCAATGACTTTTCCCTCCTGGAGAAGGGTTGGTTGATGTCACAAGAAAGTCCTAAAATCCAGTGGAGTAGCTGGGAAGGATTTTCTGTTGAAAGAGGAAAAAACTTCCAAGTAGTGGAAAGAGGAAATGGGTAGTCATAAAATTGAAATGGTCACCAAGAGAGCCAGGAAGTTAGTCCTCTGTCCCTTCGGGAAGAATGTGAGTGTTAAACCTGGGGCGTGAGAATTTTGGAGTAGCCAAGCAAAGCAGGAGATTGAGTGAGATGAAGTGCAGGGTGACGTGACAGGCGGGTCCACGGCCGAAAACACTGTGACAGTGAGAAAGCAACTTTCCAGGCCTGAACTGGTGAGACCCAGACCATAACACGGACCATAATGCTGTGAAGACCTGAAATCAATCTGCATTCTCCCTCTTCTAGCACAGCAAGGTGGAGTAACATGGCACTAGTGGTAGCAGCAGTCACCACGGCTGTGTTCTAGGACAGGCTTAGACAGGAATGTACTTAGAGTGGTCCTGTACATTCAACTCACTTGACTGGACCACATACAGAAACAAATTACAGGGCAAAACATTTCAGGATTGCAGGTAATAAAGAGTTAATTAGTTGGGGAATTCTAGAAGGCTTTCAAGAGAAGATAAGATGGGCTGGAGCAGTCTTGAAAGGACTCTAGAAGTGTAGCAGGCCGAGCAGGTGGGATTGGACTAAAAATGCTTCTTTGGTTTTCACTTTTCTGTGTTTTACTTCTACATACAACTGCTGAGGTGGCAGCACAAGTAGTACAGGCATCTCATCACAGCCCATCTCTGTTTGCCTTTTTCAGTTATGTTGGTCTCAAGTCTCTTTAAGCATCCTATCTCTGGAGGCAACATGGTATGCTCTAGCAATGCCAGAGTGTTCCTTCTGGAAGAGTTGCTAAGAAGGGGAACCGAAGAAGCCGCCAGGAAGGAAAAAAAAGGCCACAAAAAAGCAAAAGAAACACCAAACAACGAAAGAAAAACCCCAAAGGAATGAGGAGGACCACTGTGCATTGTGCTCTCAGCTGTGCTGTCCCAGGAAGACACCCTCCTCCACTGCAGTGGGGTCCAACTTGAAAACAACATTGACTCTTTCAGTGCTGCTGTTCCCTTGTCTGTGGACAGATAATATCATGTCTCAGATCCTACTAGAGAAGAAACATGAGCTGGAAGAGGTGGAGTTCAGTATATGCAACAAAAAGACAGTTTCTAGTAAAACCAAGAGTTTTAGTTCAGTTTTGAAGAGGCTGATAGAATTAATCTAAAACCTACAGTCAGCATAAGTTAGTAAAAATTCTGCCATTTACCATGTGAACTACTGTTCAAAATGAATTGTTTATTGCTGGATGTAGTAGCATACATCTGCAATCTCAGCACTCAGGAGGCTGAGGCAGGAGGATCATTGCAAGTTTGAGACCAGCCTGGGCCACAAAGTGAGCTCAAGGACAGCCTGAACTGCATAGTGAGACCTTATCTTAAAAAGACAAAAAAAAGGAATTTTTTTTTTTCTAGAAGTGTTATAAAAATACATTGATGTATTTTGCCTACAGAGTTAAGTTTGCAGATACAAACTATGATACGAAGTCTACAGTTTCCCTTTGGAATGTCTAATTGTCTACATAGAAAGACAAAGTGAAGTTGGCATACTGCTATATTTTTTATATAGTATGATTTTTAAATTTAAAATGGTGTGTAGTGTTTTTGTCATACTGACTGTGTTAGAGTTCATAAATTTTAATAATTATAAATGAATAAAAATACATATATTTCTTATTTTTGTATAGTTTAGCTATGCAATTCATATGTTGTTAAGGGTCCTACTCAAGGTCTTATTGCGATAATATTCTTTTTGTAATGGGCTTGTCTCACCCTGGTTGGCATAATTGTGGTGACTCAGTCTTACCTATTTTTCCCTCACTAAGGTTCCACCTTTCTCAATTTTCCTCCTGCAATTTCAAAATGCTTAAATTCATCACCTACAGAAAATAGGGATCATCGCATGCAATTCACTAACTTTCCCAGTGGAGAAAACAGACCACTTTGAAGTTCTTCTTTTTTCAAACTTCATTAAGTTTATGCTAGTGGTTGTCTCAAATTAGTTTTACAGAGAGAGATTTTGCAAATTTATCATTTATAGATTGCATTAAACTGACCTGATTTAGCTATGTTGTTTAGAGAAATGATATAATGTGAATTTATTCCCAACTATTAGGTAGTAAATATAGGGCGATTACCAGCAGTGTACAGCATGGGCAAAGAATCCCCTAAGTGATGTATCTATTTTATCTAGAAGGCCAAATGCTTTCACATTCACTTACTCATTTAAGAGAAATTTACTGAGCAACTATTATACCCCATCATTGCACCAGATGGTGAGACTGTCAAGGTCAATAAGCCTGGAGAGGAAGAAAAGCACTGAACAACTACTCAAGTAATAACACTCAGGAGGAAGAGCGCTGAGCAAAGATCCACAGCAGGAGGTGGGTGGGAGTCAGGAAGCCTCCAGAGAACAGGCTTGAGAGTAGAGCAGGGAGGTGCTGGAGGGCTGGGGAACGTGCTGGAAGAATGTGCTGCAGAGAGAGCCCAGCAGTGCTCAACCCAAGTTATGGGAACTGCTGGGCCCAGGCAGGAATGGGTGCAAGGAAAGGGTGATCATAAATGTGATGCTGACATTAGAGACCTGGGGAGGTTTGTAAGCAGGAGAGAAACCTGCTGGCTCTACATTTTAGAAGGCTCCCCATGAAAGCGATGTGCCACAAGCCCAGGGGTTGTGGGGTGTGGCTGAAGACAGAATAAAAATGCTCCCTAAGTGTGCCAGAGAGCCCAGGCAAAACGTGATGCATCTATTCAAAGGCAGTGAGAATGAGAATATGAAAGAAAGGGTAGATTTGAGAACTAGTTCCAGGGCTCAGTTAACTGCCCTGCTCTTTTTTTCCCCAAAGTCCACATCCATGTCAGGGACGAATACAATCTTTAACCAAAGCAGGGATGGGGAAACACGTGTTGTGTTTGGGCTGAGTGACGTCTCCATCAGCCCTGTTTCCTGCACAGATGAAAGGTGAGGAAGGCCAAACACCTTTTTCTCCTCAGAAGTCCCAGAACACTGGGCTGATAGCACCCGGGGTAAAATTCTCCCTGCCCAATTCTCCCTGGAAAAGACCCACAGTTCCTCTCCCTTCTTCCTTCTCCTTGTCCACAGGCTGTGTTGTGGTGGGGCTCCAACCAGCCTCCTTCTTCCCTGGGGCAGGGTCCAAGTGCCAGCAGGGCAGAGTCCAGCGGGGGAAGCCCAGGTCATCTACATCTCCTCCAATCAAGAGTCAATGGCGGGAAGGTGCAGAGCTTTTGGGTTGCAAGTACCTTCCAGCCACTGTAGGTCTGACGAGACCTTGTTGGGATCTGGGATTCACAGTGATGTGGCTGTTTGAGCTGCTGCTCTAGCTCTGGTCTAAAGGCATGGTCAAGGGCAGGGCAAGCGGGACACAGAAGACGTGGTGACATGGTAAGCAACCTCTCCTACATCAGCTCTGTTATTTCTCCCAAACTACTTGATCTGTCTGAGCACCATTTACTTTTCCATAAGGAGGGCCAAAAGTGAATTTGCTTTGTGGCTATGAGGATCTATCTATCTATCTATCTATCTATCTATCTATCTATCTATCTATCTATCATCTATCTATCCATCATCTATCTATAATACATTTCACAATGCAGTGTAATAGTCTCATTCTTGTCTCACCTTCCATAGGAGAAGGAGGGTCCTTGTCTGAAGACAAGATGTCTTTCAGGTGCAGACACCAATAGATGCTCTATGAAACTCAGTCTAACCCAAATTTTCCTGTTCCCATAGTTGTTTACTTTTTCTATAAGTGCATCACACCCCTCTTTGCTAACTGGTGCTTTGAAGACAGGTCCATTCAAATATGTATTTTCTTCTCTGCCCTGGAGATGGTCCCACCCTCCTCCATCACTAGAGGTGGGATCATGCCTTGCTTGCATTTATTTATTTATTTATTTATTTCCAATAAGGTTGTAGGAGATTAAACAGTTTTAACAAGATTGGAATTTGTTGCTGTTTCACTTAAAGTGGAGGGGGAAAATGGGAGGGTACAATGATATGTGTTGAAAATGAGGCAGAGTGTCTTTCTTTAAATTTCACATTTAACCCTCTCCTCAAGGTCTATCTGTACTTTACCTCAAGTGAAGCAAGAGTGAGTATAAGAGGCTAAAACCAGATAAAAGTATATAAATGATGACAAAGAGTTCAAAAGGTCACTACACGTGATGCCTTCACATGTATCCTCCTATTTTGATGTCCATAGTGCTTAGCATATCTCCTTCGAGTTTAAGATACCTACCCAACCTCCAGCTTGCACATTAATACCCTCAGTAGAAGGGATGATGAGAAAATAGAGGATGTATCCTCTCTTTTAAGTCTATAGTATAGCTGTGTGTGTGTGGGGGGGTCTGGTTTCCTTCTATTTCTCTTTTGCCAGAACGTAGTCTCATAATGTCCCTGTAGCTATATGAGTCTGGAAAATATAGTCTTTTAACTGGACAACATATTCTCAGGCAGATGGGAAGAAAGGACTTTATGGTGAGCTACAAGGGCTTGCAACATTAGACATCATTTTCTTCCCTTTTTTGAGGAAAGGGAAATGATAAATGGTGGTTTTAAGCATATTCTGATTATTTAGCACTCCATAAGAAATTATCACAATCTTAATGACTTAAACCAACAAATATATTCTTGGTTCACAATCTGTGGATCAAGAATTTGTGTGGGATCCAGATCCATCAAAGATGGAGCCTCTGTCTACCACCATTATCTCTGCTGCAGCAGCTTGGAGAGGTAGAGATGGCTGGGATGACATTCCTAGGATCTCGGGTCCAGGATATAATCCCTGGCATATGTGGGATTCTTTGGTTCTGTCTTATTGTGTCCCCAAGATAACTTACCTACTGTCATCTTTGGCACTTTGGCTGGTATAGCTGGAGCTCCTGAGTGTGGCTGGACATTTGTCTCTTCTTGGGCTTCTCTACATGCCCAACTTGGACTTCCTCACAGCATGGCACTCTCTGGAAGTTGGATTTCTTCCATTAATGGCTGACTTCATCGAGAAAGAATGTTCCAAGAGACAAAGGCAGAAACTACCAAGCTCATCATAACTAGCTCAGAAGTTAAGACTTCCATCATGACTCACTGATGTCAGTCTAGATTCAAGTGATTGGGGATGAAACTTCACATTTCACTGAGAGAAGTAGCAAAATTTTCCTGCCATGTTTTACCCACTACATCTCGATTGCTTAAGAAAACACACATAGAAAGCCAGTCGGTCTGGTCTTGATCATGCCCTTTCCTTTATTCTACATGGGTCTAAGCAGCATATGTATATATTTTAAAGCAGTGAATTAAAAATTTGATTTAATTTAAAATTTGCTACATAGCAGTGCAAGTAGTGAGAATTTGTAACAGTGGTATTTTGTTGGGTGCATATAGCTTCCAGTGAAATGGGCCCTGAAACTTTGCACTGAGCTCTTCAGGTTAATTCTCTTATTACCTGAAGCTTCCACCCACTCCCCTCAAATCTTCTCGCTATCCTCCTACCAGCTAAAAAATTGGGCCGCTGCCCTGCTGTCTCTTTCATATCTGTGAATACTCTCTTAGGTCTGGGAAATCAGATTGTCTCATTTAAATTTAATTTGAATTTCTGTTTGAAGAATCAACCTGAGACATCAAAGAGAATCCAAAAAATGTGCTACACAATAAATGATCAAATGAATTTTGAAAACATTGCACTTTTATATCTGGAAATATTAGATCAAACCTCCAATTTCTTTTATTGCTAAATTAAAGAGAGACTTAAAAGCAACTGCTATGCAAGTTTGACACTGCATTTAACCAACAGACAAATTGTTATAACCTGGTAACGTTATAAACCACCAACCCTTACATTCTTTATCTAATTCATAATGAGTCAGATTTCCTTAGTCTCTGAGCTTCAACGTGATTTCAAGTTAATTTTCTTCAACTCATAAAAATATTATTTAAAGTACAGGTCACAGATGCCTAATTTGCAATCAGGGAATAATTAAATTACCAGTTTATCTGTGCCAAACAGACTGAGTTTGGTGTGGAAATGTGGCCTTTGAGAAACTAACTTCTCAAAAACAATTTTTTCACCTTAATTATTTGTGCTTTTAATTTTTTAAGATCTAAAGTCCCTTTTTGCATGTAACGCATTGAGAGAGCAACATTAGAAGCTTCCATGCCATAGTGAATTTGCCTTTGCCATGGGTCCTGGCAGGTGCTTGAGAAAACACACAGGTGGTGAAAGCACACAGCTGGGCCTTCCAGGTGCAAAATGGCCTGAGAAAAGCACCTCCTAAATGAGCGAATGGCCATATTAGGCCCCATCAAGAACTTCAGAGCTGAACAGAACTTGAATAGGTGACACCCTGGCATGCCAAGAATGCAGATCATAAAGTAGTGACTGAGAAGTCATGGATCCTAGAGAGAAACTTCAACAAATTATCATGGTCCAAAGGAAAGAGCAACTTCTCCATCTAAGTGAATGGGGAAGGTTTCTTTATTATCAAGTGGTCACTTAGAACTAGGTTGGAAGAAATCAAGAATGAAAATCAGTAGTGATGTTTTTCAGTTAAACATTATTTTTAAAAAATGTATGAAGTGTTTCTTTATTTTGTTTCATATTTTTCTTAAAGAAAGAAATATCCACACCATTCTGAGGGAATGCCACTCCGGTATTTGCCTTCCTTAACATATAGGTGATGGAAACAACTGAAGCCAGAAAAACCTGGATAGAGCTAAGGGGCAGCTTTAGGATGACACAAGGGATGCATTTCTGGTCATGTTGTGTTTTAGACCCTGTGCAGCACCCAAATAAAAAACAAAGTAGGCAACTCAATGTAGAAGGTAGGAGCACACAAATCAGATGTGTGTATCTCAGGATTAATATCATGCTTCTGATACTTACATCCTTGGAAATGCCTAAGAAATGTCACCAACAACAGCACATAAAGAAGAAAATAAAAGGGTTCTGCTACCAAGTTCTGGGAAGCCCAAGTTAGCAGTTAAACAGAGGAGGAGAAGACCATGAAGCAATCCAAGGGATATCAATCAGACGTGGGAGGAATGTCAGACCTGTACTGAAGCAGATATCAAGGAAGTGGGTTCCAAGAAAGGTTGGCAGTTCCAATTTTCAATAGTAAGGAATTTCAGTGGGAGGAGAATGGAAAATGGTCCATAAGATCGGGTGACCTTAGGAATTTTTAGTCATGCTGATAGGAGAAAAATCTCTGGAAAAGTCATCAATGGACCAAAGCCTAAGAAAAATGAGATGGAGAGGAGAAACTATATAGCCAATGGCAAGAACTTCCTCATGCCAAAGAGAAAAGAAGTGAGACAATGCCAAGATAAACATGGATTCTTAGTTGCATGTAAGATGGAAATCAGATAAAGCCGAATTTTTGATCCGCCTATGAGGCCCTTTTCAGGACTTTCTAAAGAAAGGGTCCTGGCACCTGCTTTCAAGGTGTCCCAGGCAGCTGAGGGCTTTTGCTCATGAACTGGCATTGTATCCTTTTTAGTGTCAGTGGCCCTGATTTTGAATGTTGGAGGCTATCTGCTCTTTCTATGTTAAAGGCCCCATCGTCACTTAGAGCCAGCAGCTACCAGTAGGCTTCAGGACCTCATCTGCCCACCTGCAATGGTGGCTCCTGATACTCTGCTGTGCTTCTCTGTCATTCTCTGCTGACAGTCCCCTTTTGACACCAGCTGATGCCGACTGCTTTTGGCACCAGAGCCTTTGGTGTTAGCAGCTTTTAGTGTACCAGCTCAGCCTGCTCTACTGGCGATTGGAATGACAAGTAGCCAAAAATAAGCCATCCAGAAGAGGCTTTGTTAGGACTTATGATGCAGCAAAACAGAGAAGAGGGGCATGAAGTAGGGATGGCTGCTTATAAGTAAAAGAGGTGAGCATGCGCAGTGTCAGACTTTCTGATTTGTTGTGAGTGAGGTGTGTGTGCCTCGCATCATGATTGAGGAGGGGTGCATAGGAGTGGAATCATCCATGAAGACTGAAGTCCTCCAGAGAGCCGTCTAGGTTAAACCCATGTCTGACGCCTGCTAGAGCCAAAGCAAATATCTCCCTGAGCAGCTGTGAGATGCCTGGCATAGCCGGGACAGCTGTGAAAAGCTTGAGGCACCCACAGAAGAAAAATAAAAAGTACCTTAGAGGGAGCATCAGGCCTTCTCTCCTGCTTGAGTAGCAGTGCTCCAAAGAACATTTTAATAGAATGAGAGATGCCCTCATGCTTATGTGCTGATGCAAATGTTTCAGGTGGGGATGTAGGGGAGAGGAAGAATTTCGTTGTAGAAGCAATGTCCTTGATAAGTCTCCATGATATGAGTCCAGAGTCCAGGAGGAAGAAAGTGAAGGTGGATGCAGACACAGGTCATTTGTGATGAAGAAATGAGAATTCATCAGGTGATCAGCTGCATTAACACAAAAGCATATGATACAAGATCATAATTAAAACCCAGTTGGGATGGAGTGGCAAAACAGTGCCTCTGGTATTGAGGTAGAGGTGTGCCATAGCCATGACAAATGAAAAGATCACAGAGTGGGAAAAGGTGAAAGAAATTCTGGTTGCCATGTATCACCAGTTTTTAAGGTTAGAGTCCACTAATTCTTTTTTTATTTTAAAATTTATTTTATTTTATTTTTCATTCATTTATTTTTGGTACTGGGACTCAAACTCACAACCTTGTACTTGCCAGGCAGGCACTGTGCTGCTGAGCTATATCCCCGCCCCCCCATTTTAGTTTTAAAGAGAAGAAACTAACAAAATAACACCAACAAAGACAAAAACAAAGGAACACAAAAACAGTAAAAGGGATACAGGATTTGAAAACAAGATAAAAGGAATGAACAACGGGTGTTATATTATATATTTTGTTTTCATTATAACTTAGTGGACTCTTCAACATCTGGTAATCTGAGCAACTTTGTTGAAGAGTCCACTAATTTATAATGAAAGCAATTTCTCATGCCAGTTAGTCCCTTGCAGAGTTACTTGGCTGCAATGATAAAAACACCAAGAAAATGCATGCATGTGTGCATTGAATATTGTAAATTCCCCTGTGTGAGTGTGGGAGAAGGAGAGAAGGATACAAGGCTTGCGGGCCATTGAAAGTGAGTGTGCTTGTAGAATGAACCATGCTGCTATGCTGGAAAGGATGCTGCATAGGAAAATGTGGATGTTGTATAAATTATAGTGTGGCTAATAAATAGCAACAAAAATACGACCACTCCAAGCATTAGGAGAATATGGAGAAATCAGAATTTGTGTATATTGGTGGGAGTGTGATGTTTCCAGGTTCTTAAAAAGTTAAGTACACCCACTGTGTGATCTAGTTTCAACTCTGGAACTTGTACCGGAGTGCTTAAGAACTTTAGTTATTTATCAAGTTATACAATTTAAGTAGATGCAGTTCATTGTCTATGAATTTTGTCTGAGTAAAAATTATCTGCATGATTTTTCTAAAAATGTGTTTGTGCATAGTGAGAAAGTGAGATAAACCAGTAATTTAGAGATCTCAGTGTGTTTCAGGGACCTATTTTATGGGAGCATTTGAGCAAATGAACTGGAAGGCTGGAAGTTATGATTGGAAAGCTGTATGTATCAACTAGCTTTAAGGCAGAGTTATTTCTTTTGACAATAGGGTGAGGCACAAGACTGGAAGAATAAATAAGAACAAGAGGAAAACTTCAGCGATGTGAGGCCTCTACGCTGTATGATGTATCTATGTTCACATTAATATATGCATTGGAAATGATGGCTGGGGAGAAGTAGAGGACTTGAATGAGCAGCTAAGATACTCAGAGGATTGGTGAGTCCAGAGGAGGCTGGGAGATGGTAGCAACAAAGATAGCTTGATATAGTACAGTCAGATTGCAGAGACTTGGGAGTAGGGTATTATAAGCTGGGATTTGGGGTGTAGTAGCATGACAATGTCAGTGAGGGTCCAGAAGGTCAGAGAAACCAGACTCAGCATTTGAATGGATAGTTTAAGGAGATAATTAGATATGATGGTTCTCAGAGAGAAATACTGCTGAGGACCAGAGAAGGACTTTGGAAAGAGCTGAACAAAAGAGATGAAGTTGGTTGATCATGGAGAATTAATGTTCTGACAATCACTGGGCTAAACAGGGATGGGAAGCATGATATTACTTATCACTACCCTCTCTGATGGTAGTTCAGAAACCTCAGGATTTGGGTGTGGTAAGGGCTTCTACAGTGATCTTCCATGGTAGCAAGCACACTGTGAAAGTCATGCGTATTGCCTGCTGGGAACAAGGGTTTCCTAAGAGGCCTGTGCCAGTCCTGAGGTCAGTGGAGTATGGATAGCTTCCCCAGTAGACCAATGGTAGATGAATGACTTAATGTAAAAGCCAATGGGAGGGATAGGGGAGGGACGGTACCACTGGCTGGGCAAGGGCCATTCTACCTGGGGAGAGAGGTTGGAGGCTGGACAGCAGGCAACCATCTCACACATACTCTGAGTCCTTTCCAGTAGTAAAGCCACGTGCAAGTCACAAGGTGGAGGATATGCCTGAGAGAGGAGGACGTTAGGAGTTGGAAGAGAGCCCAGAACCCCAGTCAGGGGCCAGTGAAGCTTATCCATCAATGCTCTGGAGATGGCTACTATATTCTCTGAACCCTGCTATGACTCTCTGCACACTACCAATATGGGATTACAACCTTGCCTTGGGATTATTCAACTGTGCCTCGTTCCTATTCCAGCTCATTTTTCAATGGCAAGGGCTATGTTTTTTCATCTCTGAGGTTCACTTTTCTCTCTGTACTCTATCTTTTACACTATCCATCGCCCATCCAAACCCTGTGGCTTGGCATGTGATGTAAATAAAATTTGGTCAAGTGAGTGAACATGCGAGTGAATTATCCATGCTAATTTTGAATGAGCAGAAACAATTTTCTGTATCATATCAATGCATTGTCCAACTTCTTTCCATGGAAACCCTTTTAGAATGTGTTCTGCTTGAGAATTCCTTCCACTGAGGAAATGCAAAACTTAGCATGCTGAAGTGTGTACCTTCTCAAGATTTCAAACACTCAGGTTTTAACCTTTTGTATTCCTTTGATCAAGTTCTTTTGGGTATTTAGAGAGAGTGCTAGGTTATATCTTGGCTTTGAAAGGAAAGAGATTACCGAGCCTTTTATTATCTGGTAATGAACATTTCTTGATTTATTTGGGAGAGTTATAAATGTAGCCTGCTGCAGACTAGGAGGCCCCTGTGGAGGTGAGGCCGATTGTTGGAAATGGGAATAGTTATATAAGTCTGGATAAAGGAATGCACTCTTACTGTATATTCACATACACGCAGGGTTGTGTGCCGCAAGGTGGGCGATTGCCACTAACAGGAGTGCTAATATGATGTATTAAATGTCAGGCCGGCATCGCTGGGTGTGCATATCTCTCCTGTTGTACTGCCTGTTTATGCTTATTCAGCCCTTTGAATAATTTAACACATTTCATACTCTAAATTACTCTCAGCAATTTGATGGGGCTTCTGGCAGTTTACTTGAAGCGCTCAGTGTTAGGTCAACGTAGGGTCCCAGCTTCTGCTAAATAGAAGTACTCTGCTTACTTAGAAAAACATAATTAGTTTTCTTCGCGAATCTCTTCGAGGGTGGGTGGGGTGGAGAAGCCGGACTGGATGGAGCCAGTGTGTGTATCCGTTCAGCTGTCAATCCAGAAGAGTCCGGGAATCTGAGAGTTAAACATTTAATGGGGCAGGAGGCTGGCCTTCAGGAGAAGGAAAAGTTGAAGGGCACGGAAAACAGTTTGAGTGTGCTGTGCAAATGCGTGCGTATGATAAATGACCCTCATTGAGTCAACACTGACAATCCTCCTTTCAATTTAATCCTTATGTAAAACTGGCCTCCCCAATGAGCATGGGCTGCACTGGTAAAGGCAGAGCTGTCAGGGAGTGGTGTTTCCCAGTGAAATAGCGAGCTACTATCCAACTGGAAGACTCTTTGTTTCTTATCTGTGTCCTCAGTTTACCTGTGTGTAAGCACTGGTGATAATATAGAGTCTTGTTTTTCCAACTCTCTCTCTCTGGAACTACAGTTTTGATGACTCTCGGAATACTTATATTTTCTCAGTGCTCTAGATAGTCTGGCTTCTTTAATGTTCTAATAAGATGATTTTAAGAAGTCTCCCTCCCTGCATCCTTTCTCCATCTCTCTTCTGTGCACATCCAGGATAGAAAGGGCACAGACTTTTGCATGAGGTGAGCACTTTCAATTAAGACTGAAAATCTTACCTTTGATGATACAACACCTTGGGTGAAATCCTGAGTATTCTAATGACCCTGGCCAACCAACATGGTAGCAAAATGATGATGTAGGAGGCCACAGGCTTAGCTCTTTATTATGTGACAGCAGGACTCTGATTGACTGTCCCCTCTGGGTTTGAACTCCTCCATCCGTCACTGGATATGCTGAAAAAGCTTCTTGGGGATTTGAAGAGCCTTACACATACTGAGACTCCATAATGAAGTGTTTGCTTATCGTCGTTTTTTACCCCTTTTCAAATAGTCTGAGCCTGCATTGTAACCTTAGGTCAAAACTATTTGGGGTGGTGCAAACCCATGATAAACACGCGCTTTTGAAGGTTAGAATGGCATCCCTTTAAGTACATCAGATTAATTTTTTATTAAAAAATTTTTTTAAAACCTTCAAACCGCCAGAAGACCAAATGTATGTACACGTGTATCTGTATGTAGATATGCATGCACATTTATATTTATCACATAAGTGCCCCCAAGTACATAAGTAAAAAACTTTGTATATGGAACATTCCTCTATAATAAACATCTGCTTAAATTATTTTAAGAAAGTAAAGGTATTTTGAAAAATTAGCAGAACTTTAAGTATAACTATGTGTTTATCAGCATGCACTATAAAAGAAACATTCTATCCTTCGTTTGAAAGTTTATATTTTTTCTAAGAAAGAAAAGCACAGTTATCTTATCTGAGAAATAAAGACCCTGGAGAGCAATACAATTTCCAACCTGCAATACACTTCAATAGCAGTCGTTATATATATATTTATTAAATACGCAAAAAATGTAAGAATTTTTTATAGCTACAATTTTGTCATTCAACAACACTGCTTTATGGCTTTATGTAAATATATATTTATAATTTTCCCTTTTTGACCAAAGAGGTACCTTAAATGGCTAACATTAATTTATCCCAATTAGTTTTATATAGAAGAGAGGCCATATTTTTTCTTAATAAACATGCACCTTCATTAGAAAAAATATATCTATATTATAATGGTCATATTGATTATTTTTCTTCTATCATGGCAGAAAGTTGCCTTTCTATATATTTATCATCAAAAGCAACATTTTAAAATCTCCTGTCGAGGTTTCCGTTAAGCCATATTTCTAATGAACACAGGACAAGTTAATTTTACTACTGTCCACATCCCACCACTGAACCCAGAGCTGGAACAGTGTAACTATGCTTGAGCTGAACTCTTCCCCCATGGCTGGAGTAATAGTGTCAGTGTAACCAGTAGGGAGCTGACACATTTGGAGTTGAGGGTATGTGCACACAATGTTCCAGTGTCTGACTTAAGGTAATAGTGTTCTGCAAGCAAATGTTACTTCTGAATCTCAAGCATCCACCAGGTAGACATATGAAGTCAGAAGACAGTCTTTCTCAAAAGATATTCATGATAATCCCACTTGAATACCTAAGGGCATGTGGTTTGTAGCATTCAGGAAGCAGGAAAGCAGACATTAGAGTCCCTAACTGTTAGGTCTTTCTCTGAAAGATCATTTTTAGCTAAGGGCAGAGGTGTCTATTCATGCAGATGTACAGCTTTTACACCTTTTGCCTGTAAACAATAGATTTTCCATGTAAAAAGAAAGGGCAAATACAATCCGCTATCCATTTTGACTCAGTAAAAAGATGTAGCACACAATCTCCTTTCGTTTTTTTCCTCTGTTTGTTAGTAACTGTTGCTAAGAACGACTTTCTCCATCTGAGAGCTTAAAGAATAGATCTCATTACATAATTCACCCTTGATAATTCACTGCTCTGTTCCAGAATCTCACAAATGAAGGAAAAATATTCCAGGCCAATCCTTAGGTACAATTATGGTAGGAACATGCAGTGACAGAACAAAATTCAAAAGTAAACTATTCTTAACTCAATACTTGTTATTTTATTAATATCAACTTGAGTCACTTTCCTGAAGACAGAAGTGTACATTTTCATATGAAATCTCCTGGTTTTAAATATATTAACCAATTAAAATATTTTGAAATATTGCACAAATATGTCTAGGCGTTCAAAGATTGTTTTCCATTATATCCTAGCACTTGATTCTTCATTCTTCAAGCCTTTCCCAAAATAAATATTGCTTGTAACTATCCTAGAAGCTTCAGATTTACTGTCTTGTCCCAGTAATAACGAACATGGGTATAACCTTACACAGGTAATTTCTGCTTTCATATTTTGGAGATGAAATTAATGTCTCCCTTTTAAGTTATGTAGCCATGGAGGAAAAAAAAATATTTTTTGGTCCTGGGAATTGAACTCAGGACTTTGCACTTGCAACATTTTTTTGTAAAATAAATTTTTAAATTTATTTCCTCCTAGGGCCAAATTGGAAAATATGAAGTGATTCTTCTAAACTAAATTCAAAACATGTCAGGAAGTAATCCACTCTTAAAGCCTAATGGCACACACCATTTTGAATAATGTCAGGGTTCACAGAAATAGCGAATAATTCACTCAAAAGTCAAATTGTCAGTGATTTAAAGATTTTCTTTTCCATTGTAGGTGAAATGGGTGGTTCTTTCCTAGTATTTCCATAAGATACAGAATTCCATTCTGACAGGAACTCCTTTTTTCATAGATATCTTTAAAAGTACATGAATAACAACTTCCAAACCTCTTTTTCCACAGAGACAAAAATCTGCCATAGGATTCAATGTAGGAAACTTCTAGATCCTGGCCCCGTGAGTTCTGGAGTCATGATGGAGCTCTTTCAGAGAACATTGCAGTCAGTCTCTGTGCAAACTGCTTCTCAGTCTTAAACAGCCCTGTTGCTATCTTCCACTCTCCCCAGCAATTTCACCCAGGCTTCCCACCTACCTAAGGCCTGTCCAGCTTCTTGGTCTTCACTCACTCGTTACTTCCCTTTGCTCAGCTCTCTTCATGCCAACCAGGGCAGAGGAAGTGCCCTTCTTTGGACTTCTTTGTCCTCACATCCCTGAAAGCTCTAGGTCACACTTTGGGTCACCATGCATATCTGGACCTGATTACCACTGCTGGGATGCCTAAAGCAATAGGAGCCACCCAACCCTGAAAGTTTTTTGCACAACCTGGTCCCCCTTCCTGTCCCCTCTACCTGCTTTGTGCAGATCCATGAGCTTTTGTTGAGCCAATGGAATTCCTTTTATATCTTCTCTGCCACTAGTTTACCTCAGGTTGTTCCACCTTCTGCACTGTCAGATGAAGTCATTTGATTATCATGCCTGTGAAACACACACACACACACACACACACACACACACACACGCACATCTTGGCTCCTTATTTACCCACAACTCTCAATACCAGCCAGCTTCATTTTCTCAATACTCCCCTCACAAACCTAAGTTCCACCCAAGCATCTTCTCAGAATCCTGTGGGCTCTCTGCCTCTCTTCCTGATCTCTTCCCAGCTCTTGGTGCCTATTCTGCACAGGTAAATTAAAGAATTAACCACAGTTCCATTGTCTCTTGCCAGAGCTTCATTTTCAGGAGGTTGTTTCTGTTCACACCAGACACTGATGCGCTTTGTTTGGAGTAAGGAGACTGCACGCCCAGGCTTTATGACTATGTACTCCAGAGGTGTTGATGTCACCCAAGAAAATGGGGACCCAGCCCTGGCATCACTCACAACCGATCGCTGTGTCTATGGTAAAAGTGGGACATGGCGGGACAGCTTTCTCAGCATTCCTGAAATGTGATGCATCTCTGGAGACCACCATCAAAGTTATTGGAAATTCCCACCCTGAAGACCGCTGATGAGCTCAGGGGGCTCTGGAGGGCATTTGAGAGCAGGCCAACAGGCAGTGTCCAGGAAGAGAGAGGCACAGAGTGGAACGGTGTCAGGCACTGTTGCTGGGTTTTCTAGAGGAAGCCAAAGGAGTGAAAATGAATGATAAGATGTCATTTCTCCTCTTCTGCTTAGTCTGACAATATTTGTGCTGGATTGATGCTCACTTTATTTGATATACATAGAGAACAATGTATACATGATAAAAAAAAAATTCCTGGTCATTAATCTCATTTGTCAAGCAAGAGTAAAAGTATTGAGATTAACTGAACTTACTCTGACTCCCAAGATCTGAAGGGTGAGATAACTATTAACTACAACTGGAATTTTGAGAATTATTGGCAGTGAATTGTTTTCCACAATAGCAGCAGATCACTGGGAGATTAGGGAAACCTGCGCCTTTCATTAGAACTTCTAGTGATTTCACCTAGCAGAATTCCTGGGTAAATATTGCTTGAGAGGAGGAATTACACCATAGGGAGAGATCAAAGCAAAATACTATTTTTTGTTCAGTCAACAGGTATGTAAATTCACCACGTTAAACCGCTTAAGTGGAGCAGAAGTATTAGCAAATCTATTCTAGCTGAAGTATAAATTAAGGGAAGAGTTAAGATGAACCTTAAAGGATATTTATTTGCTGTGCAAAGTAGAACACATCTTTCAGAGTATAGAGAAAGTGGGGGAAGTGAATCAACATGGCAAAAGGCAAGGGGAGGGGCCACATTCATGGTGGAGGGCCTAAAGGTTGGGACTAATCTTTCAAATTTCCATTTCACAATGTCCCACTTTATAGCTAGACCCAACAGGTTGGACCTCATCTCAAGAACATATAGCTTGGATTACTTATGCCTTTCCTTCCCTGAGGCACTGTACAGGTGATGATCTAGAGGAACCTTAGCTCATTAGGGCCTGAATGGGCCTTGGAGAGCCTACAGTCATGAGTTTTCAATGTGTGGACCCCGAAAGGGCACTACATGTTGAAAAAGTACAGACCAGCTGGATAGGGCTTAGCACATCCTTCCCTTTTCTACCTAGTAAGAATCATTTGCATTTACTTTATTCAGTTTATTCAGTCATATGGAAATCACTGATTAAATCCAACTCCATAGTTCATGAGTAAGAGTGGAGTGGGGCTGTGCCTGCCATGCCGTCTACCATCACTTGCTACCTGACTCGCTTTCCTCCTAGTACATTAGAGTGATGGCTTAGTCTATGTGATTACCCTCTACCCACAGATCACCAGCCTTGCTGGACATTCTTGTAATAGGAAAATAGAATAATCACGGGGATGTTAGGATCACACAGGAAAACAGAGGTGAAGTACCTGAAATCCATAAATGCAAGAAACTCTAACTCCGTTTTGGGAGGCATCTGTCATTTGGCAAGATGTGCTCACTAAGATCCAGGGGCTGGGGATTTAGCTCAGTGGCACAGCATCTGCCTGGCAAGTGCAAAGTCATGAGTTCGAGTCCGGATACCAGAAAACAAAACAAAACAAAACAAAACAAAACAAAACAAAACAGACTAAGATCTATGATCCTACAGAGAACAGAGCTGGGGTTGCTCTGGAAGTGCTGAAAAGCTTGACTGGTCATTTTTATTTTCAGTTTTGGATGTATATGTGGTAGTTGAAAGCATACCATACAGGGTTCTGTAAAGAAGTGCTCTGTTAAACTTAAAGGTTGATTTAACTAACTTTTAATTTTAAACTTGTACTGGAAATTCTTCTTTGAGATATGGTTTTTGTCAATCTGAGAGCAGTGTGCACACCTGTACTACCAGTAGGCATTTCATGCTAATGCATGAATATCAAAAGTTCAAGCCCAATTTGGATAACTTAGCAAGACCTTGTCGCAAAATAAAAATGAAAAAGGAGGCTTGTGGGTATGATATGAAGACTCTAAGTTCAGTTCTCATTACCACATAAAAATACTGTATGTCTTGGTGATATCCCAAATATTTAACAGTATAACCTGAAAACAGCAGAGATGCAGCTCCCAAATATTTAACAGTATAACCTGAAAACAGCAGAGATGCAGCTCCACATGACCGTACAGCTTGCATAAGCTGAATGCTAACCCAGGTGATACTGCAGAGTAATGTAACAGGAGCAAGAAAACTCAGGTTTCAGTTCTGGGGCTCTCATAGATTTGCTGTGTAATTTTGGATGAATCACTTTTTTCTCTGAATTTTAATTTCCTTATTTGAAATGATATTGGCAGCCTCAGTTTTCTCATCTCTACAATTTATAGTTCTAGCCACCAAGTTACAAGGATAAGGCTGGCATTGGAAACTGACAAACAAAAATGTATGCTTTCCTCGAATTTAGGGTAGGAGTTTAGGCTGGTGAGCATTTCTCAATTCCTTACATAAGATCTTTCTAATTACACCATGGTGACTTCATCTTGGACTAAAAATGCTTCCATCTACAAAGTATTCTATAAGATCCTATTCCACCTCTGGAAAAGCCTCCCATTAATTAAAATTCTAATGACTCCTTCTGTTAATAAATCTTCAGATAAACTGAAAAACAGCATTGCATATACATAAAATACTCCATTGCCTCCATTCAACATTTTCTGGGTGAATAGAAAAATTTAAGTTATCTCTAAAACTGTTGACGAACTTGATTTCTATTTATTTGTTAAATATCTCAAGTAAACTCTGCTTTTACTTATTGTCAATCTGTTCAATGTGTAGGCATTGCCACTAGCATAAAGGCTAGTGTGTGAGGCAATCTCAGGCAATATTGACAAATATTTTAAGAACTGAGTGTATAAAATCCTAGTCACATCATGTGTGCTTCACTAGTTTAAATTCAAACCAGTAGCTCTACTAAATCTGTACTTACAGTGGTAGAGAAATATTACTGTGTATAAATTATCACTTTTTATAGTAAGGGAACCTATAGCTGTAATCCATTAAACAAGATGAATATACTCTAATGGCATGAACTATACTGTTTATTATATCTAGCCCAACAATCCCAGCACCCTTGGCATTTTGTGAACTATATGTTTATCTTTGAGGTTAACCACATGCTGCAAACTCTAGCAATGCTTAAGAGTTTGTGTAAAGCCCATGCCATTGTGTGCAATACCACATGCAGAGTAGGATTTTTCCTTTGTGGGCATTCTTCACTTGTAAGGTGAAATATCAACACGATGCTTATTGTATTCATGAGTCGAGTAATCAAATAAAGGTACAAGGATGTATTGAAACTCAATGGAATCTTGATATATTTTTCTGCTGCAAAAATTCTAAATTGAAAAAGAAAGAAGGAATAATAATTGTAGATACTCAGATATACTTGAGTCCATAGCTGTGTCAGTCAAACTTTTGTTGTTGGAACAAAATACCTGGAAGATATTTTTTCCACGAGGAAGGGTTTTACTTGGCTCACAGTTTCAGAGGTTTCAGTCCATGGTAAGCAGGCTCCAAGGTAGAAACATCATGGTGGAAGGGTATGGTAGAAGAACTTTGCTCAGTTCCTGGTGACGAGGAAGGAGAGAGCAGAGGAAGGGACCAAGGCAAGAACACACCCTTCCAGGTCACCCCTCCAACCATGCTCTACCGCCTAACAGCACATTCATTCAGCAATAAACTCATCCACAGATCAGTCCACTGATGAGCATATTGCCCCCATGATCCAATCACCTCCAAATACTCCAATGCTGAAGACATGAGCCTTTTGGGATACACTTTTAAAAATCCAAATGAGAACATTAATCAACCAGTTAAAATCATCAACTATGTTAGATAATTAGGAAACCTGCTGCACTATTTAACTATGCTACTGTGGGCATGTCACCTTTTGTGAGCCTCAGTTTTCTCATGTAAAAATGGAAAAGAAAATGCAAGATTTTATCTAATGATGACTACAAAGAGGAAGCATCATGATACATATCATGCAAGCCTATAGCTTATGGGGTACAGCAAGCAATGAATGTTATAGATTATTATGTGCTGTTTTAGCAAACACTGAAAGCACTACTGAAATTAAATGAGATTTGCAAAATTTTGAAAATAGAAATTAATCAAGGAAAGGTAGGACTATGTCAAACATAGTGCAAGTTAGAAAAGAAAAAACAGAATGTTTAAAATACTATAATTGATACATTGCAGAGATGATTTTGGACCACTAACATACTTCTGCCACATAAAATCTTGAATAGAAGCTATAATGCATAATCTTCAGAGTTAGACACAGAATGTAATTACAATCATGGAGGAGCTCGGGAAGATGATTATAAAATCCTTTGCACATTCCCCAAAATGGCTAAGTATCAGGGGAAAAATTGCCAAAATTTATTGCAGGAAAAGTTTATAAAACTATCCAGGTAATATTTCATTATGCTCAAAGAATAAGGCACTGATCTCAGAGTGTCTATTAGGTGAATTACAAAATAGACATTCAAAGGGCAAAGAATTCCTTTGCTATTTTAAATATCTGTATGAGAAAATGGAAGAAATATCTTCAAATTTATTTTGTTGTATTAGCATAACTTTGAAGCTAAAAAATAACATTATATATGTCTCCAGTTCACCACAAATACAATTGCAAATGTTCTAAATTAAATATTAATAAGATTGAGTTGAAGTGAAGGATGTTTCAATATCAAGAAAGCTATTGAAAGAATTTATTTCATGATTGGTGAAAGGAAAAAGCTTGTTCTCAATGTTCCAATGTCCATTGCTCAGAAAAAATTTCAAGTTGATTCTTGAATTCTTTTTGGTGATTTTATCACCAAAATAACAGATATTTTGAAACCTTGTATGAATTCCTATTAAAATTAGGGGGGATTTTTTTTGTCCTTATTAAGTAAGTTCAAGAAAAATTATAATATTTGTATATTAAAAGTGCAACAAAGAATAAATATGAAAAATTTATGAAATTTTTAAAAAATTGTATTACTGGGGATTGAATAATAGGAGACTCTAATATTGAGTTATATTCATAAGCTCTTAATGTTTTTTAGAATTTTGACACAGATTTTCACTTAGATGCCCAGGTGGGCTTAGGATTTTGAAATACTTCTTCCTCTGCCTCTTAAGTAGCTGGAAGTATAGGCATGTACCACCTTACTCAGTGTGGAATTCATTTGGGAATATTAGTATTTTAATAGATGAAATGTTTCAATAAATTCATATTTGTTTCCCTATTTGAAATATCTAATACCATAAATTTTGATAAAATTAATTAATGTACCACGATCTTTAAAAAACATCACATTTCAGAGAAAATATAAAATTAATTTTAAATTTACCTGTATGATAATTTGAAGATTATTGAAAAAAGTTTTGAAAAAC
Organism: Chinchilla lanigera; assembly: GCF_000276665.1. NCBI lineage: Eukaryota > Metazoa > Chordata > Mammalia > Rodentia > Chinchillidae > Chinchilla > Chinchilla lanigera. The sequence continues at coordinate 22,610,828 of NW_004955416.1, forward strand.
AAGTCATGAAAAAACCTTCTTCCCCAAAATAGAAGAATGCTTTATGAAATTGTACTAAGTAAAACAGAAACTCTTTATAAAAGGCAGTGACAGACAGAGATGCACCAGAGAACTTTATATATCTATGCCAGTGTTTTTAAACTTTTATTATATTATACTCAGAAATTTTAAATAAACACTAAAATCAAGAATCAGCTGGGCTGGGGATACAGCTCAGAGGTACACACCTGGCAAATGCAAGGTCATGAGTTGGATTCTTGGTACTTAAAAAAACAAATGAAAACACCAGGATATTGTTATTGAAATTTCTCACAAACCATTTGGTTTGAAAACATTAAGGTCCTTACTTCCTAATACAGAATGTTTACATCATAAATTACATGTGAACTCATTCACAGGCATTGATTGATATACCTTCATTAGAAAGCACTCTCATAGCTTCCCAGAAAGTTAAATATAAAATTACAATTTCAGTGAGGAATCCACACAGAAGTGTATACCAAGGCAAATAGAAAAGCATATCTATTAAAAACTTGCTTCTGAGTGTTTATAGCAGCATCATTCAAAATGGGAAAAATGTGTAAATAATCTAAATGTCCATCTATTGATGAATGCATGCACAAAATGTGATATGGTCATGTGATAAGTTATAGATATTATTCAACTGTGAAAGGAATGAGTTATGTATACATGCTACAAAATAAATGACACTCAAAAACATTACCCTAAGTAAAAGAAGCCAGTCACAAAAGACCATTATTGTATGATTTTATTTATATGAACTCTTCAGAATAGGTAAGTTTATAGAGACAGAAAGTAGAATAATGGTTGGCGCATGCTTGAAGAATTGGGTACATAGACGTGGAAGGTAATATTGAGAGGATATATGGTTTCTTTTTGGAATAATAAAAATTTTATAGAATTGTTTTTAATAGAGGAAGCACAACTCAAAATATATGATAAGCCACTGATGTGTACTATTTGAGTGGGTGAATTGTACGCCGTATGATATATAACCCGATAAAGCTGTGAAAAATAAACTGTTTAAAATTAAGTTAAAGAAATGAAATAACATTTTTGTGGTAGAGAAGAGATAGCCTAGCATTCAACAAAGCTGAAATCAACAAAGCGCAATATATGTATAGATTTAGATGGGCAAAACTTAATAAGAACTAATTTGGAAAAGAAAGCACTTACAAAAAGCAAAGCTAAAATGCAAATGATAATCTACAAAAGACTTTATAATCCATATGAACAACAAAGGATTAACACTATCAAAATTACATTAAAAAGCAAATATTAAAAGTGAGAAAAGGATATACTTAATAAAAACATTAGAAAAAGAACTCCATTGGTCCAAGAAAATATATTACAGAATGGTCAAAATCACTGCTAACAAAGATAAAGACATTAAAGCTATGATGATATGCTTTGCCTACAAAATGACTAAAAGTGAAAAATACACCATGTTTGTGACAGTATGACAAACCAAAATTTCATATAAAATTAGCATATGCAATTTCAGACATACCTCGTTAAACCATTTGTAGAGTAAAAGCTGTGACCTCACAGATATGCCTTTGCATTTTAATTCTGTAAGACATTAGTTTTACTTGAGTTAATTTTCAAAATCTGGTTTTCACCATTACTATGAGTAAGACTGGAATAGCCTTTCCATGGAGGAAAGGTGTTATACGGCAGTCACAGAGCAGCACCAACAAAAGCACACCCCACAATACAAAACGTACACGGGAAATAAGTCAGAAAGAGAAAACCCAAATACACATGTTGGAAGCAACTAAACCAACTGTGAATGATCTCCCTATAAAAATATTTCCATGGTAAGTTCCTCTAAACCCATCCGTATCTTACACAAATTATTTAGAATAAAAGAAATGTTTAGGCTATTTGATGAAACTGGTATAACATTTTATGGGTGTTGGGTAAGGAGTGTATAAAAGTAGAAATTAATAAGTCAATCACTCTTAACAAATGATTCAGTTACCATAATTACCATAATAAGTGATTAAATTTTAGAATAATCCACTCTAAATTATAAATAAGGCAAAGATATCTGTTCTTATTAATTTTATTATGTACTACATGGGGTGCTCCAGCCACTAAAATGAATTCAGAAAGAGAAAGAAAAATTACAGACATATAATAATTAGCAATTTGGAAAAGTCAAGATTCAATATCAAATTCAGTAGTATTACATAGCTCACTAGTAGACTTAGTGATTCAGGTCAGTGATAGAGTGTTTGCCTCTAGCTAGCTTGTCTTGTATGTACAAAGACCCTGGGTTCAGTCTCTACCACCACATACAAGCACGTACACATACACACACACACACACACACACATACACACACAAGATTACCTCAGAAGTTAATAATGTTAATTTTATATGAGTAACTATTAGAAAATAAAACTCTTTAAAAGGTTAAAATTTATAATTACACTGAAAGACATAAATACCAAGATGCAGAACCAACAGAAGAAATACTTATGTCATGTTAGTGAACATAAACAGACCACTTAACCAGATGAATACATCGTGCATATGGGTAGGAAGACCAAGTCAGGCAGGCAATTTTTCAAAATTAAAATAATTGCCATCAATATACCAGCAGTTTTTATCACATTTCATAATCACATTCTACAACGTAAAGAGAAGAATAAAATGGCAAAAATAAGGGGGACATTTTGAAGATTTTGTAGAATGTAAAAGCATTCTTATAATCTAATATTGACACTCTTCATCAGGCTATTGAGATATTATTGCAGGTCGTACTCTCAATCAAGGAAAAAAACTAAACAAAACCTGTAGTTTCACTTGTCTTAGTTGAGTTAAAAAAAGTCACTAATTTTGGAAGTCATACATCTGCCTATGTAATATTTTATTAGTCTCTAATTAATTTTGCTGTGAATGACACCTCGAAGTGAGACTACCTATCAGGGTAAAAACTGCTCTTCAACGAATGTCACCACCCTCTGTCTTCCCAGGGAAAGTAGCCTTTCACTACCTTCCCCCGCTCTTTGGGGAAAAGATGACTTTTGTGCAATTAACTGCACAAATAATTATTCCTGGGCAAAAGAATTAAGGAGACAAGAGTAGTAAGACTGATAACTTGTCACAGTAACTTTTCTTTAGATTTACAGAACCTGCAGTCTCCAGTGACCTACAGATATCCACAGCCTGCAAGTCAGGACAACAGGCCACACCAAGACAGACAGTGGTCCTGCCTGCAACTCCAGGTTCTTAAGAGACTGAGGAGGAGGATCACAAGTTTGTACAAAGACCCTGGGTTCAATCTCTGCCAATGTGGGTAACAGAAAAATCTTGTCTCAAAATGGAATTTAAATGGGTATGAGATAGAGTTTAATGTAAAAGCCCTGAGTTCAGTTCCCAGGACCAGAAAAAATGAAAAGAAAGAAAAACAACAGAGAAAGAAAAGAAAACTACCCAAAATTTCTAACTACCCTAGAATTTGGCACTACCTTGGTGCCTGCCACAACTCTCTATGCAAGCATTGCCTCTACTGTCTCTCACCAAGATGGTATTTGGCAATGGTCAACATCTTAGGTTTGCCAATTTTCCAAATAAATCTTTTTACTTGCCCTAGTAGTTTGGCCTCAAACCTCTGGCCATCTCAAGTGATGAACAAGTAACATGGGTCCATGTTGATGAGACTACTAAACTGGTGGACTAGGATAGAGAACATGGTACAACCGTACCACTGTGTATTGATAGTGTGTCACATGTATCAGTTTGGTGTATGGCAAAGATGGTATGACAAACAGGTGAAAAGGAATTGGGTTTTCCCATCATACTCATGGGAATATGAATGTACACAACCTCGGTGAAGAGCAAATTGGTAAAGTCAAGTGAACATCAAGATCCAACAGTATCTATGAGAGAGAAATCCTAATAACATGAATAGTGCATTGAGACTACTTTATGAAGCATGGTTTCAAATAGTAAATTAACTGGCCAAGAATAAAGAAACGAATCAATTTGTGAGCTATGACTTATTTTACAATGGAATATTTCAATCATTATGGTTTGAATCTTAAATGTCCCCCCAAAGCTCATGTACTGAAGGCTTGGTTCCCGATGCAAAGGTTTTCAGAGGTGGAAGCCTAGGGAAGGTAATTGGATTTGAGGACTCCAACCTCACCAGTGGATTAATCCATTGATGGATTCATGATTAAAAGGCATTTTTTGGAGGTGATGGAAATGGAGGGGGTAAGACTCACTTGGAGGGAGTAGATCATGGGGGCAATTCTTGGAAACCAAGCATAACTTACAAAGAATAACATGTTTTCCAACTGCAATTATTTTATATATGTCATAATTGGTAACTATTGACTTAAAAGAACAATTTCTGCTTGGTGAGACCAAATTAGGGGAGGTATTACCAGAATAGGGACAACTAGAGATGTAGGTTTTGTGTAAACCACCCCACAGCTCCATTCTCTTGCCAGGGTATAGAAAGGACTTTGACAAAGGATACTCTTCTGCGGAAAATGGTGTTAATCCTGGCTGTGGTCCCTGAAAAGAACCCTCCTTCAAAGCAAGATATACATGTCAAAATTTAGGTGTCTACAAGTGTTACCATATTTTAAAGGAGGTCTTTGAAGATTTAGTTAAATTAAGAATTTGGGGGATAAAATCATCCTGGATTATTTGGCTGGCTCTAAATATGATAAGGGATAGGGTGTGTGTGTGTGTGTGTGTGTGTGTGTGTCCATCTATATTTGTGTATTTGGGACTGCAACTGAACCCAGGGCTGTTGTACTGAGCTACAAAATCAAATCTATTTTATTTTATTTTATTTTATTTATTTTATTTTATTTTATGTTTTATACTCCCAGCAGGGTCTCATTAAGTCCCTATGTTTCCCAAGGTGGGCTTAAAATTGGGAATGTCCTGCCTTAACCTCCCGCAGAGCTGGGGTTGCAAATGTGTTTATAAAGATCCACAAAGTAGAACAGAGGAGAAGGCCTCGTGACCATGAAAACAGCAATGGCAGTACCATGGCCAGAAGCCATGGAATATCACAAATAAGCAGTCACCAGAAACTGGACAGAGGTAGAAAGAAGAATCTAACAGTCTCTGGAGAGCACATGGTCCTGGATGTATTGCAGTTACAGACTTCTGGCCTCTGCAAGTGCAAGAGAAAAACTTGTGTTGTATGCTCCTTAATTTGTAATCATTTCTTAGAGTAGCCATGGAAATGAACACATTGACCAATTAGCAGAAATTTAATCCTGAAAATGCACTCAGAGGCTGGTATTTGAACTATAAATGATAAAGATTAAGCCAAAGAAGAAGTCACTTAGATTTTTTTGGCACACTAGATTGACTCTGGGGAAGAAATAGCCAGTGTGGAAATTGCTTGTTCAAATGGCTGAAATCACTCCAGCAAGAGACAGGCAGCCACAGGGAACCACAGAAGACCATGAGCAGGTCCTTCCCCATCCCACCAAGAGTCTTCAGGCCTCTGAAGACCTAGGTGCAGTGTGTGCACAGGAACTTCTCAAAGGAAATTAATCTAATGTAGGAAAAAGTCGCTGATGGACCCTAAAGAATTGGGAAGATGGTGGGTGGCCTTTATATGCCTCTGATTTATAAGACACAAATGTTTTATTTACTTTTGCCCTTTGCTGTGTCTTTGTTCTTATGCATTGTCCTCCAAGTGGCCACTAAGCTATAGAAAGGAAAACTTTGCCTTTGATTGTGAAGGGTGCATAGGGTAGATGTGTTTATGTGTGTGTATTTGTAAGAAGGGTGGTAAGTAGAGTCAAGGAACATTCCAGTACCCAGCACCACATTAACGCAGTGGTTAACCAGACTCAGTTCCCCAAACATGATGTGCTGGGTAGAACAGAGTTCATTATTTGCTACAGAACAACTTTATTTCAATGTTAAGCTTTATTTCCATAGTCCATTCCCCTGTACTATGAGATAAGCAACATCAATCATTTTAGGGGTCCTTCTCTCACTCTTTCTTCCCATATGATTGGAATAGGACCAAATTTCTAGAATCTTCTGTGATGTCACGTCAACAATGTCTGTTCATCAGTTATGGCCCCAACTTCTTTGTCACTGCTAATGATTCCTCTGCTCTAGCTTGCATGATCTCTTCCTGGTCACCAGCTCCTTGACATTTTCCCATGTTGCTCAGGGCAGCAGGCTCCTTGGTAGGGGCAAGAGATTCCTTTTCTCCATCCCTAAGTCCTTCCAGCAGCAAGGGATGAGCTCCCACTCCCCAGAACACACAGCTTGTTTTTATTCTCCCAGTCTTAACTGTCTCTTTTTGTAACTTGTGTATTTTCTTGTCTTTCCCTGGAGCTATATCTCCACACTTCTCTCTCTCTCAGATATTCCCCTTATGTGCTGTGTGATTTTAGACTTTTGGAAAGAAAATGTAAGAATGCTTTGTGCCCCATCACATGGTTCAGTTAAGACAAAGAAATCCAGCGTGTAGCTTGCTTGACTGAACCAAAGAGGGGAAAAACAATGATAAATATGTAAACCAAAAGTGTCAAAAATGCACTGCCTCATTTTGGCTGTGCTCCTTTGGACCACAATTTAAAGCAACCATTTGCAAAGCATTCTGGACTCTGACCTACAACTTCTTCATGTGCAGTTATCTTGTACTGGTCATTCAAGAAAGAGAGTGAAGATTAAAAAAAAAAAGTATTTGAAAGATTTAGGACTTTGTTATTAGTACTGTAGCTTTGAAATCTAGATCTGAGTTAACATCTGTAATTTCCCAGTATTCTTGTCTGCTTCCTTAGGATGCATGTGTACAGTGGTTTATGGCCAGCCCTGTGGGGCCCTGCATGTGAGATGGAAATCTATCTCTCTGGTGCTACTTTTCCTCTATTAAGAGGATGTCTGAATTTCAGGGAGCCTCGGTGCAGCTTGCTTTCCACTGATCTGGAGAAATCTTACTTCAGGTATGGTTACTGGGTCGGATGAGCTTCGGAGGAGAAGGTATGCTCTGTGACAGTGACACTTTTAAAACTCTGTGCTTAGCAGAACTTGATAACTTCATACTCACCCACTCAATTATATGCTCAGTGATAAAATCCTTGGCCACAACGAGATGAGATGCTGAAGAAATTCACAGAAAGATTCCCCCCTTCTGTCCTAGCACATGTGCTCCAAAATACAGGTGGATATAATGCTTTAAAAATTTGGACAGCCACCATTTCAGTTTCCTGGTGGAATCTTTGAGCACAGTCTCCCAAAGAAATCAGCCAAGTAGAACATTGTTCATCAGCTGCTATCTTCTCAGGGCAATCAGCCTCATTTCTTCAACTCTCTTTAATATTCAGGAGAATCTTGGTTACTTCAGTCATACATGTATACTCATTGACTCCAAATTTATGTCTCCAGGTGAAATCTTTCACTTGAGGGCCAGCAGTCTCCCTAAGTCTCCACTTAGAGTTATAAGGCATCTCAAGGTGACATGTCACAAGCCCTTGACATAAGAGAAGATCCTGTCTCATGTCTGGTCCTTCTTGTTTCCTTTACTTTGGCTAATGTACCAACATCCACGTTAACCAAAGTAATGTTTTCAAGCAAGAAAATAGGTTGCAAATGTCCATTCCAGCCTCCTTTTTTATTAGAGTTATGATTATCCTGGAGCTTTTTCAAAGTTTTATGCTCATCAACTACAATTAAAACTATTTCTTATCACACATACACACGCATATATCCCTGAAATAAAAATTTCACAAAATAATAAACCCTGTTCAGTGTGGTCTAATAATTTACTATTCTGTTTTAAGTTCATTTTTGAATGATGGTTGTGCTCCCCTAAAATGATTCCACAACCCACTCATGGGTTACCACTTGCAGTTTGCAAAGCATAGCCCAATCGAACCACAAAAGTTAGCTATATATGGAAATAAATGTAAAATTTTGCTAAAATATGTAGTGAGTGGTATATTCCAGATTATTTTTAATTGGACTTTCAAATGACATTTCTTATACTTTGAACTGACTCCACCCATTTCCAGATACTTGTTTCCTACATATCTCTCCAGACTTGAATGCAGCCTCTTTTTGAGCCTTCCTTCGTCTGTGGAACTGGATATCACTGGAAAGCCATTTGCCTCCTGTCTTGCTTAGTTTTCTCTCATTGCTGAGACAAAATATCCAATGCCCAAAATTAAGAAGGAAAGATTTATTTAGCTCACAGTCTGTAGAGGTTTTGGTCCATAACCAGCTGGCTCCAAGGCAGGGTGGCATGGCACAGGGACATTTCAAGGGGGCAGAAGACAGCAAAGCAACAAGAGCAAAAAGGGAAAAACAAGCCTTTTTTCCTCTTTTATATTGTGTCCAGGCTATCTGCCCTTGGGTAGGTATAATACTCACACTATCTCTGTGCTTTCCTCTTGCACAGGCTCAGGGTGTTTCCAAAGTGAGGACCCTGGCCCTCTGCTAAGTCACTTAATTAAACTTTTAAAGTTTTAAAGTTGACACAATGAACAACATCCTGGAGGGAGAAGAGATGTCCTTTACACAGTAAGATGTAGAATTGCTGAGTTACTTAGTTAAGCCTCTACACTTCTCAAGTTGACACAATGTATCAACCATAACAATCCAACCCTTGTCATCTTGGCAATCAAACACATTTATTTAAACCAGTTTCCAGATACAAAGACAAGCTTTTTTTTTTTTGTCATTTTACAACTTAAACACTATAACACAGGTTTAACAATTCTTCAGAACCAGTATTAAGTTTATCAACATTATATTGCATTAGAACCACAGCATTCTGGCCCTGACCCCCAAAGACTCATGTACATTCTTTTATGCAAAAGACATTTAGTCCATGTGCAAGAGTTGTCAAAGTCCTTAAAGTTTCAGCATTGCTGAAAAGTCCGAGTCCCAATTGTCCTCCAAGATATAAGGCAAACTCTTAGCTGCAAGCCCCTATACTAATGAAAAGTTAAACACTTCCAACATTCAGTGGCACAAGATGGACATTTTTATTCTAAAAGTTACAAAAAGGGGAATACAAAGGAATGGAAACAAAGCAAGCCCACAGACCAACAGGGCAAACATTAAGGACTGTAGTTCCATATCCAGCATGGAGGAGAAAATCTGTGGAAAACTGTGAGCTCTGATGGCCCTGTGTGGTTTCACCTCTACACCACTTCTAGTAGTTGTAGCTCCCAGGGCTTCTCTCTCAGGTCCACTTTGCTTCCTCCTTGCAGCTTTCCTTAGACAATCCACATTCTTGGCTTTTCCAAACTTCTGGGGTCTCCACTGCATCTTTGACGTCACACTCACAGTTTCACATTTTACCCTCTCAGGGGCACACTGGTGGGTCACCCAGGCCTTCTGAAATCAAGGTGGAAGCCTTCTTAACCCCACAACTCTTACTTTCCTGGTACCAAATTCTGAATGCACCTAAAACCAGCACCATGTGAGTGATGCCAAGGTCTCCTGCTTGCTGGATCAGTGCCCAGGCTTCCATCTCTCTTGGCTGTAGGGGTAGAATGTCTGAATTGCTGGGCACTTTGAACTAAATTCTGAGAAAAAATTTTTTTATGCAGCTACTGTTCTGGAACATGGTGCTCTTCAGTTTTCTCCTCAAATCAAAGTCTTTCACTTTTGCAGTTTGGAAGTTGCAAAGGTTGGAGACTTGCTGCTTCTTGTGACACCCTCAGGACATCTTTAATATATTCTCCTGATCCTTCTCAGCAATTGAAATTTCCCTATTGAAATCGAAAGCTCTACCTTTGTAGTTCACAGATTTACTGGAGCTTCCTATCTGGCCAAACTCACATTTTAAGTCATCTTGCTGGACTCTTTGCTCTTGATTCTCAACATAGAGCTGGATAAAAGCCCCAACAATAGCCATGCCACTACCCCAAAATTAGATTGCTTTGAAATTTTTTCTGCCAATTTAATTAGTATGATGCCCTTAATCTTGGTCTTAGGCAGTCTCTGGGCACAAGCAAAATGCAGATAAACTTTCTGCCAAGTCATAACGCACATTGTCTGAAGTTCAACACCCAATGCAGTCCTTCTTCCTTGCAGAAACTTTCTGAGCCTGGTCTTTAGTAGCAGGATTTCTATCAGTCTTCTGGTCATCTGAGCTCTGACCAGAATATCTCATACTAAACAGCCTAAGGTGATCCAGTACTACTTTTTCAGGCAACATCTCTGAACCTTTTCAAACTCTTCCCACAAGCCATTCCCAAAGGCTCTTGAACCACATGGTTAGGTACAGTCACAACAATGACTCCACTTTCCTGGTACCAAATTCTCTCTCATTGCTGGGACAAAATACTCAACATTCAAAGTTAAACAGGGAAAGGTTTATTTAGCTCACAGTTTGTGGAGGTTTTGGTCCATAATCAGCTGGCTCCAAGGCAGGGTGGCATGGCACAGGGGCAACACTTCAAGACAGCAAAAGAAAGCAAAAGCAACAAGAGCAAAAAGGAGGTAGAGCACACCTGTTTTCCCCTTATATTGTATGCAGGCTATCTATGCTTGGGTGGGTGTAGCACTCACACCATTTCCGTGCCCTCCTCTCACACAGGCTCAGGATGTTTACAAAGTAAGGACCTGGCCCTCTGCTAAGTTACTTAATTAAACTTTTAAACTTTTAAAATTGACACAATATACAACATCCTAGAGTAGTAAGGGCATGCCCTCTACACAGTAGAATATAGAACTACTGAGTTACCTAGTTAAGCATCTGACTTCTCAAATTGACACAATGTATCAACCTTAACACCTCCTTCTGTGAAATCTGTGCAGCTTTGTCCTCACTCTCTATTCCCACTGTACCCCACACAATTTGAAATATTCACAGGCAGAATTGTGAGAGTTTAACTTTCGTTTCTTCCAAAATTTCCAAAAGTAATGTCCCTATGAGAGTCATTGCTTAAGAAAGGCATTTGAAGGACTATATTGATAACACTGGAAAACTAGTCATAGCCTGCTTCCAATGGCCCAGAACAAGCCAGTATGCCTGTTTTAAGTTTGTCTTATCAGAGACACTGAGCTCTAAAAGCTCTAACTTTTTGAATTTGGGTCAGAAAGGTAGTAAATATGAATAGGCTGGGCATAAATCTATTATTATTGTTATTATTGGTCATATCTCAAAATGAATTAGAAAGATTCCTCAAAGCAATGCCTGAGATTCATCCTTAGTGTAATAAGCTATGCTTAAAGTAAGGGAAGAAATAACACACAGGAAAAGGGTACATGATGATAAACTCAGCCAAGATGAAAAAATATGTATGCAATTGTTTGTGCTACTTTTCATTCTGCTCCTACTCTCAGCATATGCTTACCTCATGTTAAATGCATAGATGAGAGCATTCGTCTTCAGAATTCTTTATTTGCTTAACTTTAATTTGGAAAAAGAAACATGCCTTCTCACCTAATAAAAATATCAACATGTTAAACTTCAGCATAAGTTTAAATATAATTTTACACGTTGTAATTTTGGCATGTTTTTAGATAAAATGGTTATGCTTTTTAAAGTGTCCAATGTAATTTAAATATTGTAATTTTTTTTTTTTTGTCATTTTGAGACAGGGTCTTGCTTTGCAGTTCAGGATGGCCTTGAGCTCACTTTGTAGCCCAGGCTGGCCTGAAACTCGCAACTATCCTCCTGCCTCAGCCTCCCAAGTGCTAGGATTAACCACCACACCCAGCTGTAATATTTTAAAACACACTAACAGATACTTTTTAAAATATTCAAAGATTTTACATTATTCTTTTTCTTCCTTGAGCTCATATTTTAACTTCTTCCCTAATATACTTTAGTTTGGCTGAATGAAATGTATCTATCCTATTATATAAATTTATAAAATTTATATAAATTTATATAATTATATAAATTAAATTATAATTTAATTCTGTTGAAAATCCTTTGTTAATGACATATATAATATATGTGCTTGTATAAAAATATTTTAATATATTTTGTTTCCTGTAAACATAACTGTTAAAGCATACTTTTTAGATTGGGGTGTCATGTTTACCATTATTTATATCCAACTGATCTGTTAGTAACATCGATTATAAATTATGATGATTATTACAGATAAATAAAATTCTATTGGTATTCCACTCCCTCATAAGGAAAAATCTTACCCAAACTTTTAAAATGCATTAATGAAAGATAAATATGTATGCTGACAAAACTTGTCTGTTTCAAAATTAGGATTAGAATATGATGAAATAAAATGGTAATGGACCAAGTTATATAAATAATGAAAATTGCCGACTTCTTGGATAGCACAAACAATAGGAAATACATCAAATAAAAATATTACCAAGATTTTGTCCAGTGTCTCTTGAAAACTTTGGTAGTCCCACAAGATATTGTAGTTATGATCAAACCCTCCAGAGTTGACCTTTCCTATGGATGAATGGTGAGCATAGCTGAAAAGAATTGCCTACACTCACATATGCAAAATCCAAAAGGGAAGCGTTAGCATTACACTTTTTTTAATTTTAAAGAAAAGAGAAATAAACAATAAAAACAATGGTATAAAATTTCAAAACAAGATAGTAGAAGCTTAACAGTGGTTAATACAGTGTGCATTGTCATCTTCAAAGTAGGTGGTCATATTACAAGATATAGGCATGAAAAGTTGATCAAAATTTTCCTTTTCCCTTCTTTCTTTTCTCCTTTTCCTCATTCCAGTTTCTCTTTCCTTTTGAGCATTTTCTTCCCACTTCACAGTATCTATCGTACACTTTGGGTCTTATTACTCTTTCACTTTCTTACACTAGGTAGTCCATACAGTGTTTACATATGTGGGTCTGATTTATTTCACTTATGAGTATGGAGTCAAGTTGCATCTATTTCCTTATAAATGTCTCAAGGTTATCATTCTTTATAGCTAAGCAGTATATAGCTGAGCATTCCTCAGTTTATGGGCATGTGGATTTTTGCCAGGATTTTGCTGTCACAAATTGTGTGCATTTGTCAGACGAAGAAATACAAATGGCAAATAAATACATGAAAAAGTGTTCAACATCATTGATCATTCAAGAGATGCAAATTAAACAACACTGAGATTTCATCTCATCCCAGTAAGAATGGCTATCATCAAGAAATAAACCAACAATAAATGCTGGAGGGGCTGTGGGGAAAATGGAACCCTTCTCCACTGTTGGTGGCAATGTAGGCTGGTACAACTGCTTTGGAAATCAGCCTGGAGATTCCTCAAAAAACTAGGAGTAGAGGTCCCATTCGACCCAGCTGTTCTGCTTCTGGATATTTTCCCAGAAGAATTAAAAGCATCACACCACAAAGATACATGTGCATTACATTTTTACAATAATGGTCTCTTTATTCTGTTTTCTTGGGCTGCTTTAACAATTGCCAAGTGAAGGAAGAATATAAATTTTTGTATCAAAATTTCTGATATTTGAAACGCACTGAGACATCTGGGTGTGTGGCAGAAAAGGCAAGAATCCTAGTGAGGTTATGGATTTATCACACAGAAGCTTGATTATAATCAGTAGACAAGACTTTCCTTTGCTTGATACTTAAATATTTTCATTCCAGGGGACAGTGAGTGACATTAGGTTTGGGCACAACTGAGGTGCATGACTTTCTTTTGTAAGGTAGGAGAGTGAAGGGATATGCATTCGCATTTTTATGGAAATGGGTTTTCTAAGGAGGCCGCGTAGGATATGAACATCTAAACAGTGATTTCCTCAAATCTATCCATGAGCACATACACACTGGAAATCCTTTATGTTCCACACCAGTATTCAGGGAACATGATTTCAAAGCACAGTTCAAAACCATCGATATTTCTTATGAATGAATACCTTAGTTCTGAGTAATTTTACCTTTATATATTAGGGGATTAGGGATAATTATGAAAATTTATGTTTGTGCACTAGGATAATGGTCCTTCACAAGCTTTCCTGGACTTCCAAGAAGATCTTCGCAAGCCTGTAATTATGTTTGTATGTGTCTGACTTTGTGAGGTGTGGGAGTCATGCCTTTTATCAAATCCTAAAGGAATAGGAGGTCTCAGGATGAGTCACTGTACTGCATTAGTGTTCTAATGTCGATTCCTGTGGAACCTCTAAGGCCTTTATTTTTTTAGAAAAAGTAAAATGAAAGAGAATAGTGCAAGAGGGTATCCATATTAAAAAAGCAAATGTGTTCTAAGTGGGCTAAGCAGATTATTAAGAGAATAAGGTTTCATTTAATGTCTAAACATGAGGGTTTTCTCTGCAGGCAAGGAAAGCAAAGTTGCACATGAGGAATTCAGACAGGATCACTCCTTAAAAAAATGAAGAGGAGCCAAAAATTTTTTTCAAGGCGACATACTGACTCCTTTCACAGAAAATCCTGAAATAATTTTTAGAGGGTTAATAACACTGTCCATAGGCATGTGTAATGATCAATTACTATGTTCCATGTAGTTTATATATAAAAGTCTTCTCACACCTGCTGTATTTTAAGTGCTGGATCAACATGATTCAGATATTCTGAATAAGCTGCCCAAGATCATACAGACAGCAAGTGGCAGATATGAGCTTGGAGCCCACACATGTCTGATTCTCTGTTCCATTTCATCTATTTTGGGGAGATGACAAGACTGTCCAATACAGCTGCCAGCTTCGGAGACAAAAGGCACCAATGCTGTAACAACCTTTCAAACATCACTTGAAGATTTTGCAAAACTTAGCCGAAAGACTAAGATGTAACAGTGTATTCCACGACTCGGCTTTTCTGAGCTGTGCTGTGATCTCTGAGTGCTTATTGTCAGGTTCACTACCCTCTCATATTTCCTTGGCTTCTTGTATCTGTCAAGCATCCTCCAAATCAAAGAGGCTTCTTGCATTGACTCACTTATTTCAGCATGACTGCTGGGTCTCTAAAGAAGATATATTAGACATGAATGAAGTTTTCCCACCTTAAGTTTCTCTTCCACATTGAGTTATATCTCACATTCATTCCTCCTCTGCTGCAATGCATTATATCTCCCCAATTTCTCATTTTTTTAGACATTTCTACCTGGAGTGTCTAGTCTCTTAAGCTTGTCCCCTTGCTTATTTTCTACTTATCTTAAGGCTAGGGGGAATTTTACCTCTTAAAATCTGGGTCCATTGGCTCCTGGGATACTAACAGCATGCATGATTAAAGTATTTGGTATTCAAATGACTCCAAAAATTTTCCTACCTTTTATCTACTGAAGTTAAGATAATGAATGAAAATCAGTTACAAGCAGATGTTTTATTTGCATTTTCATTTGTTGCAGCTTGAACCAGTTTCTGTAGGTCATCCATTTGTATGGGAATTATTCTCCACACAAGCACATTTAACTTTGTTAAGGTAAGCGATTCTCAGTATACTACTTGGTGAGTATCCTCTGAGTTCCTAGTTCATGATGTTTTCCATTTGGAAATCTGGCCACAAAATAAGGGCCAAAACTTGGACCAAATGGGTTTTAATTATATATAAGTCACCTTATCAACTTTGTCTTTTATATTCATTTTGTGTCACATATATCACACACTGGGAGAATCTAAATATAATCAAAAGCTATAATATTTACACAGAACACACAGTGGCAGTTTGACACAAGTTCTGAAGGACTCTTGTGAGGCTTAACTGAATGTACATAACTACATGTTCCTTTCCTGGAGAACAGAAGCCATGCTTAATTCATATGCATATCTATGACACATAGGCCCATGCCTGGTATTTGTCAGGGCAGAAATGCTTGCAAGCTGAATGAATACAGGCAGCCTGCCTATGTTCTTGACATACTGTCTATAGTGTATCTACTTTTCCTGTAATTGAAACTCACGTGGAATGGCTTTCCTTCTCACCTAAAGTACTGCATTGGCTGCCCAGGATCCTGACTCATCTTGTACCAGGCAACAGACATCAGCTGGCTCACATGCACAGGGACAGGATCTGCTGATGCCCCCACTTCTTGAAACTCAATCTCACCTTCTTGATAACTGAAGCCTCCATGGTCTGATTTGGGCTGGGAGTCTTGGACGCTAGAATGTAGAGAGAGGCTGCAGAGAGTGTAGCTAGACATCAGCAGGCCATAGATGAACAAAAATGAAGTTTTCAGGGATTAAGGAGAGATGCTTAGCAGCAAATCCAAGGGGACCAGAGACCACAGAGAGAGGGCAAGAGACGAATCTGCAGTGAAGGTTTACATATGAAGACCAGAAAGACTGAGCAATAGCCCTGGAGTCCAAGATGGAGATGTTCTTACATTTGATGAGAGCGATGGAAGTAGCTCTGCATGGTGAGCACCAGGAACTACACAGAAGCCAGCAGGAATGGAGATGAGGTCCTTCAAAGAGAATGAGGGTTAAAGTTGCTTAGGTAAGTAGCCCTGGAAGGAGACTGACTCTCAGCAGTATGGTTGTCTAAGACCTGGTGGGCAAAGGTGAAGAAAACCTGTACAAACACAAGCACACCCAGGTTCTTGAGATCTGGATACTTATGCTTACCTTTGATCAGACTTCTACGCTGTAAAAGCCATCCAAACGAGCCTCTTAGTGATATAAACACGAAGGTGAATTCTTTCTTGGATGAAGACATGACTCCAAGGGCTTAAAAAAAATAGAAACTTCAGAGTAGACAGAAGATTTTCTGTAGAAGAGTCTAGGTCAGCCAGAAACCAAGCAGCTGCCTTTAGAGAAAAGAGCAAGGCAGCCAGGGAGGAGGAGGCAGGACACTGTTTCTCATCGCTTGTGTTCTGCACATGGGGCCTTGCTTTAATTGTTGGGGAGAGAAGCTATTGGCCGGGTGATGCTGTAAGATTCTTTTTATGAAGTTAGTCCAGACCCAGTGACAAACTATGGTTCAGGATATGCAAGGTAGACAATCATGCCGCCTGTGGCCCAACCCTCAATGACTCCAAACTTAGGAGTGTCCAGCTTTCAGCACAAACCATGGGTTTTGTTCTTTTGTGTTGCTTTTGGCAGAGCAGTGGGGAGGAATGTTCTTTCAAGCAGCTATTTGGGTAACTGACAGTGACACATGGAAAACCCACACAGGAGAAAATGGCTATAGCTTATGAGCACAGCTGACAATTATATTTGTGGACCACTGTGAGGATCCCCTTTGGGGACACCCAGGCCCGAGGAGAGGGCTGACATACGGAAAATCATAGCAATGCATAACTGCAGGATTTACCGGAGTAATGCCCACAGAGAATGTAGAGCATGCTTCATAAATGTTAACTTTATTTGTTTAAACTTGAATATTTAACAAAATTTAAAGTTATTTGAATGAAATTAAGAATTTGGTGAGAAGCTAAAAGCAATGATTCCACTGAGGCCGTTTGGTAAATAACATGCTGTTGCCAGCACAATAACTGTCACAACTTTGCCTGAGTTGTGTAGACAGTGAGAGATGAGTTCCTACTTTGTTAATACAGATTACATGTAAGTTAGATTATCTGCGATTAAAAATCTCTGCTCGTCAGGAATCTACTCAACATGTCAAGTTCACTTGCAGCTCCATTTCCTCTTCCTGCTTTGAACAGCACCTGCTCTGATAAACCTACCACCCCTGGCGGGGAATCACTCAAGGATGCTTTGGCCACTGTGCCCTAGGCATCCTTTGACTTCTCGATTTCAAGGTCAACAAATGCCTCTGACTCCGTTTTTGCATCGGTCCTTAGTTCCCAGTAAAACTTTCATAACTGTGTAGTTAATTGATCGGTAATCTTTCTACCTCTTCTAGATGCCTCTGTTTGCTTATTTTGCTCCTGTGAGGCCTGTGGGGAAAAATAGCCCATTGCACATGATTCTTTCAGGTGGTCCCGTTTTTATTACTAATAGCGTGACTATAAGGATTATGGTTGTAGTCTTACTTAGAAGGTAAACTCCAGGCAACATTGCACCAAAACCTGTCTTCTCTTTGTGTTCTTTTCTAACTCTTTGAAGATTTAATACTACTGCTGCTGCTAAGAAGTCAGATCCATTTTTGCAAAGAAATTCAGATTCCAGAGTAGCAGGAAGGATGCTTGTAAGAGAAGACAAAGGCAGTTGTACAAAATTGAGGATATATATATATATATATATGTGTGTGTGTGTGTGTTAAACACACGTTTAACTTCATAAATGTGTGTTTATGAAGTTAAATATACATACATATATATATATATATTTTAATCTTCCTTTTTCTTTTAAGAATGTGTCATGCATAGGTAGCTATGGTAGTGTGTGGCTGTAATCCCAGCTATATGAGTTGCTGAGGCAGGAAGATCATAAGTTCAAGGCCATCTTGAGCAACTAAGCAAGGTTGTCTGAAAATAAAAAGGTTGAGAATGCAGCTCAGTGACAGAATGTATACCTAGCATGCAACATCTTACGTTCAGTTGTAGTACTAAAAGCAAAACAATTCAACACAAAAACAAACAAGAACAGTAACAAGAAAGGGTTGTGAATATTTCCAAATGTAAGTAGGTATTCTCAGGTGTCTCAATTTTAATGCCTGTATAGTATTAATTTGTATAACTAAACCTTAGATGGTGTCATTATTTTTAATTCTAATGCTTTTAATTCGTATATGTCATTGCAATAGTTTTGTTTTTATATTGAATTATAACCAGTTTTACAAAATGTGCAAAAGTGTAATATTGTATTTGATTCATTACACAAATATTGCTCCATTTACACTGATGGCAATATTGCTGAGACCTTCTTGAACTCTCACTTGGCAAATAGAAACATGTGTTTATGAAGTTATCCTCAAAGTCTAAATAGACGTTAAGACCTTGGCTTACTATGTCAGTAAATTATATGTCAAAATGTATGTGTTCAGAAGTATACAAGCACACAGTTTGAAGAATGTCTAACTACCAGAAAGAGAATAATGACAACAGAAGATATAAAAATCAGACTTCTTTTTCAACAGCAAAATGTATCCCTCAGAATACTGAAGAGCACTTCACGTAAGTGAACAAACATAATTTTGAGGTAAATGACTTTTTGATAATTAAATTTTACTATCTAAATGTTAAGCTACTTTAGAATGTAAAGGAATCATGAATGCTATCTAAAATATTCATGACTATATGCTCTTTCATACTTCAGTTTAATTTAAATTATCTTAAAATAGTGTAAGTTTTTTCAGAACTGAACAACTTTTGAACAGGGAAATCTATTGTTTAACTTTTATACACACATATTTTAGGAACTAATTATAAAAGAAAGTAAGGGGTCGATCTTTATTATTCTTTTGATCTGACGAATATAATTACCGTCACTTCAGCTTTTTAAGTGTGCTGCAATATCACCTACAGAAATCTTAACGTATTTTCTTACAGCGTCGTTTTGGGGTACGAAGTTAATGTCAAATAATACTGTAGTGGGTAATCATCTTTGGTTTGATTTATAATTTTAGGGAGATTTTCATTTAGGCTGGGAAAAAGCTTCACTTTAATAGAGAGTATTTTCTTTTCTGAGTCATGGTAAATATTTTTCCTAAGCAAGTAAAAGTAAGTATGTGCTTCCCAATGAGAAAGTTGTGGCTTATGCTTAGCCCTATGTGGAGTTTACTTGAATTTCCAAAGAGTTTAGAGGTACCAGAGGGTCAGGTTTAGGCCCTTCTATCCAAGCAGTGTTTAGGTTACCTGGTGGAAAAACACACTCAAACTTTGGTTCCTCCTCTCAAAGAGTTCCAACATCCAAGAAGCACACGGCTCCCTAGGACTCCCTGTGTTACTCACCACAGCTTATGCCTTTTCACCAGAACTGTGTCCTGCACATCAGCAATTTGCTTCATTACTTTGGGTTTTAGTACAAGTCCATTTTTTCCTTCACCCACCAAGAGCCTCTTGAGAAGTTTATGTGCTCAGCCAGTGTGAGGACCCGGAGTACAGACACAGCCAGAGTCAGAGAGTGCAGCTGGAGGCACTTCAGGAAACAGCAGTGCGTTGAGGGTAACGTCGTGCTTTTCCTCAAATGTGTGTGAGCAATGATACCTGAAGGAAACCAGAGGCGGGATACTCGGCTCAAGGAAAGCCAGTCAGAGGGGTTTGTATGAGAGACAGACCTTGTGCAGGGTGCTGATAAAGGACTCTGTGGGAATCCCTAGTGGTATTAGGGGGTTCTCTGGCATCAAACCCCTTTCTCATGAGTGCCATGGTACTGCCTGAAGGATTTTTCTCACTTTCTTGTTGGAAAGCCAATAGCAGATACCTCTTTGTGACTACTGGTAGGGTCAAGGGATCTTCTCCCACCTCATCTTTGCTGGGTGTAACCAGATGTTCAGCCCTTGATTAGACTGTGCTGAGAAGGATCATGGTGTGTGGATTTACTGGGAGTTAGGGACCAAATAAATTGGTGATGACACGGGCTGCAGCTGTAGCGGTGTGAGCAGACTAGACGGCTCCTGAGCATGGTGCCCATTGGCTCGAACTTCTAGAGATGCTGAGATTTCTACTCATCTTCCATGCCTCCTTTCCCAGCTCTTCATTGTTCTGAGTGCTCTTGGATCTCAAGATTCAAGGGCCTGAGTATGCCTTTTTTGCTTGCAAGTGAGATGCATCACTGTCCAGGCTAGATTTCAATGAACAGAGAGAACACTCAGGTGGAAGAAATAGCCTCAGTGAGGGCTCAGAGATAGCACAGCATCTACCTGGTGTGGCTCAGAAGGTACAAGGGACAAGGCCGGACCTAGGAGACAGCTAAGTGACAGGAAATGAAAACGAAGGCAGGATGAATATGTATTAATTGACTACTGCATGGCAGTTACATTTCTATAAATTAATTTAGCTAATTCTCACTATCATTTGGGGCTCAGAGGGTTCAGAAGTATATGGGATTTATCTTTAGTCCCTGCCATACCCAGCAAGGCTTTCAGGGGCAATCCTGGGATGGTAAGACAGAAATTTTTGGCCATTCCTGTACCTCAGAGCTCTCTCTACAGCCACTGTCTTGACTCGTGTGTCTGTTTGACCAATGAGTGACAATGGGTGAAATGATTTATGATAGTAACATGTTTGCCTCCTAGCTTTGTGCCCTTTAGCCAGGTATTAAGTACATTCATTTGACTAGAGTTTATTTTTACCACAAAACAGATAACTTATTGCATTCTGCCTGTTGTCTTGAACTTGATTTCTTCAAAACAATGTCATGTTGTAAGTTATCTTTTTCATCAATGATTACGCCATCATTTTGAGAATAATTTTCAAACAGATTTCACAGTACTTTGCAAAGGAAACCTACCTTGGTCCCTTCACTTTAGAAATAAGGGGAACATGGAAGGAATTGCTATTGGTATGGTGATATTTAGTGGCAAATTTGGGGAAAGGAAATTGAAAGTCTTTACTTTTGATGCAGTTCTCTTCCTACTTGACTGCATTAAGTTTGACATAAATTTTATGAGTACAGTAAAATTTTATATCTAACTGGGGCTCCTTGGGATCACCTTCTTAGACAGCCTAAGTAATCACAGGCTTTTATATATCTTCTTCTGAGAGCAGTGCTCGTAGGAGTCACAAATGCCTGAACATTTATCATATTTTCATTTTACACAGATCAGGTAACGTGAGCCATGTACATCATATTATTCCTACAATAATTTCCCATTAAATATTATCATATTGAAAGGATAGAAAAATCCATTTCTCAAATCTCTCACTGTTCCCCAGAGGCACCACACCCTCCAAAGTTAGGGCTGCAGCATCTGAAAGCTCTGAGCTTGGAAACGTCTGTGATGTTCTCCCTAAGAAAGTCTCTTTCCACAGCTTCACGGTGTGCTCTCTCACATTCCCTGACACAGAGCCAAAACCACTTGTTAGTTTGTTTTACCTCTTTGTCTGGACAGGAAGCTTCATAAGGGTAGGGAGTAAGCCTTACTCACGATGATTGCTTTGGTGTTTACCATCGGGTTATGGCTTTGATCTAGACTGTTCCCTCAATACCTCACGTGTTCAGAGGTGGAGCTTTTGGAAAATGATTGGATGGTGAGAACCTGGTCGGAAGAGGTGATTTACCAGGGACCTGATCTGGAGAGGTACAGTGCCTTCTTCAGCTCCTCTCTCTTTGGTGCCTCGTGGCCATGGGCTGAGCAGCTGTCCTCTACCCTGGCCCTTCCAACTCGCTGTTTTTGAGTTGGAATCAGACCACCATGGACTAAAAACATGACCTACACTTAAACTTCTCCTCGTTTAATTGGTTGATGTCAGGGATTGTGTCTCAGTGGTGAAGGAAATGACTAAGAGAGACAATGTAAAGCACGTAAGAGAAAGCAATAAATGCTTCCTATATGAGGGAACACAGCTGGATAGAGATTGCAGAGAAAATCAAGAACAGTCTATAAGAGGGTTGAACCATTACTCTGTAAATAAAAATGATAAGCTAATCATATCATCTTTAATCCCTTAACAGCAAAGGCTGCTTGCTCCCAGCGTTATTGAACAGGGACCAAAGAGGATTCTGCCTCTTTTAAGAAGAGACCTCCCGTGGTAGCTGGCAGGATGGTTAGGGCAAACCTGTGCAGAGCCCTGGCTAAGCCTGCAGTAGGTAACCTTTCTGGCTCCCCCAGCACTGACCATAGCTCTCTATGGCAAAGAAATTGCCACATGCACTGCATTCTCCTATGAATCCTCCTGGGCAGTGAATATGTAAGCGATGCCACCGCCAGTCGCATCATCGACACTGTGCCCGCCCAGTGTGACGCACCGTATGTTTCTTGGTGAGTAGACATCATAGGATGTCACCATTTCTGTCCTCAGAATGCCATTTCTGGACCCCCAGCTTCTTTCTTCATTCCCGGCTCTCAGACTTCCTCTTCTGTACCTGATGATGAGCAACTTGTTTCGGGGTTCTTGCTCTCCCCCCTCAAATCTGTTTTTATACCTAACCCATCCTGAGGCCCGCTTCTGTTATGAGAAATATCCATGTTTAAGGCTGAATCCACTGAAGCAACTACTTGCAAATATTTTTAAATTGTATTTTTTTATTCTGTCTTACTTTCCCAGTCTTTTCCTCAAATTCTAGTGCTTGACTCCTGAACCCTCTTAAGTGGCTAAGGGCTTACTAACACTTAAGAAACATAGCTAGAACAAAGCGCTTGCCTGTTAGTCTTCACATTGGAGTCCCTTTCCCCGCTGGACAAACTGGCCTCCATGGCGGGACACTGCATTCTGTACCTCACAGTTCCTGTCCTATCCTGCAGAGGTCTAGTTTCATGCCCCGGTCTTGCCACTTCTTATCCCCGATACTGCCAACCTGCTCTGTGTAACTGAGCACAGCCCACGGGTTCATGCACACAACAAACCTGACAGGATTTGAGTAGAATGCAAGAGAAAGGCTGCAACGGGATACGTAAACCATCTTTAAGAGCCGTCCTCAAAGGACCCTATTACCAAAATGTAAATATAATACGAAGTGACCTGGTTTGTCACGAACTTTCAGGGCTTCCTGGCCAGATCCCCGCATCTGATCTGTCAGGGCATGGTAATGTTAACTTACCCCTGAAAGAGGTTAGAAAGCACTGGATTGGAAATGTCTTTTGACCAAATGGGACGTGATGTCGATAGGGGTTGTATAACATGTTGTGAAGAGAAAGCCCCTAGGAAAACATATGGAAACAAAGAGAAACTAGCTCGCAGCAGCCGGCCTGGGCTTTCTGCTTGGAAACCGGGAGATGCTATGTGGCAAGGTCTAGACCCTGCCTGCATGAGAGAGGCCATGAAGGATGAGTTAGGTTAGCTGACCTTTCATGGATTATTGCAGCAAAGCAAGCAAAAAGTTCTACTTTGCCTGACACACAAGGAGCATTCTCCACTCACCAGAGCTTCCATTTAAGAGTGAATATATTTTTGGAGGGCTTTTTGGTTTTGTGTTCTTTTTCTGGGCTGAAGAAGAATATGTGTGCTTCGACACACTATACTCTGACCAGCTATACTGCCTGGAACAAAGCAGGAATTCAAAATGTATTTGACGTAAGAAGAAAGAGCACACGCACGCTCACATCCCACTGACTATTGCATTCTTAGAAGTTCTTTTGAAAAACTTTCCATGTGTGGTTTCTGCTGCCTCCAGCTTTTGCCTAGCCACATTCTCTGAGTGAGCTCCAGGACTGGTATTTTGCATAGACTTCATTCCTATTCAACACACAGAGCCATTCTTCTTCTGAAATTTCACATGAAATTAAAAACGTTACATGACACCATAAAGGAATACTATAAGTAAGCATAATTTTTTTTTCTTCTCATTGGAGTTTCTTTGGCTTCTCTCTTTGTGAATCCCCAGAGTCCTGGATAACTGTAAGCTGCAATAGTAAAGATTTTGTATGTAATTTTTATGAGAGTTTATTGGCAGGACTCATTTTTAGAAATGACTGCAGTGATGCTGAATTCTTAGTGGATTCCCAGTGTTTGGACCATGGGGTGACAACTACCTTGACTTTAAAACCTTCCCTGGTAGAACAGCCAGCCTCTTTCTCATTCTTTATAACTATCTTGTCTGGCTACCCTCTCCCTCGTTCTCACTTCCCTTTGTATGTGTAGCACGTATGGAATGTTGGCCTTTTATCCTCACTTTTCTGGCCACTTTGCCATCAAAAGTTCATTACTTGTTCTACTTGCCTCCACATTCAAATAATACTAATGTTAATACAAATAAGTACTGAGGCAGGAATCCCAGGGAAGGAGAGGTGAGGGGAAAATATCAGCAATGAAATCCCCACCCAGACTCATACCCATTGCCTGAAGACTAATTCTCAGCATTACTGTCTTTGTTCCTTTCTCTTCACCCCAACTTTAACCCCAGTTGTCTTCACCAAGAAATCAGCCATCTCAGCTCCTTCCCTTGCTACCATAGCTCACACCACCTTGTTGACCTCCAGGCTTAGGGGAAATGAAAGGCAGCTTATCATCTTGAAAAAGGCTCTGTCCCTGCTGTGTGGTATAATTGGACGCAGTGGCCTTATTTCCTGTCTCTTATTATCTGGTCCCTAATAGACATGTAGGCTGGCCGTTTTCTCTCTATTTCGTAAATCTTGGAGTTTCACTCTTGCGTCTGTTGACACACACAGCAGACAGCTGCTTAGATGCTCTTCAAGGCCTTTGTTCAGTTATTGCTTTTCACAGTTCCATTTCTTAGTGAACGGTGAACCTTGAGTTCAGGGTCTTCTTTTTGTACCCTTGGAAACTTGGGCAATTAAGAAGCCATGTGTTGTACACTCTGTCCCTCTCCTTCCAAACCTTCATGCAAACCCATTTTCCTAGGAAATATTAAACCAGGACGAGTGTCCTCCAGGATAAATGCCTACACTGTCCTAATAAGATGCATACTTAGAAGCTCTCTGTTCATTTCAAGGATCTTCTACATTCAGTGTCCAAGACTGGCACATTCGGGGATGCACTGGTACTCACCTAGATCTCTACTCTGCTCAAGTACCCAAAACAAATGTCTTTTAAACAGCAGGAAGCTCCATGCTGAGAAAATGGAGATTTCAAGAGGTCTCCTGGCTGCCCCAACCAACATCCAGATGCAAAGTTCAGATTGGAGGCTCTATGTGTCTTTCCCAAGGGCATGTTGAAATTTTGAAGCTCCACATTTCTCTTTGCTTATGAGTACTGAGAGGACCTGTGTGTCCTTCTAAGGCACACAGTTGTGTTCTGTGATGATAGAAACATTTCCCACTTGCCAAATTGTATGTATTTTTTCACAACTTCCCATCATATTAGATAACATGGAGTATGGCTACAACTGGCCACCCTGACAAAATTGTAGATGGGAAAGAGAGATAATTGTCCTTTATGCTGCAGCAGCTGCAGCTTTGCTCCCAAATAGCACAGTGGGTGGTGGGGGCGAGGCACATGTGTGTCATGCCAGAGTCATGCCTGCTGGGGTAGTCAGATACTCCAGAGGACAAGGGGATGCTGAGAAGGGGACCTTAACTCCACTTGCATGGGGGGAGACAGGAGACAGTGCGGGAGTGGGAACGTGAAAAGGGGTGAGAGGAGAGATGGGTTTTAAAGGATGAAGTTCCAAAGGAGGCCAAAGGAGCATCAAACATTGACAAAGTTTGTTTGGTTTTGCTGTTTTGTTTTGTTTTATTCCAGAAAGGGAAAGAAAGGAAGGATAAAGATGAAAATGTGGAAGATGGGGAATGTACAGGTGCTTATAGAGATGGGACTGGGTTGATCAGACTCTGCAGAAGATTAGGTCAGAAATGGTGGGGGGTGAAGTCTGTGAGCTTTCAGCTTCTGGGGAGCTCCCTCCCTCTGAAGACTGTGAGGACACTCGGTTTGATTAGGTACGCCTGTTGGACTTCCCAAATACATCCCCCAGAAGACGTCAACCTTGCCTTGAGGGTGACTAGGCCATAATAAGCCATGAATTATGGAGTTCACATCAGACCTGAGCTAGCTTGATAGGTATACAAGTGATGGACCTGAGCTTTGTGAACTGGAAAACATAATTTCAGTAATTAAGTGTTTTGTACCAAAAAAAAGAAAATAAATGGTATTCTTTTGGCCCATGAAATTGCAAATCCAAGATGTCCTCTGTACACGTAAGAGGAACCAGAAACTTTAGCCACCTGGGATGCAGTGCAGCAGAGACCTGGTGGTTGTGTGTGTGTGCCTTGGGGAAGTGTTTCCAGCCTCCAGCTGTATGTTTCTTTCCACCTTGGCCCCTTCCCTCTTGCATCAGATATCTGCAACCTACAATGTTCTTAGCATCTCCAACTCCACAACCCCCTCCACAGCATCACCTGCAGCACCATCATAAATGTGTAGCATGCTTCAGCTGGGTGGCGAATGTTTTATTTGGTGCCAAGTGCACACAATTAGACAAAGCAAACGAATGCATCTGCCCTCAGAAGCTGCACAGATTTAGGTGGATCAGAACAAGTATGTTAAACGGAAGTATGGGTGTTGCTTTAGCTGGAAGCCAGGGACTAATTTTTGGCTTTACATTATCCTCTATCTTTATTGATTCCCAATATTCTCTGCTTCCCTAGCTCTAGACACACTTCCTCACAGCTGTTACTGCTCTGTGAATTTCCACCGGCACAAGACAGCAAACAGCTGAGCCTGAAGCTTCTATTGTCATAATTCTTTGACCATCAGAATGGGAGGAAACTATACCTGACAGGACTCCTTCCAAAGGACTCAGCATCAATTCGATCGTAGCATCCTCGCCAGACCGCAGGACCAAATATCCCTGTTGCATTGCGGATGTTGTACCTAAGGATGCCTTAGCATCTCTTGATTTCTTCCCTGAAGCTGTGCAGCACAATAACTTGACTCTCCTGGGAGGGGGGAGCAGAGGAGTTCTGTAGGAACAGAAACCAATGACCTTATTAACTTTAAAGTGAGAAGGAGAGAGAAAGAGTTCTAGGTCGTGTCAGATTTATTACAGAAATGAACAAGCTATAAAATCTAATGGTTTGCATTTGCTTTGTACAATCTAGTATCTGAAAAGAAAAATTGATGTAAAATTTGTCATAACCCTTTAGATTTTTGTCACAACTAATGGGTGTCCTTTGCTCATGGAGATAGTTGGGCACTTAATTTAGTGGTATAATTTAATGGAAATAAGTGACTTAGTACTAATGTATATATTTAAAGCTGGAAAGTTGCCTTAGGAAGCACTGGATCCAAGTCCATCATTTCACAGACAAGCAAGCAGAGGAAGAGAAGAGATCATCCACTGAGATCACAAAGCAGCAGAGCTTGGGAAGGAGCCGACTGCTAGTCCAGGGCACTTCCATGCATGTCATGAAGTGCCTCAGCAGGATTGGCTAAACATGACCTTAGGAACACACTGGGAGTTATCTGGACAAACAGCTCCCTGGAAGCACGGAGCATGTCCTTCCTTCTTCAGGGAAACTGGAACGCTCCGCTAACCTGAGCTCTCTGCAACGGCATAGCCAGCATTCCCTGGCAACTGCAGAGTGTGAGCACTTTGCAGCAGACTTCCTGGGGACAAGCAGGTCCCCACCCTAGCAGAGCTCCTCTTCTGGCCATATCAAAAGACTCCTGCAGGGGGGAGAGGTTACTGGGACAGGGTTTCCACTGCAGGCCTGGCCCCCTCGCCAGAGAACAATTAGACAACGAGGGACCTCATTTTTGTTTAACCTGGATCTAGGTCAGTTTTGCCCAATTCTGGGTATTCTTTGCCCACTTTGTGTTGTGTTATGGACTTTGTCCCCAGCCCTTGTGCCTGGCAGGTGGAGAAGCTGCTGAGACCCACCTGGCAAGATACACATTTAACCTCTGATCTTTAATTTTCTAATTGCAGACTAGAATTAGATCTGCTTCTAACTACTTAATAGTTCTCTCAAAGAAAATATGATAAAGCTGGCAAGTGCTTCGCTTATGGGTAAGGTCTCTGACATAAAAGCATTTTGTAATTTGGAGTGTTTAGGTTTTGCTCCTTCATGCAAGCTCCCTTGGTGAAAATGTACCACCTCATTCTCTTGCTAATTCTGGGCTTATCGCACATGCAGTGTTCCATAAAGGTTGACTTGAAAGCTTTCATTTAAAACCCAATTCATATGAATTAGTGTACTACTCAAAATGTCAGGCTGCTAATAGGACATACATAGCAACTGGAAATTGAAATAAGTGCATTTTAATAGAGCTCAGAATTAGGATTTCCTCTATCTGTTTGACGTAGTATCACAATTATAATTGAGGCTAAATTTTTTTTCTGTTGGCATTTAATGATCTTCTCTCCAGAATTATCAATCATACTGAATTTGCTTGTACCATTTTTTCAGATACAAAGTGGGGAAAAAAAGAAGGAAGAAATCCAAAGCTCATTAATTATGATACTGAGTCTGAGGGTCCTGTCACTTCATACTGGTAGAGGGAAGGAATGGTCAGATTGAAGATCGTCCCGCTGATATTTCTCCGAAGGAGTACCAGGCAAGGTCCAATTTAATTATTGCCTCATGTAACTGTTATTTTCATTCTATATTTTCTGAGAAGAGTTTTAGTTCCTTTTTTTATTCTTTAAAATGTGGCCTGGTTAATTACTGACCTGCTACTTTTTTTGAAGTTTTGATAAATACGAATTCTTCCTCCAAACTAAACGCAACAAAATACAAACGTTTAGCAATGCTTAGCTGACCTCAGTGTCAGTTTTTCCAAAGTTCAGAAAAATAAAAGTGATTTTTCTTCCTCACTGTGGCTTTCTTTATATAAACACCTAGGTCTGACATGAGGTCCAAAACAAAATAAAATAGTTTAAAAGAAATGTAGTTTAAAAGCAACACAAAACAGCCTTTCCTTTTGGGCTATGGGGAAGTTTGATTATTTACGTTGTGAATGCATTCATGCTAGTTTTTTTTAAAATGAAAGCAAACATGTCTTTAGTATTGCAGATTTCCTAGATTTAAACCTATAATCAGTGATAAAATCATCAAGGAATGTCTTCTCTAAATCCCTGAATTCTTCCACGCTGTTATGAGTTCTCTTCAAAACCAGAAGAGGGCAGTCGGGTTCCATGATTAAGAACCACCGGCCATTGCTCCAGAAAGTAAGTTTTTACTAAATCTCAGTGATTGGAATTAAGTTTTCCTTTAATGGTACTAAAGGGCATTTAGAATTACCTGAAGAATTTTCTCCTTTTATTAAAAAACCTTACAACCTTTGTGAGATGGACATTTTCTACAAATGGAGCGAGATGAGAGTATGTATTTATTCATATATTTCACTCCTGCAGAAATTATTTCCATGCCTATCTTCCCTCTTCAATATTTGGATAGCACAGGAGGAGGGGCACATCTGGTGCAGACCGCCTTCCCACTTTGTAATTTTGTGACATAGCATAAGTAAAAGGAAATATACAGTCCAAGGGAAAGGACACTTGTCAGCTCTTCAGCCTCATGCTGAGAGAGAGAGAGACACAGAGAGAGAGAGAGAAAAGAAGATTCACAGCAATTGAAAAGCTGTTTGCCAGAGGAACTGAAATCCAACATCCCTTTAGCTACACTTACCAGAAAAAAATACTTATAAATTAGAACTTTTAACACAATACTATTTAAAAAATGTGATACATAGCTCCCTAAATCTAAGCATATCGCTGGATACAAAATACAACACATATTTCTGCTACTCTTTCTCTTCCTTGTTATCAATAAAGCCAACAACTACCAAGCCCTTAATTTCACTGAAAATGGGGAACCAGATAACTTGGCTGGAAGCCTGAGCATTTAATGATAGGTACACATATAAAGGAAATGATTTGGGACAAATCATTTCACAGCACCAGCCTTAACTTAAATATACAAGAAAGAGTTAATTTTATGGGACCTAGTGTCAGTAAAAATATAGCCACAAGAGTTAACTGTAATTCAGGCCACTTATTTTTGTTTTAAATGTTCCCTTTGTGTTAATAGTGTGTCTAATGCTATTTTTAGATGTGGGTGGCAGAAAGGAGAGCTGTAATTGTATCCAAATAATACATATACACGCACCTCTGTACTCTATGGGTGTACAGTGTGTGTGTGTGTCATATTGTTCTTTAAATTGCTATCGGCTAGAAGCCTGCAAAGAAGCTGGGGGGTTGTGAAACTCACCAACCTGTCACCCATGTGGCTGAGGCCTGTGGATTAACCAGGAATCCAGGTGATTTTCTATGAATCCGATCTTCACTGCCTGCCCCAGGGGTCCTACAAATGCCACCTTCAGAAGGAGATGCTGCTGAAAGTGAACTTGCTCAGCAAGGACTTGGGCACCCACACACCAACACTTTTCTCAGAAGAGACCATCATGAAGCCAAATTCGTACTACTGCAAAGATGGGTATGGGACGACCAGGGACTGGGGTGGGTGAGATGAGAGGGAAGAGAGATGCAGCTTGCCAAGTCACTGGGGCGACTTATAAACAAACTTTAGTATTGTTTTCTAAGCCCTTTCTGGACGAAGGGGGAGGATGGACACACACTGTGTCCTGGGCTCCATTTATGTTCTGTGCAAACCTTGGGGAGTGCTGCTTTTAAGAGACTGATTTGGTTGGGAAGATGATTTCCATCAGCTACTTTTAAAAGATACGTGCTATTTCAGCACAAAGCTGAAGCCCCTCAGAGCTGCACCAAGGATTAAGAAATGGCATGTATTTTAATGCCTTATGAATAGGAGTAGCTGATAAAAGAGGCTCTTGTTACCCTTGCTACATTTAAATGTGAAAAGCAGCTGCTTCTAGTGGGGAGAGGGTAGGGGAGTGGAGAAGAGATACATTATTTTCATAGGGATTTAATCTTCGGAGTACATTGAAACCATAGAATACCATTGGCCATTCTCTTATCGGCGGCACTCTAATCGGGCTGAGATCTGTAAGATTGTGGAGAGGGAAGGGGAGAGGGGGTGGAGGCAGAGAAAGGATTGTGTGTAGCGATGAGGCTGGCCATTTTCATCTGCATGTAGGTTTTGAACCTCAGATCAAAACACGCGCATGGTAGAGTATTTTCTCCTTCCCTTCGAAGTGTTAACCTGTCAACTTTTAAAATGCCAGCCAATTAAAGAGTGTGATGCAGCTATGCTGCCTTCAGAGAATGTATTTAGCAAGGAGCCCTGGTAGTAAGATGACCACTGGGTCTGTGACCTCTTTAGACAACCTGGGTGATGTGTGTGAGTGTTGTGTGTGTGTGATATGTGTGTGTGATGTGTGTGTATGTGTATGCATCTGGGGAGGGGTGTAGGCTGGGAGGCATAAAAGAGGCTTTCTTATCGCATTTCAGGGACAGCATATTTCAGGAAGAATCCAAAAGATAGCTAGCTGAGAAAAGCTCTTTCTCCAAGTTTTAATTGCCACCAGAAGCTGATGATATAAATAAGACCTAGGATTATTAAACTAGCAGGGCGTTGCCAAGTGGAATGAGCATTTGGAAGAAGAAGGCTGTAGGATGAACGTCCTTTGAATGAATGAATGAATGAATCTGGGGGCTATTTTGCTTCCTTGAGATTATCATTGCATGATCTTGTTTATTATGATGTTGAATTTACTGAACTTTCTCTGTATGTTTAACCTTTGATCTGCTCATGAAATTTCCAATGTACTTATTTCAAAAATCCAGGGTTTTGCTCCACAAGGTTGTATGTAAATCTTTTTTTATAAGAATTAGCTTCCTTTCCCACAATGTTTGTTCTTTTTCTTTCTTTCTTTCTTTCTTTCTTTCTTTCTTTCTTTCTTTCTTTCTTTCTTTCTTTCTTTCTTCTTTCCTTCCTTCCTTCCTTCCTTCCTTCCTTCCTTCCTTCCTTCCTTCCTTCCTTCCTTTCTGTACTTTCTTTTTGTAATATCCACACTCTCAAGTTAAAGGATTAAAAACAAGCCTGGTAGTGATAAATCAGTGCTTCTTGCCTGGTTGATAATTAAGGATAATTCACATGTAAAGGAAGGTGTGACAGCTCTAGCCCACATGCTTAGAAGCTTGCATCAAAATGAAACCAGTGAATCATTTGAAGGCAAAGTACAGCTCTGGCAGTACATGCACATGACGGGCAGGCGAAGGGACTGCAAGATGATTCCTCTGTGGACTAAGAAAAAGAACAAGAAAGAGGAGAAAGGGCAAATGTCCAGCTGTCTGGCCATAAGTCAGAAAGCCAGAAATGGGCAGCACAGTACTTCCATTTCACAGTGCTTCTCAAGCACACCCCGGGCTGTATCCCACAGTGACCCTGCATATGCCCTGCGACTTGTGCTTTTAATCAGATAGGAGGCATCCTGGCTCTTGGGCCCTGCACTCTAGGCTCTGCATGGACAAGGTTCTGGCAGCCTGGCAGAGCTGCATGAGTTGCTGGAGAAAGTCACCGCAGCATGGAAACCCCCGGCAGTCCCTGCGCCCCACTACCTCTTGTATGTGGCACACTGCTCCTCACGGGCTCATGGGATTCCCATGGAGTTCAGTCAGTATTTTGATTTTTGGATCCAACTTCTCTCAAGTAAAAGATAAAAGCCAGCAAGCCAGTGTCCCCGACACTGTGGCAAAGTGAGCAGAAGTAGCAGACAACACGGAAGAGGCAGAGCTTGCCCCACAAGGCTGTGCTGCGAGTGGTGGTAGGGTCAGAGGAAGAGGCTTGGCCGCCAGCTCCGAGCTCGGAGAAAGTTGCTGGGGCACTGATGCCCTTTCCTTCCCTGCTTCCCTTGCTTCTTCGGTCTCTTGCAAGCTTTCTTCCTTTTCCCTCTTCTCTTTTCTCCTTTTTAAATTCCGGCATGGAACATTAGGTTTGACGAAGGGAGAGCAATTTAACATCTTTTAACTGAGAGAGGTTGATTTTCATTTCAGACCAAATGGCTCATTTTTACCTTTTTAGCTCCTGGAAGAGTAAAAAGTGAGAGGTCAGCCTTGCGTCTCCATGGCAACCCCTGCAGCTCAGCCCGGAGCTGATGAAGGGAGGTGATAACAGCAGGGAAGTTTCCCCTCCTTCCTTGGTATTTTCCTCCCCTTCAGGTATGTACCTGGATATACGAAAACAATTAGGTCTTGTTAGAAATATAAGTTGTGAAATATGGTTACTAATTTGTCAGCCCCAGAGCTGTGATCCTGTGTATCTGCGTGCATCTGTGTTCCTGTGTGGGACCGGATATCCAGGGACTACCAGTGTCCACACAGTCCCCAGTTACACAGTAAAGATCATGTGTAGCCCGTGTTGCTGAAATCTGTCCCTCAACCCCAAGAGTCCACCCATCAGCATTCTAAAAGCCCTAAATCTTAATAAACAGAAAATCTGCCATCAAGTGTGAAAATCAAGTCTTGATTTTTAGACTCAGGGCCCAGAAGAATACAGTGGAAAAGAAAAATTAAAATGATGAATATATGAGAGAGGCGAGATTCAACCTTTTAGGGGAGCCTGGGCTCAGGTGGGAAGGAATTTCCATGACCTGGATTCAAGTGTCCAACACCCTGAGTGAACGCACTCATTGGTAGATGGGAGGAATAATGAACACCTTAAAACCTGTGGGTCCCAGGCACTGCACTAGACATTCTATTATCTTATTGCCTGTGATCCTCATACCAATTTAAGGCAGGTAGCTTAAACTTATTTTTACAGAATAAGGAAAAGGAGATCAGGAATGCTAAGCAACCTGCCCAGGGTCACAGATTCAGTTGCACACTCGTCAACGCTCCAAGCAGGCTCTCTCCAGACTCGTTAAGCCATCCAGATGCATGCATAATAAGTTGGTGTCGGAAGTCAGGAGTTTGCGCTTCTGCTCATTAGTTTATTCATTTAGTTGCAATGAAACCCATCAACTGCCTGCTATGTTTTCAGTGCAGTTCCAGGTGCTTGAGAGACTGATAGGAAGACGCTGACGTTGCTCTCTGAGCACTGGAGCTGAATGACTTGAATCTCAGGGGTGTGAATTTGGGCAAGACAAAGAGCAGGACTGGGCTTCGACTTGCTCACCTGCAGCCCTCGTCAGCAGAAAAGGAGTCTTCCAAGTGCCTGCCAGGGTTCCAGATTCACCCACATAGATGCTCCATGAGTATCCGGCCTCTTCCCCTCCACTTCTCTTGACTTTCATCTTCTTGCCGTCTCCATGCCCTCCTTTGTGCTGGCTGCCTCTCTGCTCTCTTGGCAACTGTGTTCCTTTCTCAGCTGCATGGGTCTGCCTTCCTGGCCATCTGTGTGTCCTGGTAGGACTGGAGGCTTCCATTCAGAACCGGGCAGTGTTGCAGAGTCCAAAGCAGGAGCAAGGGGAGGAGCTAGCTCCGCTGTGCAGTAGCCAGCGAGTGTCTCAGTCATGCAGTGGTGGTTGCTTGGATGTCCTGAATTGATTCAAAATGTTTACGTTTCTTGGTCACTTTGACTTTGGGGAAGAGCCAGAAGGCACAGGGCACCTGATCTGGTGAACGAAGTGGATGAGGAGAAACCGTGATGTTATTTGACAGACATCACCGCAAATATAGTATTTGAAATCAATTCCAGAAATCAAGATAGCTATGAAAAGACACTCAAGAAATAAGACTTTCAGACTTCCTTCAGAAAGTGGTAAGAACAATATGATGAAGGTGTCCGAAGTGAAAGGGAGTATTTTGAAATGATTCAAGGGCATGTGTCTTTTATAGCAATAAATTATTTCATTTTCATTGAAATGTTCACCCTGTTGTTTGATCAAAGCTTGCATAGAGCATAAAGAGGCCATCTGCAAGAAGCTTGCCTGTCCCCTGCTTCCTTTCTGTCTTCCCTTTAATGGCTCAGAATCAGCTCAGAGTCCAGGAGGTCGCTCCCCTCGCTGTTTGCACAAACTCCAAGGGCTCTGCACAGCTCGGAGCCCTTCCTTACTTCCTTTCTTGGGACGAGGTTTGAAGCCAGCTCTGGCTTAACTGGGCTTTATAAATCCAGATAAATTCAGAGCTGGCTCCGAAGGATTTGACAGGGTGCATCAGCTGAATGGCAACTGCTCAATTTCTAAAAAGAAAAGGCACAGTGGATTACTAGGTGATTCTTCCATTTTGCTACTGTGTGAGTTACAAAAACTAAGGAATCTCAAAGCCACAGGTGCAATCCACTAAGGCTGTGCAAAGGATGACTGGCATTGAGAAATTGTGCATTGTGCTGGCAATAAAATCCTCTCTGAGTCTGAGAGGAGGCTGTTTAGCCAAATGCAACTTTAGTATTTTAAAGCGCAGAGTCAGATTCTCAGTTAGGAGCACCTTGTTGTGAGCCATGAGAGTCTGTCTCCCATCCTTCTCCTCCACTCCTTTCCTTCTGCCTCCTCTGTCCAAATGACCCCTACCTCCTTCCCCTGCCTATGTATGCCAGTCCATAAGTAGCACAAGGGATATCCCTGCTCTGGCACATACACTAGGAGGAAAGAGGGAACTAGCATCTAAGTATGAGAGGAACAGCTTGTTGCACACAGAGAAGAGAAAGTAACAATTAGATCTGGTGGAAGTTTAGTATCAAGTCTCACCTTAATACTTGTGAAAAGGTAGTTTCTTTGGTAGTTGGGCATGATGGTACACACCTGCAATCCTAGCACTCAGGAGGGTAAGGCAGGAGGAAAATCATGAGTTCAAGGCCAGCCTGAACTATATAGTGAGACACTATCTCCAAAACCTAAAAAACAAATGAACTAAAAAGACGGTGTGTTTGACCTCTCACTGTGGCTTGGATTTGTGTCTCTTTATGGTGTTGTGTTGCTTTGCTTTTATTTGTGTGATTATTTGTTCACTGTCTCTCTGTCTCCATAGGATGGATGGGTGGATGGATGGATGGATGGATGGATATATATATATATATATAATTCAAAATTGAAAAGAATTTATTACAATAAAAGACACATGATCCTGACTCCCCCAAAAAATACACCCCCTCTTCCAGCCCCAACCACACTTACCTCCCTGTCCTTGCCACCTTCTAAAGCAGTTCTGGAAGTCTTCTTTCATGAGCTTCTTTAGTTCTGTTGCAGCTGCCTTGATCTGTAGAATTAATTCAAAAGTTTTCCCTTCACGAGCACCTTGACTTTGGGAAGAGTCAAAGTTGGGCAGTGCCAGATCTGGTGAAGAGGTGGATGAGGACATGCCATGATGTTTTTTCATGAGACTGAATATCTGTTGGATGGCAGGTGGCAGCAGCATTCCCTGCATTTTTTATTACATCCCTTAAAGTCATTCCCCAAAGATTTCCAGACCTGCTTCAGACACTGGTGAGAATAATGTACTAAGTATGCTCAAAGGAAGGGGGACCACTCTGAGAAAGTTCGTGGCAATGTGTCTTTTACTATATATACATATTTTAAATTTACACATTCAAGTTGCCAGAGGGCAGGCACTGTGTCTCTCTTGTCTTCCATAAAATCACCACAGGGAGAAATGGATACATGGGAATAAGGCAAAGAGAAAAAGGAAAAGCCTCCTTTCAGGCTAAAAGTAGCCAGTGGAAATGTCCAGGCATGGGAAGGGTGAGGTGTTCTGGCAGGTGGAGTGA
This sequence comes from Chinchilla lanigera, assembly GCF_000276665.1. Lineage (NCBI taxonomy): Eukaryota > Metazoa > Chordata > Mammalia > Rodentia > Chinchillidae > Chinchilla > Chinchilla lanigera. The sequence continues at coordinate 22,647,726 of NW_004955416.1, forward strand.
CAGGCAGGGACTCCTGGATCCACAGGCATCCTCTGGTCACATCCTGAAGTAGTATACGGATTAGGGAAACTGCTGAGATCAGACTTGGATCAGGAACGAGACCAGAGGCATAACATAGTGAAATCATGTCAATGTTTCTGAAACATAATGACTGTACTGAGGAGATGAATGTTTTTAAACTGAAGCCTAGCTAAAACAATTTGTCATGGAATATTATTCATCCATTTAGCAAATGCTGATTAAGTGCCAGCCAGATGCCAGTCTCCACTCAAGGCTGGGAAGAGTCACCATGAGACAGGCGCAGGCATGAGACAGGGCTTATGTGTGGGCGGAGAGAATAGTAAATACTCGCGTGAGCAACGATAGACAGAACCTTTCCCAGCAGGACGCGGCGGAGTGACACTGAAGCACGAGTAATGGCAGGGCTCCTCAGTCATGGTGAGGAAGTCGGATTTTATTCCAAATGCAAAGAAAAGTGCCTGGAGGGTGTTAAACACGGGCGGGCCATGACCTGATTTGTAGGAAGAGCTTGTTGGATGGAGAATGAGATTTGGAGGGCTCCAGTGAAGGAAGAAGCAAGCAGATCGGATATGATGGTGGGGTGCTGAGACAAGGAGTGTAGGATGAGTGCTAGAAGTGGAAACCACAGGAATTTCTTATCCTTCAGAATGTAAGGCAAGAAGAGAATGTCATATAACACCTCAGGCTGGAGCCAGAGCTATAAAGGGATAGTCTTACAGTGTATTAGATTAGGAGACTTGTGGAGAAGAAGGGTTTAAGGGGAAGATTCAAGGATTCCATGCAAAGATACAAAGACTGGCTATTAGGAAGGTAAAGGGGTGATACAAATATGGTAGATGTTTAAACTTTAAAAAATTATTATAGTACAAGACAAATTGCCATTAATTTCCCCTGAAGAATCCCACTTTTGGAGGCAGGTCTGGAAGTTCACTTAATGATGTGGTAAGAAATATAGAATATGCTTTCACTGAGTGATACCTAACAGAAAGGCAAGCATGTAGAGAAAAACTCCACAGTATGCCCTAGCCCAGCCTGTTCACTACATGTAGTACCCTGTACCTTCTGGCTCTTCCCCAAAGTCTAAATGACCATGAAAAGGAAATATTTTGATTCAGTTCAGGACAACGAGGCAGCCATGACAGTGCAACTAAGGATGCTCATGAAAGAGGACTTCCAGAACTGCTTCAGAAAGGGCAAGAACAATGGGATACATGTGTTTGCGTGTACGTGGAGCATATCAAGGAGAATTAACAACAATGTGACTTTCCCTGTAATATTTTTTATTTAAATATTCTCTGTACCTTTGAGTCACAGTTCATATACTGACAAAGACTCTAAGATGTGATATGTAGAGAATATTTTTGCTACAGTAGACAAAGCTTTTGTAAATAAGGAGGGGAAGAGGGTTTAAAGGGAGGGTTTGGGAATAGGAATGAAAACAGCGTCAAGATATGTCATGTACAGGTACAAATTTTTGTGATGAATGTGATCATTATGTATACCTAAAATGTACCAATACACTCAATTAATTAAAAAATAAAGTCAAAAAAGGTAGAAAGTAAAGTTAAATATGTATGTATACTAAAGAAGCAGCATAGGGTATTGTTAATGCTTATTTGGGGGATGAATGTAAATGCCTTCTTTTTTACACTTTCTGTATTTTCCAGATTTTTTTAAAGCCTTATTAACTTTGGGAACTAAAAATTACTTTGAGTCCTCACCAGAGAAGATAATGTTGCCTATTTATTCTGAACATTTGGCTAAAATCAGTTTTAGATCCTCTTATTGGAAATATATAGAAAGATAAATGCTACAGTAAAGGGATGAAGACTCAGTAGAGACACTGAAGTGGATATTGAAATGAGCCACATGTTAGATAAATACTTTGTAAGGTATTGATATTACAGACCTGAAATTATCACAGTGCTCCAGAGAAAAATGATATTCCAGAGGCCAACAGCGATGTTAGTTACTTCTTTCTTATCACCATCTGTGAACATGCGCGCCAGTTGCAAGTCCTGCACAAGATATGGTCACGATACCCTGGGATGAAACCACCCAGTGCCAGTCCGGTGGCTATGATAAACTGGCACGCAACTCAGTGCTAAGCCCACACTTCTGTTCAATGTGGCATCTATGGACCCAGAAGATGGATGAGGCAATCTCTGTTCTTTCTGTCAAAGCCTTGGTTTTGCTGAAATATTAGATGTTGGAGTGGTGTATTAAAATCACCTTACCTTTCCTATTCATATAGGACATGTTACAGTATTTTATTTGACCATTTCTACCTGGCTTTCCAAAGGGAGTAGAAAAACTAAAGAATAGTGTGGTGCAAATAATTTACATTCAAGATAGGAAAAGCAAGCCAAGCCATTTTGCGGTAATTAAAAGTAGCACTTGATGTGTTTTTGGCATAACGAAGTAATTTCAGACAACCTGTTGCCATTCATTTTATGGGCAATGATTCATCCATTTCATAAATACAACTGAGTAATTTTTCTTTTTTTTTTTTTTTGTTTATTTTCTGGTACCAGGAATCGAACTCACGACCTTGCACTTGTGAGACAGACCCTGTCCCGCTGAGCTAAATCCCCAGCCTCCCTGAGTAATTTTTCAAAATTCTATGGAAATGTAAAAAAAAAAAGATAAAATTTAAGAACCTGGAAGACTACCCTTAAAAAAACTGCTTTTCTCTTCTTAATATTTGAATTTTGGAAGAAAGTCTTACTAAACTGCAGTACGGGTGAAATGACCTCAGGGCTGCTATCACCTGGGTACTTTACCTTGTAATGTTGTTCAATATATCAAATAAAACAGCATGCAGGAAAGGACAAATACAATGTGGCATGCAGTCAGAAGTTTAGAAAACAGTGGTCATAATTACACACATCTAACATGGTAATAAATTTGGAAGGCTTTCACAGAAATAATCTTTGGAGAAAGTGATTCTTCTTTTCCCTCTCTTCTTCCTACTTCTGCTCTTTTTCTCTCTTATTTTTATTTCATATTTAAATTTGGGGATATAACTAATTTTTGCATCACAGAAACTTATTTTTGTAGTGATTACTAGGAAATGCTTAACATTAAATCTCAGATAGGAAAACCAATGATCTTTAAACGCTACCTTTTTAAAGTTCTTCCTAAGAATGTAATTCTTTTCTTCTTTGAGTTTCCGTGGCAATTTGTTTGTACCTGTAACTAACTGGGTTCTGTTTTTACCTCATTCCAAGTTTCCTTCTATTTGGATTTTTTGGTTTTTAAGAAATTATGAATCTAACTCCTCAATCTATATTTTTGGCAAAGAATAATGAGCATTAAATATAAAATTATTTGATTAAGTCAATTTTTAAAACATTTCTTAAGAAATTGCTGTCTTAGCCAGATGTGGTAGTACACACGTTATACCAGCACCTGGTTGGCTGAGGCAGGAAGATTTAGATTTCTATGACAGGCTGGGCTACATAGAGTTCAAGTCTAGATGGACTATATAGTGAGACTTTGTCTCCAAAAATAAACAAACAAACATCTTTAAAAGGAGCTTTCTGTCCTCTTATCTCCGTGAAAGCAGAGTGAGAATGTGTAGATCTATTGGAGTCTACACGCAACTGAAGTTTGAAAACTTCCTAAATTTCTATGTAATTGAGGCTTTGATTTTTCAAAAACTGAAGAACAAAGTCTATAGATCAGGAATTTATCTGAAGTAAATAGCAATACCCAATGACAACTGCTCAGGAGGGAAGATCCTATCTTATACCTCCACCCAATCTGTGTCATGGCTAGGTTCTGAGTGGCTTTACAGGGGACTCTGAGGGAGATGCAGGCAGGAACCTGCAGGAACACTACAGCTTACCTTCATAACTCACCATTTCTATGGAGCTAGAATTTTGCCAACCTTGGTGTCAGGTGAAGTGTGGCCCAGTCTCTGCCTGTGGTGTTTAAAATGCAGTAGAGTAACTCATAGAGGCACCTTCACAAATAACTATTTTAAGACATTTAAAGTACTTCAGTGCTAAACGCATGAGCCCAGTCTTTTAGAACACCAAAGAAGGACTGAAGGAAGATATTTGAGTTTTTAAAGAAAAGGATGGATTTCCTAGAGAGCCCTAGTGGCTCAGATCCTGAATGCTGGTAAGTCTTACTAAAGGATTTAAGACATTATCCTTTGAGCAATGGAGAGGCACGGATGGTTTTTAAGAGGGGAAGTGACATGATCAGATTTGTGTTTTAGATAGATGGCTCTGGTCACAGAGTAAGATGGATGGGTGCAGGGGAATGGAACTCACAGTAGTGACAGCAGCTCCAAGGTGCAATTGTCCAGGCTTCGAATAAATGTTTGTTTTTAAAGAGACAAATATCAGAAGAGCCCACTGTGCATGGAGGCCCCTGAGGGAGGAGTCGTGCATGCTGGGGTGTCACATGCTAGGGAAGAGACAGACAGCTTCACTCTGGCTGCCCCGTGGGCCTGGTGTCCCATGGAGGAAGTCCTTAAAGGTCAGGCAATTTCCAGGCCCAGGAGGCAGATATTACTGTCCCTTTCCAAACATAAACTGTACTCCAACATTCCAAGATGATTAGATGCATTTATAAATATAATCCAAACATGTTATTCCTTGGTTTCCAGTACGGAATCAGAAAAATAATACTTAAAGGGGAAAATATTTGTCTGTTCTTTTTTCTGCCTTTTTTTTCTGGTTCCATGCCAAGCAGCTTAAAATCAGAAACAGTTAGAATTAGATTATGCAGACACTTTGGTTCTTAGATGCCTTTGAACATGGCAAAAACATGCATGGTGAACTAGACTGACCCCACAGTTTACAACCAGGATACTCTTGGCTGAAGGAAGGGGGCAATCTTCTTCCAAACTGAGACCTAGAGAGAATTTCAGAGGAGACTTGACAGCTCAGATATCTTGAGTTGTATTGTCTAATATGTGTGTTGTAGTGAAGCTAGTTCTCACTTCATAAAATTATTCCAAGCCCACCTTGGTGCAGACCTGAGCCATCAGAATAATATATGCTCTACTCCTGCAGGATGCCATAAGCCATGGTCTTCTCACCATCAGAGGTCAAACAGTCATGGGTTTGACCTTGACACCTAGAGGTTAATACATTTACATTGAGAGATTCATGTTGATAAACTGGCCAGTGGAATTGGCATGAAAGATGAAGGCAAAACAAAGACAAAGAAATCATGCTTATGACAGCAACTCTGCCAAGTCTTTTTCATACATAATTGTATTGATTTTCACTGTAATCTATGGAGAGTCTTCTCCTTTATTACAAAGGATACTGAGGGTTAGAAAGATATATGACTTTAGCAAGGTTAAGAACCAGTAATTTATTGGAGCCAGTATGAGAACACAGGTGGTTTGACTCTGCAAGAGCTAGGCTGTAAGATCAAGTTAGCATCTATCATTATGTTAGTTGGGTTGTAGCTAACTGAACTCGTGTCAAGAGATAAGACTCATAATGATAGAAGAAAACCAAAGAATGTGACTATAAGCAAAACAATTACTGCTCTTCATTAAGTATTACTATATAAACCAATGGAAGCAAGAATTTTAAAAAGTGAAAAAAAATCATCTAGATAGCTGAAGATCCCATCTAGATAGCTGAAAAAAATCATCTAGATAGCTGAAGTGAAATTGAGGCAGCAACTTTGACTTTGGGGGTCTCTGAACTAGTATAAACATTTAAATTCCATTTCTCAGAAGCTCAGAAACAATGTACAGTGCAATATCTTAGCCTTTATTTTTAAGAAGTGGCGGTCGACAGCATTCTCTGTAGATGGTCAGATAGTGAATATTTGAGGCCTCTTAAGTCTTAGGGACTCTCATGACCAGTCAGTACTAACCACTGTTGAAGCTAAAGTAGCCATAGGTAGTGAAGCAATGACTGGGTGTGAGCCTGCTCCATGACACTTTATTTTCTCAAATAGGTCATGGGCTAGATCTGGTCAGTGGACCTTGGTTAACTGAATTCTACTTTGGAACCAGGGTAGGTGGGATCCAAAACAAAGTCAGTAAATCATTCAACAAATACTTAGTGATGTCCAGTACATGTCCTGGAAAAATGCATAGCCTATTGTGGGTGAATCATTGATAATTACAACAAATTTAAGTGTCATGAATAGAAAAGATCAACATGCTACAGAAACACAAAGGAGTGAGCCTGTAAGTCCTTCTAAGGGACATGGAGAAAGTTTCATGAAAGGAGCAACATCTTCATCAAAACTTGGTTCTATCTTCTCCCTTGGAAGACATTGGGTGTCTACTTTTCCACTATTTTTCTCAGGCCCAGACACAACCTCATAATCTTACTGAACATAGAGTCTCAAGAGGTCCAAGGGAGACAGCAAACCAAGTAGACTGTATTTCTGCTTTTGCTCCCGGCCAAGGAAACATGGCATTGTACACAACAAGAACACCGAGGGAGGAGAGTGGCTGTAAGGCAGGACCTGGCACAAGACTCACAAAATAGCAACACTTCACTGAAACAGGAGCAGGAGTTCAGAGCAGAAAATGTCTAAAGGGAAAGACGGAGCTGGGGGCTGGTGGTAGACACCTGTAATCGCAGCACCCTGGAGGTTTAGGCAGGAAGATTACACATTCAAAGCTAGCTCATACAATTTAGTGATTTAGACTCTATCTCAAAGAAGAAAAGCCGGAGATACAGCTCAGTGGGAAGAGCCTCTGGAAAATGAAAAAGGCAGGAGTGGGGAAAATGGAGAACAAGGAGAGAAGTGTTCAGTTGTTGCAATAAGCTGTGAGCACAACAAAGATCTGTCCTAAGATACTAGTGGCATGAAGAGGAGAATGTTGTTTAAAATGGAACAGTAAATGCATAGAATTAGTGATTCTTGGTCTTTGAATTGTGTGTGGAACTAAAAGCAAAAGATAGGATTGTATTTCAGCCTTAAATCATGGATGTCTTCTGCTCTTGAAGGACTAGATAAATATAAACAGAGACACATAACCAAGCCAATGCCTAATGTCCTGAGCTAAAGGAAAGCTTCAAAAGCAGCGCAAAGCAAAAGAAGTTTGGAAAAAAAGGAAAGATCAGCCCTAGAAACTGGGGAAAACCTCAGCTGATTTTAATTTTTAATTCCCCCTGCTTTTTTACCACAGGCATAGAATCGAATAAGATGTTGCATCCCTCTCGTTAGCTCATTAGCAATGAAGGATCCGATGTTTAAAAGAAAAATTGGGAAATTTCGGCACAGATGGGGATGCCTTGATTACACAGGGAGGCTGTGGCTGCACAGTCAGCAACAGGTGCTGCTGCCTTTGTAGAACCCTGTGTTTCAAAAGACGAGCTGAGCCTCTGGAATGGCTGGCGAATAACAATTTACACTGATTGCAAATCCCTGATCTTGTTTTTCTCATCATTTCCTCTAATACTGAGCAAGTGGAGGTACTATTTCCTATGCCAGCCATTGTAAACAAGTACTCATGGGTCTTTTTCTTTCCAGGAGAGTTCCGTCTCCAGCCATACTTTTATCCCCTTTCCATCTCCCAGGTTTCTGGTGATGTGCAGATCACCTGTCTAGAAGGAAGAAGGAGAATTCTTTCCAAGAATCACTGGCAGCATGAGCTGGTTATCTTTAACAGTCAAGAAGTACCTCATCTTCCCTTTTGGACAGAAAATGTTAGCAGAAATTTCCATTTTTTTACTTGCCCTAGATGAAGGGATGACTGATATCCCTCCTCATGGCAAAACCGTGTACTGAGGACATTTCAAGACTTGAAAACACAAGTAGAAGTTTTAGTTACATTAAATTAAGTGTTGAGAGTGTACAGAGATTAAAGAGATATGATAGGTCTTAGTTTGTAGGTGCAGCTGCCTCTATGATAAACTGTTTCCCTTCCATGAAGTATGTATATGAGACACAATTTCCCCCATAAGGGACCAACTATCTTGTATTTATAAAGAACTCATTTATAATGCAGTTTTAATAGTCTAATCCAATAGAATCCAAAATATGGCTTATTTGTTTATAGAACTGTGTTCATTTTTGGCATCATATCATTTTAGAGAGCTTGGTTGTCATATTATCTTGACCTCTGAAAGTTAACTGTGTATAAAAACTGGGCCACCACAAAAAATTTTTTTTAAATCATCTTTCAATGAAGATAATCAACAAGCAGCTCCAATGTGCTTTCTTAAATCTTCCCAAAATGTCTTCTCTCTTTGTAAGTCTTTGGATCAGTACTTATGTGTTAGATGGTCTTGGAGAAACTACGCAATCTTCTTTAACTCAATGTCTTCATCTATGCATTGTAGATGATTTTAATATCTCCCTTTTTAGATGGTCAGAAATGAAGAAAATTCTTCTAAAAATGGAACACACTGCTTGGTGGATAGTAAGCAAGCAATAAATAGCTGTGAGTGATTTAATGATGAAATTAGTAGTCTCTACAGACCTTCCCAGATGTGGCAAGCTTCTTTAGTTTACTACTATCTTGTGGATGAAGCACATATGTTTTTGCAGAAGACGGAGCTCAATGACCACGTTTTTTTTAAAGCATAATGCTCTTGTTCTTTTCGGCTGACCTTTCTTTCAATGACCTCTGTACCTCCCCATTTTCCACTTAGACCCATTAGCAGGATGTGCCGCAATATGTTGCTTGTCATCTGTTTTAGAGACACAGTGATAGGATACAGGTACACCAGATGGATAAACCTAGTGTGACTAATTATTGTGTATTTGCCTTTAATTATTATCATTTATTACTAGAGGAAAGACAATAAAGGTTCTCTGTCTTGGAAGAAACTGTTGGCAGAAGGGAAGTTTCTTTTTTTTTTTTTTGTAACATGGCTGAAGTTTTGACTGTTAGTGACAAGACAAAGCAATGCATGCACACACGACAAAAAGACGAATAGAGAGAGTGTTGGGAAAACAAAGACATGATTTACTTTAGTCTACAGGATTTCAATGAATCTACTATAATTTTTAAAGAATTTTCCAGAGAACTGGATATTGACCCACAGGACCTTTTTCAGTCTTTCATAGAACATTTTTTGGAAATAATTAGCCAACAAGTGTGTGGTGATGATTGAGGTTTAGGAGAGGAATTTGAACCTAGATAATTATCCCCAGATTTTTAAAAATAGATATTTGCATAAGAGTCTCATAATTACTACCTTGATTTTTCTTTAGTTATTAAATCGTATTTTTTAAAAGTTTTTGCTTGCTTTTAGACATCGATTGTGAGATCATTTTAAAAGCACTAAAGGAGAGTTTTCATCCACAAAGTTACACAACTGAGCAACTTTACGAAGAAGGTTTAGGGGGGAAAATTTGTACTGAAGTAAATTCTTACTTAGACAAGGCTACATATTATAAAAAAGCTAAAATCAGCATGCATGGTTTGACATATTGATATGCCCAAACTATAAAACAGCTATAATTTCTCTTCCCATGCAACAATGAACTAGAAGATATCTAAATGTGAAAAGAAATATGCTCTGTAAGAACATTAAACTTGCAGTTTACAAAGAGATCCTTTTTTATTTCATAAAGAGGTTTGTTTTAGCAAAACATCTGTACTGCAGAGTTTTGTTGGTGAGATATGAACAGAAATAGTAACGAGGAAGATCACTTCAGTATTAATTTTGTTTAAAGTTAATCCTTCAAAAGACCCTGAGTCTGTTTTTCTCCTTTTGTTTTTCTCCATTTTTCTCCTTTTCTCCTGTTTTTCTCCTATATTATAAAAAACACATAAGTATAAATTTTTTTTAAAAAGGTATGTGGGCATTTGCTACAGAAAATGGAAGGAGATGGTGAACCAAAGTAGTTGCTTTGGGAATGAAGTTATGAATGGCCCCAGAAGCTGAGATGCCCTCAGCCATCAATTAGTATAACCCATATGCTAGCAGAGGGGGAGACAAGTCCAGTTTCAGAAGTCTGGCTTGAGCTAGTGGCTACACCAATGCATGTTTTCTCTACTTGTGTGTGGTAAATATTTGTCGTCTTGTGGCTTCCCAATATCATTTTCTGCTTCTTAGGATCTCCTTTATTTCCTTCTCTTTCTTGGTGGAAAATGCCTTCTCTTGGATAAGGGGAATAATTAGAATAACGGGAAGCTTTCTCTTTAGAATTTCAACTTTTTTTTGTCTCTCTTTTGAGACAGGAGCTCGCTTTGTAGTTCACTTTGTTGCCCTGGCTGGTCTCAAACTCACAACAATCCTCCTGCCTCAGCCTCATAAATGCTGGGATTATGGGCATGTGCCATCATGTGTGGCTAGAATTTCAATCTTGTGAAGAGGGATGAAGCAATCTTGAGGTGAGTGTTTCATTGTACCTGCCCTGATCATGTTGGTAGAGCTTGGAAAGGTTTTGTCTCTTGCTTTCTGGCCTTGGAGACTGCCTTTTGTTAAAGGTGTATGTCTCATAATGCAGACACATGTGAGGTCTCCTGGCCTTGCTAGCCTCCTTTGAGTCCATAAAAGTTTTTAAAGAAATTCCTTTCCTTGGGTTAGTTAGAATCAGCTGGTGTTACTTGTGACCAAAGCAGTCTTACTGATGGCCCTGCGCAATAATACACAGATAATGCATGTAAAAAGGCATCCGTTATGTTTTTCCTGTCTCAAGTACCTGAGTTACACTGCTCTGGGGCCCAGGAAGTTAGGGTGAAAAGAGACATTCAAGTTAACTTGACTATCGGATGTGGCTACTATTACAATAAAACTTGTATGTCACTGTAATAGTTGTTATGCTACAACTTGGCTTAGAATCAAATTTTTATATTTTAATTCTGTAGTGTGAAACTATCATAGGATTGATTCTAACCAGTATTGGAATATAAAGTCAAAGGAAATACCCAGCTGGGTGTGGTGACAGACTCCTGTAATCCCAGCACTCAGAAGGCTGAGGCAGAAGGACCACTGTGAGTTAGAGGTCAGCCCAGACTACATAGTCAGGCCCTGTCTCAAATACAAACAAACAAACCAGCGAAAATACCTAAATACTCAATCAATGACTGTAGAAAAAGTGTCTACTACTACTTTCTCCTCTCCTGCCAGGAGTTTTGACCAATGACATGTGCAGAAATAAATGTCTTCTTTGTGTAAAAACATGTAATTACTAGTGGTTAACTGTATAATTCTTTGGTCCTCTTGTTATCATGATAACAAATTCCCAGTGATAGGGCCCCTAGCAGCATGAATACCCAAGTGAGGACTTCGTGGAGATGTGAAAAAGTCAAAAAATGGACACATTATATAAGTGAAAAATCATGCATTTTAACCACTGAAATGTTTTGGTGTTATTGGGGCAGAACATTGCCTATCCTGACTAACATAGTACAGAAAGGTTCAATAAGCATCAGATACCATAGTGCAAGGTATGATCCAAAGAGCTCTGTTAGAAGAGCTGTATATTTTCTATTCTGTTGCTAAGCCACTAAGTGGTCCTGGCTCAGTCACTGAAGTCCAGCTGAATGGTTCATCCACTCTCAAAATTTATTAGTGATCGAGTAAATGAGATAGAAGATCACCCTACTTGCATAAAAGAATCACGAAGGTTTTTTGTGCCCAGCAAGGCACTTAAAGAGTTTCTCAGGGGCTGGACAGCTTCACAAGTCTGCATGGAAATGCCCAGAGGTTACAATCTGGAACCTTCAGCCCCAATTTCCTTGTAGCAATTCATTTGTTTTATGTGATGTGAGACTTTATACAGAAAGACTACTTTATTAAAATGTTTCCATGGTAAATAAAATAGTAAAAAACCTGTAGATTTGATCATCTCTACATCTATGTCTAGTTCTTTTTAATTCTGCTACTGAATCATTCTTAAATGAGACAGACACATCATCCAGTTCTTCTACTAGAATGTAGCTATATCTTCTGTTTCTTCCATGGGAAGATGGAGAAATAAGCCAATGCCAGACATTCCTGGATATGGTTTCACTCTTAATCCACCAAACAACCTCACAAAATTGTAATTTACTTCATCTAATAATGAAGCAAATGAAGCTCAGCAGAGTGGAATTACTGTCTTGGAAGAAATAGAAGCAGGAATTTAAACCAGCCCTGTGTGGGCTCCAGGCTATGGTCCTTTGGTTGTAGCACACATCTATACCATATCTTATAAATCTGAATACTTCTTCAAATAATAAAAGAATCTATGAAATGTAAATAAACCTTATATCCATAGTTACTTTTCCCTTTTGTGAGGAGTCTCTGCTATTCTTTTTATGAGCAAAGAATTTCTTTGAACGATAACTGGAATCCCATACACCCCCACCCACACCCCACATCAAGTGCGTTATTCAGGAAAGTGTAGAAACACTGCTTCTGGGGTTTTTTTTTAAATGATAATAGCTTGGGTCAAATACAGAGCTATGACCAAAGAAACAAGCTCCCAGAAGACTAACTAAATGGCAAAGCTCACCTCCCTGTGATTAGATAAATACCTGCATCCCCCAAAGGGTGAGTTCACATACCTTTTAGGATTAGTATTTTTAGTAACAATCACTAGAAGACTCAGATGAGATTTTGTCATTCTGTAATTCATACCCAGTGATAGAAGATGAAATAGCAATGGGTGGGGGAGGGAGAATTCAGTGAATGACAGTGACATACAAGGTGCTATACACATATGGAGTTGATTTCTAAAGACATGACCTTTCAGACAAAATCAGAAATAGAAAATAATATGCCACTGAACACCCAGAACATGCAGAGCAGATATTTATTTATAAAGTACATGCTGGTTGAGGACCTGCTATATACCAAGTAGTTGTTCATGCTCTACATTGAAGTATTAGACTTTTTTTTTTTTTTTTTTTGGTACTGGGAATCAAACTCAGGACCTTGCTCTTGCCAGGCAGGTGCTTGTGCCACTGAGCTGTATCCCCAGCCCTTATGCTCTGCATTGAATAGGATTTTTCTCCTTTGTCTCCATGGATCCTTCATCTGAAACAGTGCAAATTCAAAGTTATCAATACTTCTGAAAGCTGCTCTCACCGAATCAATCTGTAGGACTTCATGTTTTCAGATAGCCAGGAGAATCCCCCAGAATATCTCATTCCCAAGGGTTCTTCAGGGACCCTTCCCAGAGGTCAGAGTGCCACTAACGACACTGAAGTTGTTGATTCTCTGATGGTGTCCACAAAAATTTACTAAGCATCTGCTGTGTGTTAACATACAGAGTTTCAAAAGTATAATTCCAACTAGAAGAAGTCCTTGTATTCACTGAGTGTACATTTTAGCGGATGTCTCCATTACTTTTCTATCATTGCTGGAACAAAACACCTGATGCCTAAAATTAAGGAAGGAAAGGTTTATTTAGCTCACAGTTTGTGGGTTTTCAGTCCATGCTGGGCTGGTTCCAAGGCAGAGTGGCACATGGCAGAGGACAAGCATTCATGGTGGCAGAACACAGCAAAAACAGCCAGAGCAAAAGGGAGGAGTGGCAGCAAGCAGCCTCTTCCTGTCTCTTATATATGCAAACTATCCTCTCCAAGGCGGTGTAGCACTCACACCCATAATCCTAGAAGCGTGCCCCATGACTGCATGAAGATTTGCTGGGACATACAGACACAAACCATAAGGGTGAGAGAGTCAAAAAATAAGCAAATTTTAAGGAATTTAATGATCCATAATACTATAGTTATAAATACAGAGGTTAGTATCTGATTTTATGTATGAAAGATGTTGGATTGAAGAAATGAGCCTTGACATGATTCCTTGCCAGTATAGACTGTTCTTATACAGATTGATTAATGAATGTGCTCAGTTACTCACCGAAGATTTACTGCCTTCCTACTCTCTGATGAACATTAAGCTAGGAATTGAATCCTCAAGGGTTAATAAGATTCTGGCCATCTCATATGGTAACTCATGTCCTAGTAGAAAAGATGGACACACAAAAAATCACCTAATGATAGCAGAACTATTTTAGAGTCCTTGGGACAAAGTGCATTGGAAGCACAGAGGAAGGGAAACTCACTTCATAACAGAAATGAAGAAGACTCTCAGAGGCATTGACTTTGCAGTGGGTCTTGATATGTCCTGAAATTCAACATGCTAATTTGACCCTTTTATTTCTAAAAATGGGAAAAGAGCCAATCAAGGAAGAAGAAGAAAAATGGAGCAGTTTCTCCTCAAACTTCTGGATCCTGTGTGCCAGGCTTGACAATCCTTCAGAGCGACTTTCTGAGTCTTTCTCTTCTCATCAAAACTCAAAACTTGTTTCTAGCTGCACACGTGGGGTCTCCTCATCATCCTTGGAAACATCCAAGGGCCCCACGCATGCTGGCAAAACAACTCTGATGAAACGGTGGCCTCAGGCTCCAGGGGCTTTTTCATCTTTGAATAATCTAAACAACAATTTTCTGAGTTCCCTTACCTGGGAGATGAGGTCAGATAGCACAGAGGTAGGGGTGCCCTCCGCTGCTACAGATCTCAAAGGTGACTGACCATGGAAAGTTGCTATTTTCCCATCCCTGTGCTGCTTCAGTCATGGTCATGATATGCATGTTACCATTTTCTCCAAACTTAACTGTATCATCCATTAATGATGGGCACTTGGGTTCTCTGCCATTCCAAGAGCAAACTCAGGCTCTGAACAATTCTTGCAAGCTAACCTTTCTTAGAAAAAAGTAGGTTATAAAGATGTTGCTGTGGTTTAAAGATACAAATGAACCAACCCAGAATATTCTTTCTTTCTCCTCCTCAAATCTCACCAGGATTATTTATCATATTCTATGCAGAACCATTCTTTCTAGCTAGAGGACTATAGATTTCAGAGAGACCCACAGATGCTAGTGGAGAAGACCGCGGCTAGAGAGACCGTCCCTGTTGATCAGCGGGTGAATACAAACAGCGGGGGCAGGGGTACTCTGTAAGTTTTGGCATCCACAGAAGCTGAATCTTTGGGATAGTTAGAAACTGGTGGCTTGAAGGTCAGAATCACAATTGTATTACTTAGGAGAAGCCTAGAATGTGTGAGCCCAAACATTCATCAGCTTTAACATTTCAGTTGTGGTTCCTATATCAAGGATAATGTCTCAGACATTGAATTTTGGTGAGGGGTGGCCCCAAGTAAGACTTCTTCTTATGGAGATATTGTTTTCCTTGCCAAAGAAAAACTTTTAAATAATTACTTTGCTGTTCTGTAGCGACACCAAGCTGATAGTGGGCATAGAAGTTGCTGACAACTTATTGTGCATACTAGTTTGCATTTAAATTATTTGGAATGCTAAAGAGGGTATACTTTTTTCTTTTTTTCCTTTTGGCAATATAGGGTAGGCTAGTGATGCCAAATCCAGGTTCCACAATCAAAGAGGTCCTGTTTCAAGGTTTCTTTCTGCCCTTTCCAAGCTGTGCCACCAATAGCAAAGGCTTGTACCTCATTGTCCCACAAATTCATCTATAAAATAGTTGTTAAAATGGTACTTGTTTTTCAGTGGATGTTGTAAAGATGAAGATAAAAAGGAAAGGAGAATGTCTGGAGTATGCTGTCTGCAGAAAATGTTCATGTATTTTCAGGAGTATTTCCTCCTTCACACAACCTGATAAAGAAGGTATAGCACATGACTACCTCATCCTGTGGGGATAAAATAGAATGTTGGAGAAAGCCTAAAAGGGCCACTTAGGATCAGCATGGCTGTCATTTCTGAGGGTAGAACTAAGATCTGGGTGTTATGTTTCTAAACTGGTACAAAAGTTAATGTTCTGTAACTATTACTATTTATTACCATTTTTCCTTCAAGGAAACCACTTCATATGTGTAAAACATGTAATATACATATATATATGACATAACACCATTTCATTTAGGGCTTTATAAAACATTTATCATAGAAAATTTATTGGGGAGAATAGGTAAAATTTCAATTTTAAGGTATTTATATTTCATAGTGCATATATATTATGCATATATAGGTATAATCAATTTCATCATGTTAATATCACTACTAAAATTAAGGTACATATCTAAGGACATTAAGAAAGTAAGATAAATTACTTTGTGACTTACTTTGAGCATTAAGTTCACTCTATCTTGTTCAAAGCTTTTTAAAGTCAATTCGACAAAATCATTCATAGTCTATGTGGCTTGGAGATACACATTCATTCAGGCGCATAAATGAATATATATATATGCACATATATATGCATGTGTGTGTAGATTGTGTGTACATGCATGCAAATATAAGTGCATTGTGTACATACATGTGTATCTATGTATATAATAGTTTTCTTCCTTTCTTATCCTCCATATGGATCTCACTTGAGTTTTCTTTGAATTTTCTGCAAAAAAATGATTAGGAACTCTATATGAAAAAAAAATTCTCAGCTTTTTTTAATGAAAATAAGCTTATGCTTCTTTCTTGATCCAATTTAAATGGAATTTCTTTTGTCCAAATGGGACTGTCATTTTGTACCATCATATCCAGATTTTATTCCAATAAGCATAGAGAATAAAACAAATAAGCCAACATAAGCCTCATATTTCCAATGAGAAGAAAAAAAAACCTACAATTATTTTTCTAATAGTAAAAGAGAAAAGTGTGCATTATTTGCTTGTTTATTTCTATCAAAGCTTTTCCTTTGAGAGTTACTGATTTTTTTCCCAGCATTTTCATCTCAGTGGTAAACCTCTTTGGAATCTGAATAGAAGCTTCCTGAAAATATTATTTTTGGAAAACTGACACTAATTGAAAGTCAACACCAATACTGCAAGACTGTCATCAATGGCGCAAAGTGATAGGAATGAGCACTGTTTATGAAGTTGAGCCAACGCATCTGGGATCTTTCTCCACGTGCAGGGGCTGTCTGTTCAGCCACAAAGCCGGTGCTGGAGTCAGGGAAGAGACTCTGGAATCATCCAGGCCCAGTCAATCCTTTCAACTGTCTTGTTCATCGTCTTGTTTCTGAATGCTCTGCTTCATTATTAATTTGAGATGAGACATTCCTTCTCGATCTTGATGTTATGGATTTTAAAAAGCAAGACTCACATCTTTATTGAATGCTGTACTAGATACAGATGCTGTGGATGGGAATCCAGCCTGGTTTCTAGCCATTCGGCGTGTCCTGTGACTGTAGACATGGTCTAGATAACTTTGATGTGGCATGATGCAAACACAGTGGCAGTGTGGAAGGAAGAAGGAATGCAAAGCTGACTGCGATTTATTGGAG
The DNA here is from genome assembly GCF_000276665.1 of Chinchilla lanigera. Taxonomy (NCBI): domain Eukaryota; kingdom Metazoa; phylum Chordata; class Mammalia; order Rodentia; family Chinchillidae; genus Chinchilla; species Chinchilla lanigera. Next base: position 22,664,891 of record NW_004955416.1, read on the forward strand.
AATCATAAATTTATTTGAGGGTCATATCTGTCAGCTTACTCATACAGTTGATACCCAGAACTATGCTTAGAATATAGTAGACACTCAGTCAGTGCTGTGGGAGAGAAAAAAGAGGGTGAGAGTCAGGTACTCATAACGAACCAAGACATGGAAAGGAGGGGCTGACACTGCGGCATGTGAGGAACAGAAGGGAAGGGTTCTTCCAGTGAGAACAGCCAGTGCTAGGAAATAGACACTGATGAGTTGACACAGATGAAAATAAAGAAATCCATTATGAACAAAGAACAGGCATAGTAATGGATACTGGAAGGGAAATGAGGTTGTAAAAAGCAGAGAATGGAAGTTTTTATGTACAATGCTAAAAATTCGGGGTATTAACTTATAGAAAGTATGAACGAGCAGTAAGTTGAAGCCTGGAGGCCCAGTGAAAGGTCATGCTAAACAGCTTTCTTCCCTGCTAGAGATGATTGCTTCACACATTGGGCTGAATCCCCATTATCCTCAGAGTGGAAATTTGTATGGGGCCCAAGATTGAAGTGGATTGAATTTGGACTGGCCTTACGTGTAGTTAGTAATGTTAGCCATGTGCAAGGATGGACTTCAGCTAGAAATAGACCCCTCCCCTCAAAGAAAACAAGATAAAAATAAAAGCCCATTTTAAATGGATACACTTCCCTCAGAGTGGATAGCAGTTAAGCTGTACTCATGTAAACGCTGCTTTTGGTGAAAACCCCTTACGCCTCCTATTTCAAACAATGCATGTGCATGTCAGTAATAGCTGGCCTTCCAAATTGTTTTAGTGTTGTTTGTTGGACTAACTTGCAATCAGATCATGATTGTGAACGTATAATTTAACAACAGTCTGGTAGTAATTACCCTAGTCATTAACTGAAGGAAGGATCCTCTCCTAAGATACTGACTTTCTTGAAAGATTGGACACTAGATTCCAGATAGAGGAAGCTAAGGAGCTGCCGGGGAAGGGGATGAGACGCATATGACTAAGAATTATGGTGTGGACACTACTGTATTTGGGTTAACAATATTTAGGAGGCTGGAATAAATTGTGTGTGAAATAAAGAAAAATAGCATAGTTAACCTGGTGGAAGAAAGTCTCATCCTTTCCTCCCTACTGCCACCAAAAGGATGCAGAAGCAACTATGAGAGCACTGGTGATTACATTTCAGGGTCTTACAGGTAACAGTTGAACCTGTGACTTTCCAAGGGAGAGGAGGAGGCAGTGCCATAGTTGCAGCAGACATCTCCTGGCTCAGCTGCCAACTCACAACGGTCTCATCTTCTTTAAAAGCATCCATGGTAAGCAAGGAAAGGCATTAGTGGTCAGGTGCTTATCATATTACCGCTGTCCATAGCTATGTTATCCAGGGCAGACTCCAATGGATTTAAAAAAAAAATTATCTCTAGGAACTACCAAAATAACACTTCTGTAGCTGATAAGAGGAATTGTTTGCTGACTGATTAAAAACTTGCTCTGCATATTTAACGAACCTATTCATATCCACTTCATGACTTCTATGGAAGATTTATTGATATTTCCTGGGTAAAAATAAAAGTTTCTCTTCTAATGTTACCTTGCACAAATAACTCAGTGTGAGCCTTGGTGAATCCATCTTCAATAAATCAATAAGAAACTGTCAGTAAATTTTATATATCTTTAAGGGCTCATGCAAAGGAGGTGAGGAAGAGCGACGGGTGATCAAGTCTGAGACCTCAACTAATTTGGCAGCAACTGGAGAACGCCTCCTACCTCACCTGAGGTAGCGTCAGCCTGCCATCTTCCCTTAATCTCGTCCTTCCTGCACAGAAGAATGGAAGAGGTGTGTGAGGAGGAAATTCCCAGCCTTGTGGCTGCTGCAGATTTTTCCCCGAGTAACTTAGGGCCTGCCGCCTCTCCATTCCACTCATAGAATTAGAACATTTTCCAAGAGCCTTAGACTGCTGGGCTTCCCTTTGATCCCTTCCCAAGGTATTGATTAAATGCATGATTCAGTTTCCTTTGGCTTCTGGAATTTCCTGTCCTGTTGTTTTGGGGAGCCAAGAAGTTGCAACGTTGAAATTGTTTTATTGCTGTGTGAATTGGTAGTGGGTTCAGAGCGATTCCAGTTGGATGTTTAGCTGAGGTCTTATGCAGAGGTAAAAGACACTGAGGTGGTCCTGTTGGAAAAACACTGGGCCCACAACCTGGACCACTACACTCAAACTGCGGTGTTGGTATGGAGCTAAGCCAAAAGACCACCTCACTTGACTCCAGTCTCTCTGATGTTCAGTGACAGAGACCTGTTCCTTTCTCCACTGGTGCCTGCGCTCCACAGCAGCTCCCAGTGGGAAAGCCTTTAGCCAGCAGATCTAGGCACCATGCCACTGTGCGGAGCTCTGGGAAGCTTGCCTTATTTTCCGAGTGTTCCCTCTGTATTTTCTTTCCAATTAGTTTTATGTGTCTATTTATTTTCCTCAACAAGTTCATAATTTCATTTCTTTTTTTCTGTTTATATTCCCTCTCTGTTTCCACCCAAACCCTGCAGCGCTCCACACTCTGAAAATCTGCTTGCTTTTTAAATCCATCTGCATTGAATTATTTATAGTTTTGATAAAGTCCTGTTTTGTCTGATGTTTATTTTCTTTAATAACAAGAAACCTGGGTGAACTTTTCCAAAAGACCAAAAAAAGATTCTAGTTTTCAAAGATGCTAAGCAACTCTGGCCAAAATGAACAAAACAAGCCTTGGGTACCCTTTCCTTTGTGATTTGGATTTTTTTTTTCCTCTATTAAACATTCTTTCATCTAAATGTGTTATGGGGAGAGGAAAAGCAAACAAATCTTCTGAGCATGGAGTCTATCCAGAGCACCACTCCGTCCCTTTCTTCACTAGCCAATCTCTTCACTTCTATCGATTCCACATCAATGATGATACTTCAGTCCTTGCTAAGAATTCTGAATTGAGATTGGCAGAAAGAATCATGAGAGAGAGCTGCACAGCCCGTTACCCTATGCAGTGTTAAACTTTCCATTCTCCCTGTGAACAACTCTTAACGTCTGCTAACGTGATCTGTGGATTTTTCATTGTTATCTCTCTAGCTAACTTTGCATGTTACTGGACTGGACCACTGATCACTTTGAGCCTCTGTAGCTAAACCGTTTTCTGGCTCTTGTCCCCTTCCTCTCACCCCTCTTCCCTTCTATTGTCAGGCATTATGCCGTGGAACATTTCCTGCATAAAATTAATTCTCTTAGGTATTGGACATGTGTTAACAGGGGATGGGTGAGAGGAGATTTTCAGAATTTAGTATGAGATAAATGCACATCACGCACATGGATACTCACACTGGCCAGGCATGCCTATCCTCACCAAAATGTAAAATAGGAGGGATGACTTGTGCTGCAAGATGACCAAAGACTCCAAAAAAGAACTCAGCAAATCTACAAACTGGAAAGTGTAAGTTAGCTACTCCAATAGGAGTCATTTAGAATACTAAGTACAGGAAAATCAAAAGCAGGTCTCATATTCTGAGCAGTTTTTAGGATATTTTTATTTTTAATTAGGTGAAATATAAAAAAAAAAGTTTTTTTTTTCCACCTTGATTTTATTTCTTCCTTTCATCCTTTTGTGTGCATGTGTATAAATATATATGCACCCCCCACATACACACACCCACCCCCTTCCAATCCTTCCTTTAAGGTTTAATTTAACAATAACATTTGCGATCGAGGTCCTGCGCATCTCAAGGGCATTGCGCTTGAAATTGCACACACTCTGCACCATTTATCATGGGCTGACATGTGTCATGTTCCAGACTGCGGCTCCAAGAGGTTACAGCTCACGACTGCTCCTTTGTTGATCAGCTGCCGAGACAACTGAGGCACCTTTCTTCCCTTCTCCTCTCATTTCTTCCACTTCTTATTATTAAAGCTGCCTCATCCCCTTTTGAAAGGCTAACTCACCCCTTTGCAGAAGAAGAAACACAAAGGAATCTGTATTATGTTGCATGCCATACCCCTCATTTCCTGAAATTTCTGATGGGGGCCACTCTGTGTTTAATAAGATTGGAATGTGCCACTAATCAACTTTAATCTTTGTTAAGAGAGAAACGGAAAAGGCCATTGAAGTCAGTACCACCTGGCTTTGCTTCCAAGCAGACAGTGGCCCGTACAGGATGGGGGCATTTGGACGCTGACTTGGTCTCATTCACACTGACAAAATTACCCCACACCCTACTTTTAGAGCTTGTAGCTGCACAGGACATCCACTGCTTCAGGGTCCTCTAGGCCAGCTGCGATGTGCATTTAACCCTGAAATATCCTCCTATGGAAATTCAAGTATGGACAGAAAAGATGGCGGACTATCTCTTACCAGTGTAGGTTCTGATGACCTCAGCCACCAAAGGTTTCACTTGTCTCTAACCTTTAATGGAAGACTGAGCTAAGTACGTTGCTTGGAAAAGTTTCACTTGGAGCCTGGGTAACTAAGTAATCAAGTAACATTTTCTTTCAGGGTGCCCTACGGTGTTTTAAAGTTAGTCTTCCTGATGGGATCCTTTCTTCTGCTGAAGGATTATCTTCTGCCTGGAGATACCACTGTGGCCTCCTCCTTTTACAACCCACTCCCACCATGCTCACTCAAGACCTTTCCCTGATCACCGAGGGGAGGATAGCAGCCTAGCGGAGCAGGAGAGTGGGCTGTTCCTCCCCATGACCTCGCCCATCCTCAGTACCCAGCCGGGCTCCCCTTCCTGGGGCAGCCCAGAGCCTGCCTTTCCTGCCTCTCACTTTGCATCACTGCATTTGCTCTCCGGAAGTGATCACAGTTAGAGTAATCACGGTTGTGCTCCACTACACACCAAAGACTGTGATCTCCACTTGGATTTGCTCGTTATTGTTTTTGCATTACCTACCTCCATGCAAACACATTTGCCCTCTGATTATTTGTTCAATCCCTCCCTTAGGGATTCTGAAGGGGAGCTGCCAACCTGAAAGTCCATGAGAACTTTTCTGCCACCTTCACTATACCCAGCAACTATGTCCCCCCTGAGTACCCCCAATGTTGCCACCCCATGCATGCTGCCATTTTAGGGCAACGCTGACCTCTAAGAAGCAAAGTATTTCTTACACAACTAGAGACTGGGCCTGAGTGCATGGGGAGCTTTGCTGGAGCGTGTGTGTGCTGTATACAGACATGGGTGCTCACGCAGTCTTCAACAACATTTATCCATGACGATGTATCTCAGCTTGAGGTGAGAGAAGCAATCAGTCAGGTAGCACCAAAACTGATCGGTGATCAAAACCAGCCCACATTTTGGGACTAGATAAATGATACAATACAACCTCTGTTCACGATTCACTCAAGTTGGTCGGAGACAATGGTGATTTCCCAAATGAAATGAATCAGAATGATAGGCATGGAGATAGACTCTGAGGAGGATTCATGGACTCACTGAGGCTATATTTGGGTGAGGTGCAGCATTAGCCAGGAGGATAAGGGTGAAATGTGTCCCTGTAGAAGGGTACTGCCCTGGTAAAACCCTGGAGAAAGAATGTTCTTTGCTTCACTTCCACTGGAATCTCCTGCAGGACCAGAGACCATTTGATATGGTGTGGGACACTTTAAGACAGAGCAGTTAAGTGGTCCGGGATCACTTAGCTTATAGCAGTAGGCACTGGTCTCCTGTGGCATGTCTTGGAATTCTCTAAGAATCATCACCACCACTGTCCCCCTGAAACTAGTGAATAACGACAACTTTCCCTAAGCAAGGCTTAGTAGAAACTGAGTGTGATGACTTCTGAATGTGCATAAGTGTGTGAATATATGTCTACAACAGAGAGAGAGAGACAAAGGCAGAAATAAAGACAGAGAAACAGAGAGAGAAAGAGAGAGGCAGAGAGATAGAGAAAGAGATAAATAGAGAGTGATTGACAGGAGAGCTGGTGAGTGAGATTTACATCCTCATAACGATAGGTAGAATACTGGAGAGTGTCTCAGAAAATATATGCTGGTTCTGGGCCTCTGAGGTTTGCCTACAAATTCACAGGAATCCCTGCCTCTGTCAACTTTCCTAGACAGATGTGAAAAATAATTGACAGCAAAAATCACAGCTCAAGGCTCATTAGAGGAACAGAGGTGAACTGAGGAGGGTCCCTGCAAAGCCCAAACCATCCGCTGAACAGAGAACAATGGAATTATCAACTGGTTATTTTGTTCCTGTGACATCAAACACCAGGGTTGCTTTCAACCATTTCCACATTTAGCATCACTTAGCACATCGAGATGATCCATTTTTCATCTAGATATCTTAGTATCTTGAAAGATACATCCTTATTGTCATTTAACTAAAGGCCAGCGCAGTTTCATAACACTGAATGAGAAAGTGGAATATTGGAAAGACTAGGAAAAGAAGGTAAAGTATAAAATCTAAGAGCCCAAGTAAACACACACAGCTGAATCTTTTACTTTCTGCCATATTTTTTAGCCTTATTTAATAGCTGCAAGGATAGAACTGTTACCCTTACTATTCTAAGAGATCAAAATGTCATACCCTTTGCAATAGGATTATAGTCAAACTTGGTTAAAGACCACAGTCATCAAGGAAAATATGTCACCAGAATTAAGTAGATTATTTTTGTTGCTATTGTCATTGCTTTCTTGGTTTTCATTAAAATCTTAACCATAATCTGTAATCACTTTGCATTCTTCTCTTATAGGAAAGGAACCTCCTTGAGATATCCATCAGCCCCTGGGTAGAAAGAGGGAGGTGGCTCACAGGCTAGTGGACATCTGACTCTAGAACGGGCATGTGCTACCAACCCAAACAAGTGAAACCAAAAGCAGATAAGATGCAATAATAAGCTCAGTAGTATTTAAAAGCAATCAAGTGAAGATGTTGAGAATATTACACAAAAGAATAATAATGTGTGTACAGTAGGTAAAATATAGATTACAATTTATAACAGGATACAGGAAGGAGACAGGAATTGTTTATAGAACCTTCTGACAGAATTTTAACAAATCTCTTTTAAAAGCTTTCCCTTGGCCTTGGCATTGATTCTTGGGCAACTCTGGCAGCTACATCAGATGAAATAAAACACCCAGGCTGGCGAGCAACACAAGGTCTGAGGAACAGAACCTGATATGAACTCCAGATTCAGCTGCCATGTCTGTCTTTGGTTAGGTTCATCTGTTAAGTCAGTTGAGACAGGCATGGTGGTGCACACCTGTAATCCCAGCACTCGGGAGGCTGAGGCAGGAGGATCATTGTGAGTTTGCGGCCAGACTGAGCTACAACCAGAGCTCAAGGCCAGCCTGAACTGTATAGCGAGACCCTGTCTCAAGAAGACAAAAAAAAAAAAAAAATTCTATTAAATCAGAAGCCTCATTAACTCTGAGTTCCAGGTTATTTATCAGGAAGGGTTTATTTGCAGAAAGTTTCTAGTATTTGCTTTACTATCAAGTGGCTCCAGTGAACTTTAAATTGACCTTTTTGGTCTCCATCCCTGGGTGATTATTTCCTTAAGGTGCCGGATTAAAGATACATGTCTAAATAAAGATAAGAGATGAAGGGTATTCTCCCTGATTCTTCTTACTCTATGAGTGGGTGCTGATTGCACTTTAATGAATGGAAATACTGCCATTATGTATTCATTTCATATGGCTCTTGTGAGGATTAAACAGATCAATCTATGCAAAGAGCTAAGAACAGTGCTTGAAGCATAGCAGAGGTTGTAAAGAACTGCTATTGGTTTTGTTACTGTAATCGTCATTATAGTAGCAAGTGACCTGGAGGGGCAAATCAGGCTGCTATACACTCTTCCACACTGATGCAATTGCCAAAACTGCCCCTTGCTTTACTTAGCTGTATTCCCACTCCCTTCTTTTCTAGGCCAATCTTGCTTCAAACCTGTAATGTTTTGTTCCACTCATTAATGATATCTACTAAGATTTCTTACATTCTAATGGAGGGCTGGACGCTGGGCTATCCCATTGAATCCTCCCTCAAAAACTTGCAAAATAAGCATGATTATTTTTCTCATTTACATGGAAAGCAACTGAGCTTATGATGTTTTAGTACTTTGCTTGATGTTACAATGCTTGGGTTTTAGTCTATTTTCTGTTGTCAATAGCAAAATACTACAGATGGGGTAAGTTATTGAGAAAAGACTTGCATTTTGGCTCATAGTTCTGGCCCATCAGTCAATGGGTGATATCTAGAAAAGGCCTTATTGCAGGCAGAGTTCCAAGGTAAGGCAGGACACCTCAGGCAAGAGAGAGGGAGCCAAAGAGAGACCCAGCCAAAATGGGTTGTAGAGCAGACCCACTCTTGATATGACCCACAAATCCATGAACTGCATGGATGTTTTAATCCACTCACAAGGGCCGAGCCCTAACTCACTTCTTAGAGGTCCCACTTGACCTCATTTTTTGATATCTTATAATGGGGATTACAGTTTAACCTGAGTTTTGGAGGGGACAAACTATGATCCTATCACAACGAGTATGAACTGACCACGAATGTCACACCAAGTATTCCAATGCCAAGAACAGAATTCTCACTGGTTGCCCATTCTCCTCCCATTTGTTTCCTTGCTGAATAGTTAGACTTACTGATTAAGTTGAGCACCTGATAGTTATCCTCTGTGCTCCTTATGGACTCAGTTGTTTAGTGTCTCTTTCCCCCTTGTCTTTGAGCTCCTTCCCTGGCTTAGACCCTGGGATAAAAACCCAGTAGCACCTGGCCTGGCCACCATACAGGCTGATCACCCATAGCACTCTCATTGCCTATTTATGTTACTGAGTAACACGCCTCTACAGTTACCAGGAAAATTTTCCTAGCAAAGCCATTTAGAACAAGAGATACTTTCACACTGAACTAGGACACTGTGATAAAAACCCTCTCACAAAATTCACATGTGCTATAATTAAGGATGTGGATATAATTTTTACAACTGCCTATATTTCTTTATTGGAAATCATTTTGTACCCTAGGTGTTTGTATCCCACCGCCAATACACATTTTGAAATCCTAATCTCAAAGGCAATGTTATCAAGTAATGGAGCCTTTGACAGGAAACTAATGCAGGAGAAGGAGCACATTAATGCTCTTGTGGAAGGGATCCAAGAGATCTCTCTCTATTCTCCACCAAGTGAGGGCACAAGGAAAAGACAGCTGTCAATGAACTAGGAAGAGGAAGGCCTTCTCCAGGCTCCAGATCTACTGGAACCATGGCTTTGGACTTCAAGTATTGTAACAAATAAATCTGTTTATTAAATTTCTCAGACCATATTGTGCTCCTTATAGCAGTCCAAACTAAGTACGGCACCTTATATACTCAGAAAATGTCAATAAATCAGAATATTTAAGAAGTGGGCTTCCCCAGATAAGTTGAAAGGTTTTGTTCACACTGTTACCCAGTTCTTATGAAAAACTACCTTTTATTTGTATTGCATTACCAACATTATGTCTTAGTGGATAAATTTGCTCTTGTCCCTCAGCTATATTTCAGTTGATAACAAATTGAACTTTACTGATCATTTATTTAGTGATTAAGTCACTTATAGTTCTCAGGTCTAGGTTATGAACACGAGTCTTCGGAGTTCATGGCTCTAAATATAAACTTAGCAGAAGATTAAGAGCAAAAGGGGGGTTTCCTGATTTTTTTCCTATGTATGTAACTTGACAGTATTTTTTCCCATTGAAAGTAAATTTTCTCCTTAATGTGAACCAAAGAAAAAAGAATTAGTCCACTGATGTTTTCACACTAATACCAAACATTTCATTACTGTACTTCAAGGTGCGCTTTACCTTCTTTCCAGAAACATGATCCTGCTCAGCTATTCTATTGCTCTTATAGCTCTTTCTGTGTTCTTCACTCTCACCCCAGATATAATTATTGTTCTCTTTTCTGTATCCCTATAAAGCCATACATAGCAACATAACCTTGTCTCATGGTTCCTGACCCTTAACCCTCTTTTTTGCATTCCTCTTCACTCCTAGTATGGAGGGAGAACCTTCTCTGCCTTCTTGCCTTTTGTTGCCTTTAATCCTTACATGACTTCACCACATTTACAATCAGTGCTCACAAGCTCCACCCTGCTGGTCATAATATTTTCTGGTATGGCAGGGGTGGGGACTAGGAGTGTGGATCCTGGAATTCTCAGTTAAGTGATCTCAAACAAGAGGAGACAGCAGCACTGAATGCAATTTGAGAAAACGTGAGGTCATCAGTTTTTCACATGACGCCACAGGCTGGGTAAATTGAACTTCTTGTTCATTACTACACCATGGTTTGAACTCAGGACTTCTAGAGTTAGATCAGTTATTCTATTTCAACTCCTACGTGAGGCCCTCATTATCTAAACATATATATAAAATACAATAAGATTATAATTGTAAAAGTGATTTGAAAACTGTGGAGTGCTGAATGCACACACAGCAGTATGTCATAAATAAACGGGGGCTGGGGATTTAGCTCAGCAGCAAAAGCACCTGCCTGGCAAGTGCAAGGTCGTGAGTTCGGTTCCCGGTACCGGAGGAAAACCAAAAAAATAAAAAAATAAATAAATAAATAAATAAACATCACACATAGATCTACCCACTGATGCTGATCCTGATGAAGCCTGTGCTGAGAATTCCAGCAAAGAATAATTTGGTATTAATATTTTTATGGACTCTGCCAGTGTTGTAAGGTATTTTTTAGTGTTTTTTTTAAATTTTCTCTGTGACAACAGGAGCATTAGATCAATGTACACTAACCCAAACACTGATCAGTTTTCCTTCCATTACAATATAAATTCAAGGATTAAAATATATTAAATGTGGAGCAAAAAGCCAAAAATACAATGTATTAGTCAGCTTTCCTGCCACTGAGACACAATACCTCATATCCTAACTTGAAAGAGAAAGGTTTAATTTAGCTCAGTTTCAGGAGATTCAGTACATCCTAAGCTGAGTAAGAGGGCACGCAGAAGGGCACGCAGAAAGGTATGCTGGAGCAAAGCCATTTAATTCAGGCTGATGGGAAGCAAATCAAGGGAACAGTGCCAGAGAAAGATGGGTGAAGGAACATATATTGTACCAGGGGCCCCTCCCCAGAGATATCCAAGAGTTTGATTTACCAATCTGTTGGGAGTTTTTTTAATCCAATGAAGTTGATATAACAGGATTAATGATCATAATTCATCCCTTGTCAACCTCACACCGAATGCATACTTAAATACTTAAACTACAATTAATCTCCAAATAAAGACAAAATCAAGCATGTAATTGTACCTAACATAATACAGTTACCCAGTATACAACTGGAAATGCAATAATTTATTCCTCAAAGTATCAGCAGTTCCAGGACCTTTCATAAGTCCATGTCCATTTCTTTTTTGAGACTCAAGATAGACTCTTAGATGTGCACCTCTGCAGAAATTACAAACAGCTAATATAATCCCAAAATGCGGTGGCACTGGGTAAACATTCCTGTTCCCCAGTGGAGGAGTACAGTGGTACCTTGGTTCACGAACTTAATTCATTCCATGATTCTGGGGAAGATGGCCACATTCACGTCCATGAAGAGAAGGCAGCTGAAGTCATGCTTGTCACCTGGTATGGACTTTGCAAACAGAAGCAAAATTTTGCAGGACACTTCTGTTTGGGAACTGAATTGTTTAGGAACAGAAACATTTGTGAACCAAGGTATTACTGCACAGAAAAGAATCAGACCAAAGCAAGGCCAAGACCCAGGAGGGCAAACACTAAGTCTTATAGCTTCATATTCATCCAAGGCATGTGGTGTTGATGGGTGAGTTCCAGAGGACTTGGACAATCCCATTACTATGACCTTGCTGTTGAAACCCATATGACCTTTCTCTTGAGCTGGCTGTAATCTCACACTGCAGATTTCCTTGGCATATATTCCATGTGTCTGGGATCACTGACACCTTGCAGATCCCGCTGTACATGTACCTTCATTCTCAAAGCTTCACATACTGCGCTCAAAGGGGCTCTATGCTTGGTCTTTCAGGCTTTACTCTAAAATTTGGGTGGAACCCTTCCTCAATCCATAATGGTTGCCTTCTGCATGCTGTTAAACTAGCATCCTGTGAACAATAACAAAGTTAGCTGCCAGTCAAGCAGTAACCAGGACCCCTCTGATCATGGCTGCAACAGCATCTGAATGCCTGAATATATACACAGTGATAGGAATCCCAGGCCACCAATTCCCTAGGAGAAGCTTCTCAAGCATACATCCTGGGGACACTCTTCTCAGGTGAACACTTCTGCCTCCACTTGTCAGCAATGAATGAAGTGTCATTGATTCCTAAGGTGTGATCAAGGCAACTTCCTTCTTGTTCCCATACAGGGTAATTAGTTTTATTTTATTGGTGTTGATCTCTTTACAATCACACTTTCTTCAGCCTCAAATCCATGAATGGTGACTTCTGAAAGAAAATTCAAATTTTTTCAAGTTTTTCTCCTCATCCTTTTGCCCCTGATTCACATCGTAAGTCTGGCTGAAACAGCCAGTTTACTCACGCCACAGTCTAAATGCTGGATTGTTTTGACATTTTCTCTGCCAGGCTAACTAGTCCACCTCCATCATCTCAAGCTTCTGAAAAGTTTTAGGACACAGCCAAAATGCAGATAAATTTTCTGCCAGAGTATAATACAAATGGCCTCTAGTCCAAATGCCCATGGAGTTTTTGTTTCCCTTTGAGATCTCCTGAGCCTTGCTTTTACTCTTTATATCCCTATTGCCATCCAGTCTTCTGATCTCTGATCAGAATCACCCATGAAGCTCTTCTTTCAGTATTCTAAGGCTTCTAGGGAAGACTAAGACGCTCAATACTCCTTTTTCCTGGACTTAAAATATGTGGCCTGAGAGAGAGACAGCTAGACTCAAAATTATAATGCTGAATGCAAATTCCTAATACTGATTTTTCTCAGACCTCAAAAATTAACAAAGTTCAAATTAATAACCTACAACTCCAAACCTTCCCAAACTCTTTTAGCAAACCAGGCTCATAGATTTCTAAACCACATAGTCAAGTATGGTCACAGCATCAAGTCCACTTTTGGTATTAATTTTGTGTATTAGTCAGCTTTTCAGTTAGTGAATGTAATATTCAACTCCCACCATTTAAAGGAGAAAAGTATTAATTTAACTCATGGCTTCAAGAGGTTCCAACATGGTTGGCAGGCTCCAATGCAGAAATCTTATAGGAAAAGTGTGTGCTATAGCCAAGTTGCCTAGTTCACGGTGGCTCAAAAAAGAGCAAGAGAACAGTGCCAGATAACAAAGAGCAAGGGATCATATATAGCACACAAGGGCACACCCTTATGATGTGCTCAGACACACCTAGGAGTATTCTGTACTAATCTGCTAGGTGTTTCTTAATTCTCTAAAACTGACATAGTATTAAAGATTACACAAATGCTGATCAAGATTCTTTTATACAGTATATTTGTTATTAAATTGATGCAGGGAAGCAACAACAGTGTTATTTCAAGTAAATATCCAAAAACGAACAAAGCAAATAAGAAAGTTTTAGAGTCAAATATTCCAGGAAGGCCAATAGTCTTTTCTACCAGCATGAAAGCTCCAAAATTAAATTTGGAGGATAGAGCTGACCTGAGTAGTGTAGAAGTATAGAAGAAGTCACTAAGCTGTGAATGCTAAGCAGCAACAGTACCACCACAAATAGAACACAACTCTGTCCTCGAGACCAAAGGATAAAAATAGTAGACCCACATAAGCCACATGGAAAATGAAAAATTAAGATGGAAGCAGAGTTTTTCCCTCAAATAAGGCTAAGAGGTCCAATACTCCCTCTTCCTGAACTCAGAGTATGTGGCCTGAGGTAGAGATACATACACCCAAAATTGTATGAGTGCAAATTCCTAATACTGATTTTGCTCAGCAATCAAAAATTAATAAAGTGCGAAGTCCTTACATTCTATTAGTCTGTTTTATGGTACTATGATGAAATACCCAACATTGGATGACTATAAACAAAAGAGGTTTATTTAGTTTATTATGCTGGAGGTTCAGAGCTGCTGGTGAGGTGGCATGAAGCGTTATATGGCAAGATAGAAGATGCATGTGTGCACACATGTGCATCTTCTTTTTCTTTCTCCCTCTTCTTTTACAGCATCATGATTCAATTATGGGGCTCTCCTGTGATGACTTGATTTAATCCTAATTATCTCCCCATGGTCTCATTTCTAAACACTTTAGCTGGATGAAGTTTCTGCTCTCTTCATGCTTCACATTGGAGATTATATTTCAATACATCAACCTTGGAGAACATATTCAAACTATATGCAAACCTTGGCATCAATCATATCTAAGAGAAACATTTATGTAAACTTAAGATGCTAGTTCATTGCTTTTGGGGCTTGCATCTAATTACTACATAAGGGGAAAAAGAAAAAAATCCACCCCCAAAATCTCCAAGAGAGTAATACCTATACAAAAAGAAAAAAAAATGAATTACATTATTGGTTATAAACCAGGTTCTCGGTAGGAGTCCTTTGTCATTAATGAAAAATTAGTTACCTATTAATATTGTCATTTTCTTTGAATAAAATCTGTTCAAATGGGCCATAGGAAGATGGTCTTAATTTGCTTCCCTGGTTGGTGGCCGCCTGAAGATAGGAGGTGGAACTGCTGGTCCCAGGAAATTAAGAAGGACTATATCAGGGAGCTTAGTAGGAAGCTGATTTGAGATCAAAGTAATTGCCAGGATGATTAATTATTCCTCTAAGTCATATACAAGTATTCTTCTCTCTCCCGCCCACCAGCAGGCTATCATCAGAAGAGGAGCTAGCTGGGAACTGGCAGGGCCAGCTACCCAGGCAAAGCCAGTTGCATAGCCCCATTCATGCCTGCAGAGCAGTGGCCAGAGGATATTGGACCTTCTTCAGCAGCACTGCCTGTGGTGTCACCTTGTCAAAGCTCATGTCCTCTTTGTTCAAGAAATAATGTGCATTCCTCCATTCTTCTTTGATCAGTATGAAATTATAGGTGCTCCTAAATTTACAAAGGAGGTTAAGTCTCAATAAACCTTTGGCAAGTGAAAATATACTCTGCCTAAAATATGTTTAATATACCTATTAAAAATCATACCTTAGCACCATGGTAAAGTTTTCACTCTTCTGACTTCTGATCTTAAGAATGATTCAGAGCTATAGTTTTATGGCCAAGCCCAGCATCTGGAGAGCATATCTTACTACATGTTACTAACCTGGGAACTGATAAAAATTCAAAGTATGTTTTCCACTGAATGCATATGGCTTTCTCACCACTGTGAAATTGAAAAACCTGTTGTTGAACCATTGTAAGTCAGGGATCATCTGTACCTGCATTCGTGATACATTGTTTTATGCTGGGAAAGCAAGGAGGCAAGAGTGTGAACTGCAACTCCAGCGATGGCTGTAAGTAAGGGTTTTGCCAGTGTCACCACGTGTGAGCCTCATCAAAGCTCTACTGGATCAGCGTAGTTTTCCATACTCTACAAGTGAAAGAAACTAGAGCTTGCTAAGGAAGGATCTGAGTTCACATAGTTAGGAGGAAGTATGGCTCAGACCCACAACCTTCCGAACCCAGAGCACATCACCTTTGCACTCCTAGAATCCTGTCCCCAGCTATAAGGCAGTTCAAACCAGAATGCCTCATAATGGAATCTATATACATTTTCTTCCCACTGTAAAACCAAAAGACAATAGAGAAATAGAATGAGCACAAAGGTGTACTTTTCTGTTTCTTGTTAGAAGAAATTGAAGGCATTAGAAGGCTATTTTAATAAGGGCTGATTTAAGAAGATAGATGAAAGAATGAATGCCATGGTATAGTGATTAAGAGCCCTATCCTTGGGATCCCCTTGCCTGGGTTCTCATTCCAGGTCTACCAGTTGCTACAGGAGTGCCCTAGATAGATGAAATACACTACTTCAACTTTTCTTAGCTGAGAAGTGAGTAAGTTAAAAAGTACTACTAGTGAAAACTAACAGATGACATTGGTGTGAACTGAACTTCTTCTCTTGGTTCATCTGACTCACCACAGTGGAGTTACTCATGCTCACGTTCTAAGCCATCAAGCAAAAACTGACTTGTGTACGTGACCTTATACAAAATCAGGAGAGAAAGACAAGAGTCAGACCCCTAAAGAGGCCAGTTTCAGCCACCATGATAAGAAAGTCCCCTTGGCTTTATATGTGCAAGGAATATAACTTAAGAACTACAAGTTTGCTATTTGCTCTATGTTTCTGCTTTTTTCAGCTCTTTTCTGCCTATAAAGCCAATTTCCTCTGCTCAGGTTATTGAAATATTTATTCTGTTTTATAGAATGAAGTGGTGCCTCATTCTATAATTAGAAGTAAAAACCACTTAAGATCTTTACACTAAATTGGCTATAAATTTGTCTTTTGAGAACACTTATCTCACCAAATCATCATGAGAGTTAAACACCACATGGATAGTGGTCACAACTGTACTTGGCCCATAATAGCCACCATTCAGTCTTTTCATTTTTTTTTTTTTTTGTACCATGAATTGAACTCAGGACCTTGCACTTGTCAGGCAGGAGTTTGTGCCGCTGAGCTATATCCCCAGCAATAGCCACTGTTATAGTCAGTGTTACAAAGGAAACAATTTAATACAAGACACATCATTTATAGGACTATTTTATAATATTCATCCAAAGAGTCAAATGCAAAACAGTGTGGGAGATCTGTCCACAGACTAGAGACCCAAAAAATCCAGCTGAAGGCCTCCAAAGCAACATCCTGCATGAGTCCAGTTGAAGACCTAGAGCCCATGACAATGCCCTATGTGAGTCCAGCTGAAGGCCTAGAGCCCACTACAATGTCTCACACAAGTCTATATCAAGGATCTAACTGGGTAGGCTGAAAGTTCAGTGGTGGAAGCTAGATAGTCTGCACCAGAAGGACAAAGAATCTGTGCCAGCAGGTTGAGGGATCTGCACTGGAGCCAGGAAGCAATGCTCAAAGTAAGAACTAGAGCTTCCCAAGCGAGGTCTCGAGTTCCTTTGATGAGAACAGTTTAGCTCCTATCAGGAAAACCAGTGTGACAAGCTTTTCTAGGAGAATCAACACCATGCCTTCTTCCCCTCCAGTTCTCTTTTTAATAAAGTTAACAACGATTTTCAGGGGGGCCATCCACACCTAGCACCATGCTGATTCAGTTCAGCTGTATGTTACACATTGACCATTAGTTAATCCACTACAAGCCACCCCTGGACAACTTGATAACCAGACACATTTACTTAAATCTTAGTCTCCAGTGGCAGATTTGTGAAAGGTTACCATGTCTTGGTCTACTCAAATTTACATTAATATAACAATTATATATATATACTACCCTTATTGCACTCCTTTCCACACCAAAAGCAAAATACTCAAAGGGTGATCAAAATTCAAGGTTAAAACTACAATACTTTAACAAATTAACCTGATTGCCAACAAATATCTAAAAACTACATTAAAATCATATTAAAAGAGCTATTATAATCACAATCCTTGTTTCCCATTAACATTAACAGGGCAGAGATGGCAACACTAAGGAATACCTGAAAGGATCTCCTATATTTCAAATACACTCTTCCCTTCCAGTGAAAACCCCTAGATCATTTTTCTATTGTCCTGTTCCTTCTCAATGACCATGTTCTCGTCTGTTTAATCCTTGCAACCCACAGCTCCACTGGAGCCTTCCCTCTGGCCAAATGCTTGAAATACCCTTGCTGATTCTACATGCTTAATTTTGAACATAGATCCAGCCAGAAGTTCCCAAAAGTAACCGTGCCACCATCCTGACAGTAGACTGAACAGAAATTTTTCCCCCACTCAAATAGTATCTCTAAGCACAAACAAAATGCAGACCAACTCCCTGTCAAAGCACAACGTGAATCACCTGAGATCCATCAGCCAACGCAGTCCTTCTCAATTGAAGCCTCCTGAGCTTCATCCCATCCAGCGGCATTTTCATCAGTACTCTGATTTTCCAGGCTCTGACCACAGTCTCCCATATAGTTTACAGAATATGGGGGCTGCCCCTGGCCAGTCTCTCAAAACTTTTCCCAATTAATTCCCAAAGCTCTTAGGCCACATGGTCAGGCAACATCACAGCAGTGACCCCACTCTCGGTACCAATTTTGTTTTAGTTACTTTTCTCATTGCTGAGACAAAATACCTGACACCCAAAGTTAAAGGAGAAAAAGTTTATTTAGCTCACAATTTGTGGAGGTTTCCATCCCTAATCAGCTGGCTCCAAAGCCAGATGGCACATGGCAAAAGAAGACAGAAAAAGCAGCAAGTGAGGAAGAGAAAAACAATATTCTTTCTGCCCCTTTCATCCAGGCTGCTGGGATTAGGGAAATGCCAGTCCGATCAGTGGACTGACTCACCAATCACCCACCCTTATTCCCAGCACCCTTAATTCCAGCGTTGAACTATGAATTAATCACAAACTCTATTCAGTTACCTCTGAAAAACCCCACCCCCATTACCGCATGAGGATTTGGGGTGACATCTAGACAAAAACCCTAACACTACTTAATAAACATCAGGGATTACAGTCATCATAGCAATAGTAACAATGACTACTCAAACTAATCAGATTCAAATGAACAAAATAAACTTAGGCCAAAAAATAGTGGCAAAAAAGAGAACAAACAAAGTGGAACAGGATGTAACAGCGATTCAGTTGAAATTCAAATAGAGAAGATCTAAGTTTGGGTTGACCATAAGCTGAATCTGAGCCAAAAGCTTAATGTGATTATTTTTAAAAGGTAAGCAAATGCAGTAAGAAGGTGCAGGTGTATAAGCACAGTGTCCTAAGGGTGTTCTGCTCTTGTTTATCAGTCTAATGCCAAATGATTTCATTTTTGAGCAAATGGGAAATTAATAATCCCAAACTAGTGAGGAAAGAGAGCAAAAGAGAGATTTGGGGGTGTGGTGCTCCATTTAAGAGATAGCTATTAAACACAAGAAAGGTGAATTTAGAGACACAAAAAAGGGACAGATCTTGACTCATGATTCAAAAGAATGTTTTAACTCCTCCAATTATTCAGTTGTGAAATAGGTGGTTTTGTTAGCTTCTGAGTACCCTGTCTCTGAGAGTATACTCAGATTCTGGAAAGGATTTGGTTAGGCAAACTGTTAATGGAAAATCTAAATAGTGTAAAGCTTTTTGAAGGCTGCTTCCTATCTGTCTTCATCTGCTTTCTGGTCCTATTATAGAATACTACAAACTAGGAAACATTTATTTATTTTTTTATTTTTTATTTTTTTGGTTTTTCTCCGGTACCGGGAACCGAACCCATGACCTTGAGCTTGCCAGGCAGGCGCTTTTACCGCTGAGCTAAATCCCCAGCTCCTAGGAATCATTTATTGAAGTCTATTTGACTCTGGGTTCTGGGGATTAGGAAGTCTAATATCAAAGTGCTGGCACTTGGTCAGTACATGGCATGAGCATCACCTTGGTGACAGAGAGCATGAGCACAGCAGAAGGAAGCCAAACTCCCATGTGAACCTGCCCTTGTGATAACATTGATCCACTGGTGAAAGTGGATCCCTCAGTGGATCCCTCAGTACATAATTACTAGGAAAGCTCCCAGCTGTCAACACTGTTCCATTGGTATTAACTTTCTTGCAAGTGACCTTTAAGGGACACATTGAAACCACAGGATCACCCACATATTTTCTGATTTTATGACGCAGAGCATGCAACCTCTCCACAGAACCCTGCTTCTGGTAGTTGGCCTGCATTTTTACCACAGACATCCCATACTACACTGCACTCTCCACACTCTGTCATTTCCAGGGGGAGCACTTTCCACACCAGGCAGAAAATGCTTAGAGTAGAACGCCCATGATCCTCTGCTTCTCCCCCTGGAACTGTATACTTCCCAAGAACCAGGTGTATCCCTCCTCGTTCCTATTTAGCCTCGTTGCATCTGTTACTGTAATCGCTCGGTTCCATTAAACATTATGTAAACTGGTGAAATATTAGTGGTAGGAGAAAGCAAGATGTTGTGTCTATGGAAACTAAGTTGAATGCTGTGGAAAGATTTGATGAAGGCGATTTGCTAAAAAGTAATTGCTGTTAAATTAGGTGTGAGACAAATGTATAAGATTGGGAAAGATCGTTAAAATTTAGATGGATTCTCTTCTGAGATTGCTCTGCATGTCTTTAAGTTCTTGCTCCACTTTGTAGAAATGGAAAATCATGGATGCTGCTTAACGGCTGCGTGATTTATGCAGAATGACAATGCAGAACTCCCATCCACAGGCCAAGTGAGGAGAGCGCCCCTTGGCCCTGGGTCGAAAGACTGACAACCTGAAGATCAGCCTTTGTATGTTTCAAGTTAAAAAGTGTAATACATGACATTTCTTTTGTATGAGCCTGGGCTGTTATTTGGGTTTTTAAATTTGTCACTGGCCATCTACCAGCCATCACTGCCTACACAAAAGAGCTGCTATTGTCCAGGCAAAGTGACAGCCAAGTGACCAGAAGGTGGTTCCTGATGTAATGGTTAGAATAAGTGGCAGGATAGAGTGAAATTCCAGAATTGCACGGTAGGCAAAGTCTACCCAGAGGGCAGGGCATCTCAGATACAGTGTGGTGAGCTGTACAAAGAAGGAAGTATCAGGGCAACTAGGAGGGCTGCAGGGCTTGGGTCAAAGAAACAGGAATAAGATTCAATCCATGAGACAGGAGGGGGAAAGGGTGAAGTCCATGCCAAATACTGGATGTCACATGAAAAGTGGAAGTAGAAATGTTGCAAAGAAACAATAGCCAGCCATCATGGGATAAGCAGAGAAGAGAAGAGAGAGATAGAAGGTGCAAGGACACAGTGGTTTAACCTGAATCTGTCAGATGGTGCAAGTCTGGCCCATAGCACGTCAGCTGGCCTTAGAAAGTGCTGATGTCTCAGCAGTTGCACCAAGCACCTGTAAATAGGATCAGTTCTTTGTTTTGAGGGAGAAGGAGCATTTGATAAAGAGACAACAGAACTAGGTGACCTGTGCGGTGCAGCAGTTTTACGATGTTTAGCAGAATTGTGTGCCACTGCCCCGCCACATACCTACCCAGTGCTGTGACCTCATCTTACTGAAGCTGGAGTCTAGGGATGCACAGGGCAATGCATGCAAAACCACCTACAAGGCAATGCATGCAAAACTTCCATGCTTGCAAAGCAGGACATGAAAAGTAAACTTCCATCATCATATACAAAGATTTGGTGACTGAACCATTATTTTGCAATTCACTTCAAATGGGATTGCCTGCTTGGTGTGGGAAAGGGAAATTATGGCCCGTCTAAGCTGGTGCAAATAATATGAATATATTTCAAATTATTTTGTAATTATTGTTGTTCTACTGCATTGAGGAAAGGAATATCTTAGTCCCAAAGGGGTACGGTGGGAGGTCAGGGGCACAGTCTCCTAGAAATGACTATGAAGTAAAGCACGGGCAAAGCAATTCCAAGAGCCCACAGAAGAACAAAGTGAGGTGTGTATCGGTGATGGGAAGAAGGCCAGTGGGCCTGGAACAAAAAGTGTGGGAGAACTATAGAAGCTGAGAGGGCAGAGGCATCCTCCCCAAACTCGCAGTCTCGCTTAATCTCACAGCATTGCAGACATGGACTCTCAGTGGGATCTGAACAAAAGAGGAGAAGTCTGAACTTATTTAAAGACAAAGTAGGAGAGAAAGAGCAGCAATATTCAAAGACATAGTAGCCACAAAACTGTGACCATTGTGTGACAAAATAAACACCCCAATGTGACTGGCCTAAAGCACAGAAGGATGGAAGACAGTCAATAGCCTGGGATACAAGTAAGAGGGAATCCTGAATTTTCAGCAATTTGGCCTCCATAAAGCAGAGGATAGACTGACTTGGATTTATGAGCAGAGAGGTGTGTAATAAAAATGAAATTGACAAAGGAAGAGCTGGGCAGGGTTCAGCTGGTGCACCCCAGGGGAGAAGAGCCCAGGTCTGTGTTCTTTCCTTTGAGTTGGTGTCCACACCACCAAGAGAGCTTTTGAGTTGACAAAGCCTGCCTCTACCCTAGAGCTTCTCAGAGAGTTGATCTAGGACAAGGCCCAACAATCTGACTTCCTAACTTTTCCTGTGCAGTTGGTCTTGTAACGGCAAGTGAAAACACCAAAACGTTACCCAGGACTTGGAGACAGATTTATTTATGTCAATGGACACTGACTGGGACCATTTCCAGAATATTAGGCTCTGATTTCTGGTGGTCTAGGGCTTATATGAGATAAGCAAGCAGGAGGTACAGAAGCAGAATGGCTTGTCAGTTGGGGATTGGCTTTTACATTGTGCATCACAGTGACCACCTTTGCGTCCCAGTGACCAGCCATTTCTAAGAGACAGAAGCAACCGGAAGTGCATCAGGAACTACTACCTGGACAGCTAACACTGAAATATACTGGCTTGGTGGGGGAGCATTTTCTGTTATAGTCTAGACATGACCACACTTTGAGTATCGCTCCTCATAGCAACCTTGACATAGGTTCCAGTGGGTTGTACATGGGTTCAGAGTTGGGAGAGACTGACACTATACAAGAAGTTGTGTGGACCTGGGTTGGTACATCCATGCTCTGAGCTTTCCTGTTCTCAAGAGAAAGTGGAAATAATGCTAACCATCCAATGACTCCAAGAAGGTTAATTGAAATATTGTACTTAAGTGACCTAGCAAAAGGTCTGACATAGTAAATGTTTTTTTTAAGTTGGTCTGATTCTGAAATGATGAGACTTTACATAAAATAAGAAATAAGAGGAAAAGAAATAGCTACAAGAATAGTAAGCCTTTTCATTTATATTGGTTTCTTATTTGTTAAAGCAAACAGCTTCTTTAAATGTAGTCGATGCTAGCTGATGTGCTTCAGAGGGTATGTGCAAATTGATGCTACATCGAAGGTCTAAGTGAAAACTGGGTCATTGAAAACAGCTAACAATTTCATAAATAATGACAAAATTCTCAGCTAGCCATTAAGAATGGTTCTCTAACATTTTTTATAGGACGAAGTGTCTAAGTCAGAGTGTGTATCTCAGGTTTCTCAGGAAGGTTACTAACCTATGGTGAAAACGTTGGCTTTGTATTCTACTTCCTTTCTTTTTGAGACAGGGTCTTGTTATGAAGTTCAGACTGGCCTTGAGCTCATTTTGTAGCCCAGGCTGGTATTGCATTTGCAACGATCCTCCTGCCTCAGCCTCCCGAGTGCTAGGATTACAGGTGTGTGCCACCACACCTGGCTTATATTTTATTTGTTTCCCATGACGTTACTTGAAAGAAGATAGCAGTTTCCATTACTTTAAAAGTCTGTATATTTAATAAACACACTCCCGTGTCAGGTCCTTTTCTATGATTGTTAAAGAGTAACTTCTTAGCATTTGGGAGCATTACTTTCCTATGTTACAGATGAGGAAAATGAGGGACAGGCATTCAGAAATTTCCCAGGATTACACAGCATTTGAAAAACAGAGGCAAGGTCTGAGTCCTTGCTGTCCAGCCCTTAAATATGTAACTTTCTATAGCAGGATGCCTTTTCCTATACTTCTGAGGTCCTCAGTATAGGAACTCACATTACATAGAGCCTTTATATGGATCCTTAAAACTCAGAGTCAGGAGACAGGTGTCCAAGGAGGTGACACATCTGCAAAAACATGAGTGAAGCTCTAGAGAAATGGGAAAGGATGCAATCCATCTCCATGGAGTGCTGCTGCTCCTCTCTATCTTGATGTCCATTAGAATGGAAGCTCCGTGAAGGCAGGGAATTTTTGTTTTCATTTATTTGCTTCCACTGATTTATGCCCATTGCTGGAACACACTCCCTGAAAAACAGCATGGGGTCAAGAAATAGTGATTGAATAAAAAATAAATGCAGAGTGCAAGAATATTATCCAAGCATAACCAGCTTCTCAATTCTGTTTTTAAAAGAGAAGCCATATATGTAAAATGCATATGCAGTTTCCACATTTATTCAGTTAGCTATTTATTATTTTCAAAAACATATGGGTCAGTTGTAATATGGTTGAAGGTTGGGTTTGATGAGGAAGATTTGGCTCTTAGACAGCTAATTTGAGACCTTAACCCTATCGAAAATGCTAACTACATGGGAATAGTACTATTCTCACTAAGTATATGGGAACAGTATACACTTAAAATGTTGGGATGTTTATTCAAGAAGTCTTATCGAGTTTGATTTAGCATTTGAGAAAAACTGGAGACAATTTCAAACTCCATACAGACAGTGATTAGATAGAGTAAAATTTCTCAGTTGTGCTGCTGTACTATCAAGTTGTAATATTCCAGTTATTGTACAACTCTGCTGAATTTGCTTGGCACGAAAAAATACTTCTCTACCTTTGATTGTATAAAATAGTTCAGAGGATATATTTAAGAAGTGCTAATGTCTCTTGAGCAGTATCATCATGTTTTTAATTTTAAATGCCAGCAGCAAGGGAAGGAAGCCAGTTTTCACCTGAAACACCGAGTCCTAGAAGCAAAATAAGAATGTTTGGTGTAATTTATCACCCCCATCCGACCAGCAGGAGAGAACATTTCTTTTGACTGTTTTTCTAGGTCAAGCGTTTTGACAAAGTCCACATCCTTGAACTTGAGAGTTAGAGGAAAAAGGAAAAAAATAACCCTTGAAGCTATATATGGCTCCATGTCTTATAAATGTAACACTTATGGACTAATAAGCTAAATTTAGCCCGAAGCAAGAAAAAAGAACACCTGACTTTACATGAATGCTTAGGAAAGTAGAGATTTTTCTATCTTCATAGCACAAATTGAAATATTTGCAAAATAAATGAGAGATAAACCATGGCAAAGACTGGGAGTTCTGTCAAGGAGAAGCCTGAATGAGTAACTTTTCGAGGTGTCTGGAGGTGACTCTTTTTTAGCTGAGCAAAGTCCTTGTCTGACCTGAAAATTTCACATCATTGCTGAGGGCTTGGTTCATAGATGCCAAACTTCCTCTGTGCACTTTATTGGTTTTGGCTTCCAGTGACCTCTTCCAGGAGAACAGCCTCTAATGCCTGGGGAGCCTCATCATCATCACTCATTTTGAGATGAGATTTTTTTTACAAAGAGTTCGGCACAAAGAAAGGAGGCTACTCCCAGCTATTTCTCCAGTGTAGGCCAAATGAATGACTCAAGCTCTACAAGAAAATGGATAAAGTGAAATGAATGTCAGTAGCAAGAATTGTAAGAAACATATTAACCAATGCCTGGTTAGTTGAAATGAGCAACACTGGGGTTTGCAATAGGAATATTTAAGTTTTATTCCAGGCTTATATTCACATTTCCAGTTGGTTACTTACATCACTTACATATCAGATTTCTGCAAAATCGTGATCATGACTGTATTTATTTTCATGGTTATTATGACTATTAAGTGAGCTAATATACAAACCAAATACCTTCATGTTCATTCATGAAGCATCATTTCTACCACATCACTGGGTGAAAAAAAGGGGAAACAAATTACTACAGATCTAAAAAGAAAACATGGCAGAGTATCCACTGTCACTAGGCTGGGTCAGCACGTTAAAATCCATTCAGATCAAACACAGTACAACTTCCCTCCGTGCCATGCACATGGGATTTGAGTGAAGCTCTCTAGAATTGCGCATCACCACCACTCATCACACACTCAGGTTATGAGCACAGACAAGGGTATAGATCAATTGAGCTACAAAAAGAACTGAAAACTACATTCATGGCTGTAGATGTGATTCAAGGCCTTACGGTGACAGAGGTAATATGGATCTTTGTACTTTAAAGTTTTCATATGGTTTCTTCTTGTTTTGATTCCATTCTTAGAGAATGCTTGGTTATTTGGGGAAAACAAGGTAAAGGAGAAAAGAGAATTTATCATAAGTGTACATTTCCTCCTAGGACAGTGGCACAGACTGGACCCTGGGTAGAGAGGCAGTTTGTGGTAAGTGGTCTGTAAGTATTAGTCATGAAAATTGGGATTGGCATGACTGTTGACCTATTCCAGAAGATGTCAAAGAGAAGACATGGGAATGTGATTATACTTCCAAAATTTAACAGAAATGGGAAAAGCATTTCTAAGTTAAAGAACAACATTTCTATATTCGCATCTAAGCAATTATTGCATATCTTACTTATTGCCTTTGTATGCCTCCTTGCAGCAATGTCATCTTACCATGGCAACTTCTATCTCATGCACACTACTCAGAACAATGCACATGGATGAGTAGATTACCAGTGTAAATAAACAGGATCATATAATACTCCTTACATCTCAAGGATCAGGAGTGTGCAACACACAGGGTTGGTCTTTCTTCATGTTTCTTCTCGGGAGTTTGTGTCACTTGATAGTCACTCATTAAATTATTCATTTATTTGTGAAAAACTTAGGTAAATATATATATATCATGGTAGGTGCTGAACACGTAATGACAAATCAAACAATGCAATCCTCCAAGAGGCCCAAGTAAATAAATTACCTGTATTTTTTCATCCATCAACACCATTCTAAAAGAAGAGGCAGCATTTCTACCTAGTAGCATCTTTCCCATAAAGACTAAAACAAGACTAAACAGCTTACAACACATATATTAAAGGAGAGTGTATTAATTTCTATTTACTTGTATATTAAACATGGACATCACACCTCTGACTGGAACTGTAAGACGCACAGCCCATAGATCCTGAGTAACTCCACCCTTTCTCGTCTTTCACATCAATCTGCCCTTGCTATTTTGTAGAATTGGTTGCTCCTAAAAGATTGTTTAGCCACAACCCCAGTTTAGGGATATGCCAAAAGAGGGCAAGCATTTTTAGAAAATTAAATATAATTTGTTCAGCCTGAAGTGTTGTATGTCTTTCCTTAAAAGAATGCAATTCAGTTTTAAAGTAGGAGACAGTTGCAGAACACAGAAATTCACTGCTCAGAAATACTAAATGTGACATGGACTGCAACCTACTCAGTGCAAGATTTTGTACTGATGTGGATAGGAGAGAAACTAGGACCTGGCTTTCTAAACTGGCACTTCTTTAACACATGAACATAAAAGAAAACACACCTAGGGATATTAAGAAAGCCATGTAGGCGGCAAGTAAAGTGAGATGAACTTGATTTAATCCCCTGGATAACTGAGGGAAGAGAGGTTGCATTTAACAACAATTAGTGTAAATAATCTCATTTGGGTAAACCTGAAGGCATGCTTGCCATGTCTACCTGCTTCAAGTGCTTTTTCTAAAAGGAGTTTTATTCCTTATAAAATTCATCAAGAGCATGAAAATGAAGTGATAAATCTTGAGAATAGTCACGTTTGAGTGTATAAATACATAGCAATGTGTTGGTCCAATCACCAGATGATGAAAATTAGAGTGTCTTCCAGTTTTAGGTTACTGAGAACCACATGTTATAAATGGTCAGTTCACAGGCCTGTGTTTGCATGCTGGCCTGGGTTCATTCCTCCTGGATAAATGTCTGTGACTGGGACGAGTAAGTCATAGAGTAAATGCACGCTTAACTCTGAGAAACTGCCAAAGTGTATTACAAAGTAGTTATACTACTTCACATTCCCACGAGCAGCAATGTCTAAGTATCCCTACTGCTCTTTGTTCCTGGCACCATTTATATTTTCAGTCTTTTATTTTAACCACTGTATTGTTTGTATAGTAGCTTCGTATAGTGGTTTTAGTTTTCATTTTTGAATAATGAATGATTTAGGACATCATCTCATGGGTATTTTTGCCAGTAGTGTGTACCCTTTGGTGAAACGTCTTTAAAACTTTTTTAAAATTAAGGTTTATATGTCCTTATTGTTTAGTTTCATATATTCTAGACATAATCTCTTTATCAAATGTATGTTTTCCAAAAGCTTTCTTCTAGATATGCATTAACGGAGGTATGTCTTGAGCTGGTATTAGGAAATAATAGTTCTTTGACATGCATGAGAGCAATTCCTGTGAGATCACTTAATGTCATTCTCCCTGATCTATCCACGGAAGGAACTTGGTGTCTGAATTATTCACAGCTGGGTGTTTGTAGCCTAGCACACTGACTGCCATATTAGTGACATTTAATATTTCTTTAATAAATGAAGAAAGGAATAAGCAAACAAATGATCTGCAAGCTCTGGGTGCTTGTATGTGGATGAGAAGGGAAAAAACTTTAAAAAAACATGAACCAGGAAAAGCAGGCTGGGGTCTGATGGTAGGAAGCAGTGAATGCCAATCAGTGGGTTCTGGTTTTAGTCTGTTGAGAAATGGGTGGTCTCTTAGGACACAGGCTCTGAGCTGGGCTGTGGACTTCTTACCATGTCTTATGCTACTAAAAGGGAGAAGAGGTGAAGTTAGGTAATGAAGAGATAGGTGATATGGAGGAATACTTGTAGAGTTTAGACACACTCTTGCAAAGGAAAAGAGAATATTTTAGGTAGAATATGCTAGTGCTCCAAAAAAAAGGTGTACAATAAAATTTTAGACAAGAAACTTGAATGGATTGAATTATGTCCCCAAAATTCCTATGTTGAAGCCCTAACCCCCAGTGTCACTGTATATGGACAACGAGCTACAAGAAAGTACTTAAAGTGTGATAATAAGGGTAGAGACCTAATCTAATGTGATTACTGTTCTTCTGAGAAGAGACAACTGATCTCCCCCATCCTCCTCCCTATCCTCTTCGTCTCCCTCTCCCTCTCCTTCTCCCTCTCCCTCCTTCTCTCTCTCTCTCTCTGTCTCTCTCTCTCTCCTAGTCCCCATGTGAGACACATTGAGAAGAGAATGAAAGGAAAGCAGGTTTGTACTAAAAACAGAACAGGTAGTAATTTCGGTCTTGGGTACTCTAAACACCAAAGCTGTGATAAAACAAATGTGGATCGTTTAATCACCTACTATGTGGTAGTTTTTACACCATTCAAAGTACACAAATGCAACATTATAGAAATTTGGAATTAGATACTAGACTTGTATAGAAAGGGTTACAATAGTGGTATAAACTAGAGTCACATTAAAAACATCCAGGTTAGAATCCTGGTTCTTCCCTATGAAGAGATGTCTGACTTTTCACAGGTTACAAATCTGTCAGTATCTATCTGTCCAAATGCAAAATATTATGTCTTTGTTCTGTGGTTGTCAGTGAGAATTAAGGGAAATGTGTATTCAGTACACCTAGTAAAGCATCTCCTATGAGTTGGTATTCAGTAAGAAATGTTAAATCCCTCTCTTAATTTAATATTATAACAATGTCCCTAAACTATATTCTGTCCCACTATTTCAGAATGTTCATGGAAATATGACTTTGAGAAAGACTGTGGGCACCTTCTTGATTAACTAATAGTTCCTAGAAGTGATAATGTCTGGGTAGGACATAAGTTGAACCTTTCAATCTCTCTATTACATAAGCGCAAGTTTAAAAATAGCATATTTACTTTTGAGTTGAACACTTTCAGAAATGCTGATATTCACATTTTCCTCCCTTACAAAAGCAAAGCAGCATAGTTTCATTGCCTTCCTCTTCCAACAGCTTTTTGAGTTACTTGACATCACCTACATGTGCAAATGCAGTGAATGAGGCTGGCAGTGGCTGGGGGATTTTTTCAAGGTCACAAAGCTACCAAGTGGCCAGCTAGAGATGAAGGGCAGAGCCTCCTGGAAGATGAAGTCCACGCTTCTTTTCCAAAACAGTATGCTCCACTATAGAACTTGAAGTTTGTTTTGGAAATAGCTGCAGAAGGAGGAAAACGTTTCCATAAATGACACCCTGTAGCAGAAAACACTCCCCGCCCCAGCCACTATACCACAGTTTGTTAGTTGCCCAGGCAATAGTTCCTGCTCCAGATCCAGTAGCTCCTGTCTCTTAGAAATGGCTGGTCACCATGATGCACAGATGGTCACTATGATGCACATTGTATAAATCAGTCTCCAATTGACAAACCATTCTGCCTCTGTTCTTCCTGCTTGTGTATTCCATATAAGCCCTAGACCACCAGAGATCAGAGCCTGACATTCTGGGAATGATCCCAGTCAGTGTCCATCGAGGTAAATACATATACCTCCAAATCCCGGGTATTGTTTCGATGTTTCTCCTTGTTGTTGCAACCTGAACTTGTGCTGAACGCATGTGGATGGTGAGTGTTCTGCTCTGGGGCTAGCTTTCATGCATGTGGGGAATCAACCACAATTTAGCCCCAAGTGCTCTTGGCTGAGAGTGAGTTCTCAGATAGTTGGCGCTGGTGTTTGTTCCCTGCTTCATGCTTGCAGTAATTACAAATAAGGGTTACATTATATGGTTGCTTCTACTCTCTGAGTTTGTTTTCAGTATCCAAGATTAGGTACAATTTAAGGTACAATCACTGGGTTGGATTGCAAACATAGAGATATTTTTTGCTGCAGCTTCTTGGAGGCTAGTACATTTTTAAATGTTTATTGTTGCCTTACATCAGTTTCAGGATTTGCTAGGAGAATTTTTGATCTCCATTTCTCTTAGTATTTCCTGGTAGCCTTTGGAATCTCTACCTCTCTCTCTCATCTCCATCTTTCATTTCTCTCTGTCTTGTCCCTCTCTGTGTATTTGCCAGTCTTTCTCTCCTGAAGTCTACTCTTGCCCAATTGAATTATGTAAAGACTTAAGAGACAATACTTGACCCCCCAAATCTGAATCATTCAGAGTAGAAGATATATGCATGATATCTTGTCTATACAATATTAGAACAAAACTTTCTTTTTAATGAACTAAGAGAAACTAGCTGTATAACAATTTTAACTATCTTGTGTATACATGTATTTTTTCTTTTCTTCATTTAGGTTTTCCACATCACAGTTTCTCTTTTCTTTTGAACAGTTTCTTCCTAGTTCACAATATCTGTTATACATTTCAGATCTTATTTACTTGTTTTTTCACACTACTGAGACAATATGATGTTTACACATATGGGTCTGATTTATTTCACTTATGAATATGGTCTTGAGTTGCATCCATTTACCAGTTCATTTTCTATCATCCTATTTTGAAATTTTGTATCATTTTTATTGTTTTTTTTCTTTAAAACAAAAAAGAAAAAGTACAATTAAAAAAATCTGAATCTTAATTATGATAAAGGAAAACTATGCCAGTAGCCATTTGAAATGTACATATTTAGTTAAAAAATATTAATATTATGGAGATTGTCCACAAAGCTAGAAGGGATATAACAGAAGGTAAAATAAAATTGTATGATCAAGATTTGAGAAAGCAAACTTTGAAATTGAAGCTGCCTCTATCAAGTGAATTCATAAGGTAAAACCTTGAAGCACCATTATATTTATTGAGTTGTAAGCAACACTTATTTTGAATTTAGTTGTGTGCCATGTGGATGCATAGCCAATATCTAAGACCTCAGACGTATGAGGATGAGATGGTGGCTAAAATGTCTTTCCTTGACAGGCTTTGAGGTCTGGAGTAGACCTCAGGGAAGATATTTAGTAAATGTTTTTTTTTGAAACAAAAACCAGTTTGGTTCTAAAGAGCCAAAATATACGTGTGAAACATTTGGTGACTTTGTGGAACATCAGTTAGACACATTCAGAGGTGGCAGGCAATAGAAAAATCAAGCAAATAAGGTTTAAGAAATGAAGGGAATGTACTGTTACACAGTCCATAGGCATAGGTGGGCTCAAGTGGTAATAGTTCAACAAGATTCAGTAGCAACTTGGTTTCCTTCTGTCCCATGCTTTAGCTTTCAAGTATTAGTGTGTGGGAGAAGAAGAGCTGCCACCAGCTCCTGGGCCTGCCTGTCCTCGGGTCCAGTGTTGGTGATGCAGGGGGATCTTCCTCTCTCACTGATAACGCAGTACAGTGCTGGCATGGAGAGTGGTTGCCCTGAATTTGATCATAACAGTTGTAACTGCCTTAGGCCAGGTCACTTGCTCCACTTCTGGAGCCAATGGTGTCATTAACTCCACTAGAGAAAGTGGGGGATGACAGGAATCCTGAAACAAAATCATGGCACAGTTGCTCAAGGAAGGGGACTGTATTCTGGCTGAGAAAAACAATCAATATCAAAGTATGTGCCAGGTGTACACTGAGAGATATGCATTCAAAAAAGGGAGATCAATTAGCTTGTATATCATAAAAAATGACCTTATAGAAGGACTCTGTTTGTGTCCACTGGATTTACATGATTTTACAATATGACAATGTATAAATTCTTTGTTCAGAAACTTTTTTATTTTTTTGTCTTTTTGAGACAGGCTCTTGCTGTGCAGATCAGGCTGGTCTTGAACTCACTTGGTAGCTCAGACTGGTCTTGAGCACACCATGATCCTCCCGCCTCAGCCTCCGGAGTACTGGGATTACAGGCATGTGCCACAACGCCTGGCTGTTCAGAACTTTGCAGGAAATTTAGAGAATGTATATATAAGACAGAAGTGAGATGGAACTACAACTCTTGCTTGTTATATATGTGTAAAATTAAAACTGTATATTTATATATGCAAATAAAATCTTATTCATGTTTATATCTCAGGTGTTTACATGTGCTTACATCACCACATTGCTTATATATGTAATTAGTGTCATGGTGTAATAATATTTGTTTATGATACATAATTAAGATCAAGGCATGTACACACCTATGGTGGTAATTTTTCTTTTTATTACTGGGTATCTAGGCATTTCACTGATTTATTGAGTCTAAATTTTTTACATAAAATTTTAAAATGTTTATGTATAAAAGGCTACCAACAAGAAGGTGAAAAGGAAACTAATCTATGTTATGCGAGAAAATATCTGAAAAGTATATATCTAAGGATGGATTGATTTCCAGAATATGTAAGAAATATTTACAATTCAACAATAAAAAGACTAACAATCCACAACATAATACCACTTCACTATCCCTAGGACTACTATATTAAAACAGCAGGAAATAATAAGAGTTGGTGAGGATGAAGGATGTTTTATATTCCTGACAAGAAGGTAAAATCCTTCAGCTGCTAAGAAAAAGTGTGATGATTCCTCAGGAAGTTAAGCACGCGATTAACATATGACTACTTTCCAAAGAATTGAAAACAAGTATTTAGACAAAACACTTGTAATATATGAATGATCATAGTAACACTACTTATAATAGTTAAAGATAGAAAAAGCTCAATGTTCATCAACTGATAAAACAACATTCAAAATGTAGTATTCCTCAGATGGATTATTCCACCATAAGAAAGCAATGAAGTATTGAAACATGCCACAAATTAGATGAAGCATGAAAAGATTATGCTAGATGAAGGACAGATACAGAAGACCATGTACTTTATGATCTCATTTGTATTATAACCCTAAAATAGATAAATCCATAGAAACAGGCAGTAAAGTAATGTTGTCCAGGGAGTAGAGAATGTGGTAGAGTCACGACTGACTGCTTAATGGGTGTAGGTTTCCTTTTGGGGTTACAAAAATGTTTTGGAAAAATAGATGATGTGATAGTTGAATTTTATGGTAATTTTTAAAAAAGGAACAAGCTGTAAAAAAACCAGACAAAGTATTGGAAAAAGGAAAACATTTACAAATCAAAAATGTGTCCAAATTTTAACTGGAGGAAGGAGAAAGGGGGCAGCAAGTATTAACAGGTCCCAACTGTACCCTTTTGGAAAACCCCTAAGTATCAGCCTCTGGGGTGAGCCTCTGACATATGGCCCAATCCAGGAAGAGTCATTTCTGGTTTCTGGTTACTGAATTACATACTCTAGAATTTAAGAAGTATAGAAAATAGGAGATGCAGAAAAAACTCAGGATATTTTCATAAGATATTATTTACTTCTTAAAAAAAAGTTAATTGGAAGAGAAAAACAAACACTCAAATTAGACAAAATAATAAAATAAGCCTTTGAAAATCAGATGGATAATGTTGGACACAATATTGTATGCAAAGAAAAATCCTCAAATTTATATCTCCTAAGATTATTACAATTTGAGTCAAGTGATCACAGGTTATCCTGGTGAAACTATTCAAGAAAGCCATGAGGACATGGATAGATTCTTGAAATCAGAAAGAAAGCATATTACACATTATTTTTCCTCTTTATATCAGGCAATATGCGAGATGCATTACATAAGAAAAACAAAATCTAAAGTTGAGACAAACAAGTATACTTTGTCAAATCTCCTATCTGCCACATCTGGTGTGATAGAAGGGGTGGGATTTAACTTCTTTGAGCCTTATTCTGCTTCTTTACAAAGAGGGATGATAAGTTTATGTCAGGGAAATACTGTGAATTTTGTATGAGATACCTTAGTTTTGGCCCAGTATGCGCACATACATACACACACACACACACACACACACATGTACGCACATTCACCCACACATACGTGTATACTCGCACAAAATACCTATTTATTTTCCCTATTTGTCCACAAATGGTGTCAATTATGATGATGGCAGATGACTAGGACCATAATTCTTAACCTTGGCTTCACAGTAAGAATCCTCGGAAGAGCATTAGAATTATGGATGCTTTGACTCTACAACCAAACACATGCTGAGGTTTGCAAAGTTTAAAGATCTTCTTAGGAGATTCTTATGTGCATCTAAGAGAAGTTTCAAGAATCTCTGGACTAGAGAGGTTCAAGGAGAAAAGAAATCCCAAGCAGTTTATGTGGGTAGTTGGTAAAATATTAGGATTAAAATGTTGCATAATAAACTGTTGCCATAGAACAGACAGTATGGAGAGGTAAGAATAGCTCTGTATCTTTTCTTAGGACCATGCCCTGATCAACAGAGAAGAAGGCAGGAGCCAAATGATGGACATGCTACCTACCAGGAAATGCCACGGAAGGGCAGATTCTTACCCGTCTTCACCCTGGCTTATCATCATTTACCTACCTGAGCAGCAATGTCATTGCGGGCATGCTATCTGGCAGTAGCCACTGAGAAAACAATACTTAAGAAGTTATTCAAAAACATAATTGCATTTGAGTCAAATAGACAGCATAACTGACATGCCCAGCAGAAGACCTAGAACTTTCAGAAGGAATCTCCCTGAAGCTCAGCCTGCCTGGTGGTCTCCATTTACCAAATTTTTTTTCTTAAGGCCACTTTCTCCTTCCCTAAAAGTGAAGAAGGCAAGTCCATCATCTCTCAGCCACACCTACCCTCAGAAAACTCAAAGATAGTCTTGGCAACTAGAGAAGGTCTGATCTATTGTTAAGCCCCGTCAGGGTCAAGAGCAGCAAAACGTGATAAAAACATAAATGTCAGTCTCATTTTCCTCACTCCTTATAAAACCCTTCAAAAAGTCTCTTCACTTATTTGGCTTGCAGTTCCTTCAGCCATAACACAAAGGACAGAAGACACACATGACCTTGTGGGTTGCCTTTGCCTTTTAAAACATGAGAGCAGGTGACTGTAGAAAAGTAACCTAGACTATTTGCAGACAAGTGTCCCAGAACACTGGTGATCCTCACTAAGGAGTGGCTTGTGGAGGAAATCTTCATCGCTCACCTTTTCAGTTCAGACCCCTTATTCTCTTTGTGCAGGTCCCTCTATAGACCAGTTTGGCTTTGAGCCATTGCAGCTTGGGTGGCCGTTCAGGTTCTCTCACTGACTAGCAATGGGACTTCCATCAAAGCAATTAATTCACTAGGGCTTCTGTTTTCTTATTGGTGACCGAGGCATCTTAGCATCCCCCTTGGCATTTCAGAGGTGCTACGGAGCTGAATGAGACCAAGTATAGAGAACATCCTGCCCAAAGAGGGCTGTATAGGTGTAATTCAAGTCTTAAGTCATTTTTTTCCCATCTATCTTTTCTGCATAAATGTACGGGTCTATCTTTTCAGACTGTATCATGACATGCTTCTTACTTGTATCGTAACAGTCTGTCCTTCTTGGAAAGTATATATTTCACTGTTAGTGCTTTGTAGAAAGTTAAACACATGGTTTCAGGCTACTAATATTGATCAGTAGCAATGCTTTGGCTGGAAGGATCAAGATTCATACCTACAGAAAAAAGGATGAGGCAGAGTTGTGTGGGAATACTGCTTTGTACCTACTGCATAACTTTCTGGAAAGTGTAACTACATCAGTGTTCTAGAATGTCGATGCTAAAGTAGCAGTATTGAGAATTTTGAACAGTCATGTCAATATATAAAGATATTCCTCACATAGGTAGGCATTCAGATGTACAAATTATTAATGTTCTATAAAGATTTTCTTGAAAGATTGAACTCTAATATTTCTCTTCTAAGTCTTTAAACCCTCTTCCCTCAGCATCCAGGGACTTTCCACTCACTGCTGCTGTTGAGTCCTCAAGGTGATCTGAGAAATGCACTCACAAACTGAGAGGTGGAGAAGTCTGCTTTTCCTCCATCTGTCCTGTGAGTGAAGACCACACACACATACACACACACACACACACACACACACCTCCAAGAAAATAAATGACAGAGAAAGTATCTATGCAGTCACTATCCTGGTAACCCTGGATCCTTCCAGCCTCTCAGCCTAGGCAAAAAGGAGAAGGAGGTGGACTGCCAATGTTTCTGAGCAGGTGGGGAGGAGGCTCTCTCATACCTTTCCCACCCTAAGCTCTTCCTTCTTTTCCATTTATTTCTGTGCTCAAACTGTGCGTGCAGCCAGCCGTGATGCTACGAAGATACCCCAGAGAAAGAGCAAACCAGGGGAGCTATTTTTCTCCATTACATACTTCGCTTCCTAATAAATGAGATCCAGAGCATGCAAACAGCCAGTCTTGTAGATCATCATCCTAGGGAAAATCACAGACCTAACACAGCACAAAGTAAAAAATAAATGAACCCAGAGGAGAGTCATTCTGGTGCAATTTTATCCCATAACTCTTTTTTTTTCCTACCATTTTATCCCTCTCTTGAAGTTTGCATGCCTTTGAAAAGTACCAGGCTCTAGTGGTGATGGAAAAATAAAGTAAAATAAGTGCAAGATTTTTCTATATTCTCATTCTGGCTTATTTTCACCCTAAGGAGTCAATTTATCTATGAATAGAGAGCTCATCTGAGACCAAATCTTATTGCAACTGGTTCAATTCCCAGTGATTCCTACTTAGGAAATGCTATGGATTATGGTAATTATGGATATTCAGCTTTCTTGACAAGCATTTTAGGACTGTGACTACACTGTAGCAGGTGGACACAAGACCTATCCATCTCTGAGATCTCAGGATGCCCTGGTAACTGGACATTCCATGGCCTTTTCCAGTCTCTGCATTTTCCCATGGTCCCCTGCAAAAAAATGCTTCTACATTTGGATGCAACCCTGAGAGTTGAGGTCACTAGCGCTGCTTGCTGTGTCAACTAAGGGAATCAATGGACAGTAATACAATCTCCCCACATCCACCAGGGAATATAATATTTCACACAGAAAATAACAAAATATTCCCACGGCCCCGGGGCAATATCCTGAAGTTGTTTGAGGTGAAAGAAAATAACTGTCTTTTGGGCAAAGGCACTTTGCCCCTTTAGCATCAACTTTGGTTACCTTTTGTCTCACACCATCGGAATATTTATTCCAACCTGTTCCGGGTGAGGAGAGGGGATGGCTGGACTGCACAAGCGAGTGGGAGTTCCTGGTCCATTTTATTGGTCCTAAAGTCATGTGGGATAATTAGTTTTTCTTAAGAAATGTTCAAGAGTTCCTGCCACACTTTAAAATTTCACCTGGTGTGAAATCACTGGAAACTGAACCACCTGGTGTATCACCAGAAAACTCTTCAAGCTGGTTATTTCTGGGGACAGCAGGGTAGGACAAAGGTGGTGATTAACTTCTTCGTTTCACCTCTCTGAAGATTCTTATATGTAGATCTGGGTTGTTCACTGAAAAGCTTATGTGTTCAGAGCTGGGCTCTTGAGAGGTGATTGGATCATGGGATTCTTACTTGGCCATGGATTTTCTGCTGAAAATAGCAGAGCTGAATGCACCGCTGGGAGATGGGAGGAAGCAGGCAGGGAGGACAGGACCTGGAAGGAGATAGCTCTCTCCCTATATCCTACCTTCACTTTCTACTTCTGGGCTGCCATGGGCTGGGCATCTGTCGTCCACCCAGGTCCCTCTGGGTGGGTGGGTGGGTCCCTCATGGTAGAGGTGGTCCCTCTACCGTGCCATTTCTGCCTTGGAGCTGGCTGACCATGTACTGAAAACATCAGTCAAAATAAACCTCTCCTGCTTTACGTTATGGGTGTCAGGTATTGTGTCTCAGCAGGGAGGAAAGTTTTGAGCATGACAGCTGAGAAATGAAAACCAGATGCTCTTTTAGAAACGACAATAGAGGAGTTTCTACTGCCTCAACAATGAGTAAACAAGTTCCTAGTTCTCTCCAGGAGGTGAAGCATTGTCCTTGCTAAGGATTAAGCCCTGCCCATCTTGGTATAAAGCGCAAGTGCTAGAGGGCTAAACAAGACCTGAGATCCTTAAGCTACTGTGGTGAAGGAGACTTTGCATCTTCTTCCTGCCTGACTGAAGAGACCCATGCAGACTGAGGTTGGAGAGAACAGTGTGAGGGAATCACAGACACCCCCAGTGCCCTTCAGCATGTCACCCCTTCTCTCTCTGGCCTTTTTAATCCTGGCTGTGGGAAGCTAAGGAGCACAGAAGGAACCTCAAAGAGGAACTGTGCTTGTAAGAGGCTAGACTGAGTCTTTACAATCTCAGAGAAGTCATCTAACTGCTCTGAGTTCTGTTCTTACACATAAAAGGCGAACTCCCATTCTTACCTTTGGTCCCACAGCGTGATGGTATTTCTAGCTAATGAAATGAAAGTGGAATCATGTAGCCAACAAGAGCCTCCTGTGAGTGGAGGGATCACAAGGTGAAGCACCTTGGAAAGAGTAGAGAAAGTCACCATGACAGCACCTGATCAGGAAGCACTAAACCAACCGTGTTCAGGTGGACCATGGGAGTTTGAACAGTGAGGTTCCTGGCCATCACCATGATGGCCATAGACCAGTTGTCCTTTCACAAGCTTCATCCTTCCCACTG
Source organism: Chinchilla lanigera (assembly GCF_000276665.1). NCBI lineage: Eukaryota > Metazoa > Chordata > Mammalia > Rodentia > Chinchillidae > Chinchilla > Chinchilla lanigera. Next base: position 22,703,891 of record NW_004955416.1, read on the forward strand.
TGAGCGCCTGTGTGGACATCATACAAGACTGAAATCTGTGCTACCATCTGAGAGTTAAAGCCTAAAGTCAGAGTAAACTTGATGTATAAAAACACAAAAGAATAAAGACCTCCCACAAAGGATCCTCCATCACGTTTCTCCAAATGCTGGTCAAACACAGAAGTTTCCAAAGCCCAGGAGTACAGAGTTACACTTTAGAAGTCTAAGTCCTTAAATTACCATGTTGAAAACTGTGTCCTAACTGAGTTTGTGTTCAATGTCTACATAGAGAAAAGTTAAGCTTTTTTTTACATTAAATCACTGAGTTTTGTTAAAACAGCTAGTATATCCTAATTAATACAAGGACCAATGTAAAGTAGGTATGGAAAATATTGTACCAACTCTGAAATACTGTACAGATTTTGTTGGTTTGATTTTTACTGGCTTGCTTGTATAAAGTGTTGGGATAAATTATGGAATTATATTGAAATAAATAAAATCTATTGGCTAATATTTATTCAATATTTAGTGCAGGATATAAACTTTATGCTTTACTTAATTTGTTCTTCTCATCTAACTTGAGGTAGATTTATTTGTTTTTCCTACTTACAACTGAAGAAACCAAACTGTATAGAAATTAGTCACTTCCCCCAAAATCATGCAACTTCTCATGGCTGAGTACTTTCCTTAGTTATGTGTTTCCTAAATATTTTACACTCTTTTATAGAATTCAAAATTTTGCATCCTTCTCTAGAAATGCTAAGCTATTTATTGCTCTTCCTCCATTTCAGTAGAAGCAAGTTCATTTATATGAAACATTCTATTCATTCTGATAGGTCTTGAAAATCCTGATGTTGGAGATGATCTTCTTTGAAGTCACTTTCAAATGGGAGCTACTATTTTTCATTCAAAATCTTCCAGTTTAGATAACTGAGTTCCAATTTTCTGGTATCAGAATAACTCAGAATAGCTGAAGTCTTAAGTGTATTAAGGGATCCCCTTCCCTTTTGTTGTTCTGAAGCTTTAAAAAATATACTGGCCATAGAATGTGGTATGAGCTACTCTTTAAATACTTTTACCAGGTGAGAAATTGCTGGTACATTCCCTTTTGTCAGTAATGATTTTGCATTTGTCACTCTTTGCTGCTAGACTGTGCATGGACCATGCCCCATTTTCACATTCATTTTGGATACTATTTGGGGGTATTATTTTCATTCAAGGGCAGGCACTGGAACTGAGCTGATTATTTCATACACTTTGAAACTATTTGCAGCTGTAATGGATGTTAGCCTTGACCTTGGGCATTTCAGATGCAAACTCTCCTCTATCAAAATTCTGCTCCTCATGTAACTACACAGTTAGAGGACTTGACCATTTTCTTCTGGTTCAGATCCCCATCTCTCATCCCTTTGTCCACAGGTAGTTGTAGATGCCTCCCTCAGACTTGTGAATTCTGGTTTGGTTAAACTTTCTGCTGTTCAGATAAAAAACAGCAGCAATTTTCTGCTTGAATTTCTCTGTGACTAAATCCATTGATCATCCTTTCTCTCTGTGAGTGAGAAGTGTGTATTCTCCTTAATAACTCCTATCCTTCTCTCTGGAGTTTTTTCCCCTTCGCTTGTTTGTGTGGTGTTGGTCAGTCCTACGCGCTATTCCTCCGAGAGACAGAGAGAGTGCAAAATTGAAGTTATTTTATGCTTGGGCTCCTTCAGTCCCAATTTTCAAATCTTCATGTCAATTTTCACACATCAGTGTCATGTGGTGAATGTTATGGAAATTTCAGTGGGGTCCTTAGGAGGCAATTTATACGCGAATCCCACCCCCACCCACCACCCTGCTGCAATTCCTGTCTTTTCTAAGAATAAGTGGATCTATAATTAATGTGGATTTTAAAATATAGCTGCATTCAGAATTCTCATAGCAGGTTTTAGATGCCATGTCTTCTTTGCAGTATAAACACAAAAGCATAAATGCTTGCTAGCTCTCTCTCCTAATAAATGGGCTTGTGTAAAAGGAATAAAAATTACAGTTTGTTGGCGGTAAAGAGCAACTAATTACTCAGGAAGAAGCATGTTTTTATTTTTCAAAACTGCACTGAAAATGGTTTATCATGCAATAAATTTGCTAATCACCAGTTAGGAAACACAGTGCCATCTCCACCTCCCCACAGCGGCTTCCTTTGAAAGTTGGTATGTTACAGTTTGGATAGGAAATTATATCCTTTTGAAAATGAACATGACAGAAGACGTTCGGTGAATAGCTTAGAACTCCTGAGCAGTCAGAATTCAAACTGCGTAAACAAGAGCATGCTTAATGGCGGCCAAGACAGCAGCCGCTGTCCTTGGCTGGGCTGGGTAAGCGGGCCCTACTGACTCCTTCTCAGGAAGATACTGACTCATTGCCCTTTTTCATTCCATGTTATTGTGTAAGCCTTTCAAATGGAGACCAAAAAGTCAGGCTTTCTTTTCGTCTGTCTTCTAAAATTCCCTGTTCCTAGCCCCTCGCCATCTCTAAATGTTGATTTCTAATAGATTGGTATTGACTGTATTTCCAGAAAAAACTTGGAAAATAACTTCCTAATCCAAAAACCACATGGTGAACTTGAACCTCTGGAAGATCATGCCCGGTGCAGTTCTTTCTTGCTGCTGGTCTACTGTCCCGGTTCAAAAGAACCAGACAGCCTCTTTACCTAGTTCTCTTCAGGGAGGACTTCCACATGTACCTCCATGATGTTTGCTATCCTCTCCACCTCTACCTGTCATTCTCTCCATTATTCGGTCATATTTGTACCTTAAATTTCTTAATATAAGCAATCACCTTATTTACTTTTGTGTGTTTGAGTTGTCATATGGATCTTTGCCAGAATCTAAGAAAATCTTTCCTGTGTGTGTGTGTGTGTGTGTGTGTGTGTTGCTACTGCTGTTACTGTTTTGTGTTGCTTTGGTATTTGGTATTTTGGTGCTGGGGATTAAACCCACAGTTTTTACACTCCCTTTTACTTCCCAACCCTGTTATTTTTTTTTTGTTTGTTTTTGTTTTTCTCCAGTACCGGGAACCGAACTCACGACCTTGCGCTTGCCAGGCAGGCGCTTTTGCCACTGAGCTAAATCCCCAGCCCCTAACCCTGTTATTTTGGAGCAGAGTCTTACCAAACACTAAGTTGCCCAGGTTGGACTTGCACTTGTGGGCCTCCCACTGTGCTGGGACAATAGACATGCACCACCACACCTGGTTAATCTTTCCATTTTTGAAACTCTATGTCACCAATATCTGCAAGAGCATCAAATAATGTGGCTTTCAATGAGGTATTTAGTGTATCACCGTAGGGATAAATGAACCGTAGGGATAAATGAATAAACATTTTTGGCTTTCCATCCCTACCTTTAAAGGGAAACTTTCATCAACCATGATTTAGCTCTCTTGACATCCCTCAGACTCTTGAATATTCCCCAGAGCCCCCTGTGCTATGGCTGGTTGTTAGCCTGTGGGCTATGGGGAGTTGGTGGCTCCTTTAGGATGTAGGACTTAGGATAAAGGTAGATTCTTGGACCATGGCCTTGCAAGAGTGTCTTAGTTACTTTTCTCTCGTTGCTGAGACAAAATACCCAATGCCCAAAATGAAGGAAGGAAAGGTTTATTTAGCTTACAGTTTGTGGAGGTTTCAGTCCATACTTGGCTGGCTCTGAGGCAGAAGGTAGCAAAGCAACAAGAGCAAAGGGAGGAATGACGGCAAGCCACTTCTTTCCCTGCCTTACATTGTAAACAGGCTAACACCACCTAAGGGGCGTGTAGCTCTCACATAATCTCCATGCCCTCCTCCTCCACAGGCTCAGGATGTATACAAAGTAAGCACCCTAGCTTTCTGCTGAGTCACTTAGCCAAACCTCTAGACTCCTCAAGTTGACACAATGTATCAACCATAACAAAGAGATAACCAGACTCTTCCTCTCTGCTTTCTGGCTGCTATGGGGCAAACAGCTCTTTGCTACCATATGTTCCCATTGTGATGTGCTGCCTCTTGACTGACCCAGAGGCAATGTAGCCAAACAATTGAAACCTCTAAAACCACGTAGGCAAAGTCAACCTTTTCAGCTTTTGTGTTGATGTCCTCAAGTATTTTGTCACAATAACTGAAAGCTAACACAGACACACGGTTCTATGGAAGCACCATAGCTTCGGGTATGAGAATCAGGAAACAGACCTGGTTTCAGCTTTGTCTTTGACCAGAAGGAGGCACCAGTAAATTTCACCTCCACCTTCCCTTTATTTAAAGAGAATGCTCCTTGTGGAACATTGTCTTTGGGTCTTTCGCAAAAGAACATAAACATCACCAACCTTGCTTCTCGAGTGTGTCAAAGGAAGCACTTATTGGTCAGCATCCTGGGGTCTTGGACCAGCATTTCTCTATTTTTTGTTTGTTTTTCTTTGGCAGTACTGGGAATTGAACCCACAGCTTTCTCACTGAACTACATCCCTGGCTCTTTTAAAAATTCCATTGTGACGTAGGATTTTGCTGTATCACAAAGTCACCCGGGTTGAGCATGAAATTGCTGTCCTCCTACCTCAGCCTCCTGGAGTGCTGAGATTACTGGCATGTGCCACTTACCCAGCTAGACCAGCTTTCTTCTTGACCAGCTGCATAATTTGGAGCAGCTCACTGTCTCTGATTCTCAGTTTTCTCTAGTGAAAATTTACCATTTCAGTCCCCACTTCACCTCCTCATTTGGGTTTATTAGAATGTAAAGAAAATTGTGTGTGGAACAGAATTTCCATATAACCTGAATGAGATAAATAATTTTGTGAATCACTCTTTTAAAGAAAACTGTGAAGGTTTGTTACTGCAGGACTTGTCTAGATCTCCCATAACCGATTGATGTTAGTTTAATACTAACTGTGAACACTGAATTTGCTCTTTAAATTTTGGAAATGAGATCACAGAAGAGTCCATGAAGAGCTTGTGATGGTTTTTACATGGACTTTAACAATGAATGTTTTTCTGGGACATTTTGATAGGTCTGCACACATTGCCCAAGTAACTTGCTACAGTGACCTTGGTAAATATTCTATATACAGCAAATGAAGTTACACCACAGTTTTTTTTTTCTTTTTAACTACTATCAGGACTAAAATCATCAGGCTATAGGTCCTTTAACTTTTTCTTTCACCGTGTCACTGGGAAATGTAGGCAGTTTCATAGTGACAGAAACAGTAAGGCGGTGGGAAAATTGAGTTTCAAAGTCAAAGCGGATGTTCTTATCTGCCCAGAGCTCTTCTGCAGTATTTCTTTTTCCTCTTCAAATTTGCACCTGGAGCTGTTTTCATTAGTCCACTGATTGAAGCTTGGTTAGATTGTGAAAGACAGTTTTTTCATTTATTTTATAGGATCAAAGAGGCTTTCTACTCATTAACTTTCTCACAGTAACATTCTTTCTTAAGTCTGTTTTCAAATTTAGGATCCTAAGGGGATGAGGTTTGCTGAAGGTCTATCATTTAGAGGCATTTAAGCTGCATTAAAGTATGTCAAGTTCCGTCTTCTCTTTGCTTCCATTTTGATTCTCCTCCTACAAAATTACTGCTTTGAGACCAAGGAGCTGGCCTTTTCCTTTTTCCTTATTTAGGTGCAAGAAGATAAAATTAATCTTTTTACACCAAATGACAAGCCTGAGTTTAAAGACCCTAATCCAAAATGCCCCTGTTTGATTATGGGATAATCATTCTCTGAATTCGCAGGACAGATGTTTCATTTATAAATGCACTAAGGTCTCTTACCTACAATAGGGGTAAAATTAAAACCAGTGAACAAGTGTGCACTTGAGTTTATAACTGGCTTCAGGTATTTTGTCAAACCAATGTTGGTTTCAGATGGGTCCCTTACCCAGGCCAATTATCAATAAAAACAAGGGACATAGTAGAACACTGAGCATACCCTGGAAGTCTGATTGTTTCTGTCTCCACTGAACCCTCTGTGAGGTTTAACGCCACCACTCATGTCTTTATGCCTCAGTTTCCTTATTACAAAATACAGTTGTCAGGGGCTGGGGATTTAGCTCAGCGGCAAAAGCGCCTGCCTGGCAAGCGCAAGGTCATGAGTTCGGTTCCCGGTACCGGAGAAAAACCAAAAAAAAAAAAAAAAAAAAAATACAAAATACAGTTGTCATCATAATACTCAATTCTCAAGGTTAGTATATATGTGGTTTAAAAATTATTCATGTAATTTTTATTACATTCATTAGTAATGCTAATTAAAAGTACTTAAGGGCTTAACTATACTAGACATTATCATTATAATTTTAACTGTTTTACCTATTTGTTCTATTAGAGATTTATGCAAGAGTGTGTATTTAGTCCTTCTGCTGTTCCATGTTTGTGCTTTTGTTATTGGTAAAGAAAACACAGATGCACAAGTATAACCTGGTACCTTGCTCTGTCTGAAGTTTCTGTTGACTTCATAAATGATTGCATTATTTCAGCCTCTTAATTTGACTCTTTTTGAGCACAATGTATTTCTTGTGACTATGCTTTATTAATTTTTTCTTTGTTTGTCTTTCTTGTCTCTTTTTCTCTTCCTTCCTTCCCTCCGTCCTTTCCTTTCCTCCCCCCTTCCCTCCTTCTTGCCTCCCTTTATCCTTCCTTTTTTTTTCTTATGATGGACAATAAATGAAAATAAATGTAGTAAGTGTGAAAAGTAATTTTCCTGTGTGTGTATAATTGGTTTGGAAAATCTATGAGAATTATACCGCTTCTTTTTTCCATGTGAAAAGACCACCACCAAATCCTGTTTCCTTCCTGCCAGAAGGGCTCACAATCTGCTAGCATTTCTGGCTTGACTCAATATCCCCACTTCCATGCCAGCTGGTAGTCACCGACCATAAATTTGAAGAGAGGGAGAGGTTCAGTGTGGGGGCCACTGTGTGCAGGGAGGAAAATAAGACGGAGAATAATGAGTCTTCATACCTTTGACATGGAAGGACTCGTGAGAGGCACAGGGCTGCTGATGGCTCCTTTCCCAGTGGCTGGATATATTACTCCCATGCCTGGACTCTAAGAAGCCTCCAGTTATCCAAGGATGGAGAGTTCCAAATGTGCCTCCAGGCATTGTATATCCCCAGAGCCCACTTTGAGGCAATCATCTGGAGAAGTGAAGCATCTCTGACTGGGTAGAGCAGGTGTCTGCATGTTCACAGTCCATTTCTTGAGTTGGCATGCATTAAGCATGACCACATGTGTAGAAATTGTGAAGTACATATATAGCTATAGATGTAAAGATACCTATAGACCTGATGTATGATCCAGGTATCTAGCTATTATCTGTCTGTTTCCTGACCAATCGTCCATCCATCTGTCCATCTTTCAGTCTGTTCGTCCATCTGTTCATCTATCCATCCATCCATCCATCCATCCATCCATCCATCCATGTATCCTTCCATCCACCTTACTTTTTGTTTGCACCACGCTTAAACTTATCTCTTTGCAATCATCACAGCAAAAGCCCCAGGGATGGCTCATCACACCAGGCCAGCATGGCCTACCCATCCAGGTAGGACCCTGTATTCCTTCTTTATTTGCTTCTTTTCTTCTCAGCTAGTGTTGCATCCTTAAGAATCAGTGTGTTTTCTGGGCTTTGCTTTTTGCCTGTTCAGTGAGAGGCAGTGAAGGGCTGGCAGGACAACCCCTTGAGGCTGAGTCCTGTTGATTAGGGGATGGATTTTGAGCAAGCAGCTGTACTTGCATGCCCCCCTCAGTGACCCTTGCCAGTCTCCCTCACCCATGACCTGGAGGGATTGTCTCCTGGGGCAGCAAGGTCAGGCTCTGTGTCCATCAGGCTGTGCTTCTACTAGCTGGGTGATGGAGCATTTTCTGATGTTGACACCCATGCAGGGCCAGCTGGATGGAGACTCGTTTCTTTCACATTGAGCTGTCATCCACACAGCTCTGCTGCTTATCCCAGCCTGCACAGTCCTTCCAGGCATGTTGACATTCTCAGCCTGCTGCTCTGGCTGCTGCCACAACTTATGAACTTGGGGCACTTTCATTCACACTCACATCTGGAATATTTTCAGAACTGAAATCTAGGTGCATGACTATTTTTTTTTTCCTAATGTATAATCTTCCTGAAGAGTATTCCTGCTGTAACATGTATTTCTTTCCCTGCCCCTTGTACTCATTTTGACGTTAAAATACAAACATAGTAATTAAACGGACTGGAACACTTTAAATGATTTGATTGACAGGCACAATGACTGTATTTACAGAAGCCACTGGAAAAACTTTATTTTCTCTTTCTATTGCGTTCAGTTGGCTTAGCTTTACAGCCGAATCATGTATATTTTGATAGTGGCAGATTTTTCAAATGACTCCATTCCAAGGCAGATAGTACCACAGGACATGGACTACCTGTTAACATTTTAAGTTCAGAGGTAAGTGTTGATGGTCATTTATGTAACTAGGTATTTTCAAACCCTGGTTTCCTTGTGAGAGTGTTTTGGAACATATGAACATTTTCAGGTGATGCTTTCTGAATTGATTAATCTAGTCAGATTTTGCTTAAATATTGCAATTTCAAAGTTATCTTGTTGGTTCATGGGGCCAAAACCATACTATATTTGAAATCAGGATTATCTTAAAAACTCCATGCAATGTAGTGACCCTTAGTGGCAAAGTACTAATATGGCAATAATTTCATATTAGTCTTCTGAATGTAGAAAAATAATATACGGAGAATTAGCAAATAATTAAGCAAATAATTAAAAATAATATATGGAGAATTAGCAAATAATTAGGTAAATTCATCGTATTCATATAAACTAAGTATAAGATCCAGTTGGGTGAGCTAAGAAAGACAATCTGTTTCTTTGTTACTTTCTCATGGCTGAGATACAATACCAGATACCTGCAAGTTAAAGGAGGAAAGGATTATTTTATTATTATTATTATCAGAATTCACAGATGTTTCAGTCCCTAGGTGGCAGGCTCCTAGGCAGGGCAGCATGACAGAGAGGCATGGAAGAGGAGAAATACCTTGTGGCATGGCAGACAGGAAACAGAACATGAACAGGGAGGAGAAAGGCAGCCCTTTCCATGCCACACCCAAAGTGAGCCACCTTCTCTGACCAGGCTTCACCTTGAACCATCACACTGAGCTTTCAACTCATCAGGGGAGTAATTCATATAGATGAGCATCACATCCCCAGGATCCGGTCACCTCCACAGAAGCCCAACTATGAGTGCATGGGGCTTGGGGGCCACATCTAGATAGAAGCTACAACATAAGGTGCCATCTATCTTAGTTCCATAAGATGCTGCTCAGCCACCTGAGACCAAGTGTGTGCTTGCTCTTACAGACCCCTGCACAGCTGGCAAGGGTGTGAGCTTCTCCTGCCCATGAATTAATGTCACCTTTATTCAAGTTTCTCCTCTCCCAGCCCCTGTACTTTGCAGCAGAAGATTCCTGGTCTCCCTATCCCTGGTGACCTCTATGAATCCTTAGAATGTTAATCCTACAGAATAATTATGCTCTTCTTTTTCCTCCCTTTTCACTCTTTCCTAGTAACTCCAGGTCAGGCGATATCCTCTCTGAACCATTGTTCACATGCTCACATGATTTTCTTTTTCTCATAATTACTTGTTAAAATATGAATTTACATCAATATATAAAGGCACTTTATAAGGGCAGCCAATTTACTCCAAGAAGGTTTATTGTGGGAATGGAAAAAGGTAAGGGGTGGGGCTGGGGATTTAGCTCAGCAGCAAAAGCGCCTGCCTGGCAAGCGCAAGGTCGTGAGTTCAGTTTCCGGTACCGGAGAAAAACCAAAAAAAAAAAAAAAAAAGAAAAAAAAAGAAAAAGGTAAGGGGTGCCTGACTTGAGCTTCCTTACAAAATGTCTGGAGGCTGTTACTCATTGTAAGGATTAATATTTCACAGGGTAAAAAATCAGTTGCTTTGAACTATTAATTAAAAGGTTTCTGACTCTAAATAATTGTGCATGAATATATGTCTTCACAAGCACTTGAAATTGACAACTGCACAGGACAGGTGCTTCAATCATGATTATCACCATTTGGCAGATGGAAAACACTGAATCACAGAGAACAAGTGATTTTTCCAAGATCATATTAAGTTTAATGCCTGATATTATCTAGAGCCTGTGGATATGAATTTATGTCCTTATGATGACTTAAAAATAATGATCTAAAACAACAGAGTGATTTAGCAATATATAAATGTTAACCACAGTAAGTAAAAGATATACAAAAATCAAATAATTAAAAGATATTTCCTGTACGGGTATAGTAGCAAAATTGAACAATTTTATGTTCATTGCTGTACCATAAGTTCATAATCTCATTTAACATCCTCATTGTAAGTAACAGAAAAACTGTTCTCCAATTTATGAGTGCAATAAATTTGAAGAGGTTAAGGTAGTTGTTAAAGTTCACCTAGCTTATAAGTGGTACACATAGCTGGAATTTTCAATCACTCTGTGTTTTACTGTGCTCTGTTGTACCAATGTGTAAAGCTCTGAGTCTAGTTGGATTGGACACTCAAGAAACTGACCTCATTCACTGTTTTGTTCCAGTGTTACCCATGACATCTGGTAAACAATGATCTGCTACCTCAAGCTTCAAAGAGACATTGACCGCAAAGCACAGAGAGCTAGTATTATGGTTTGTGTCTAGATGTCCATCCAAAGCCTCATTCAGTCATGCAGGGCAGACTTTTCAGAGGTGGCTGAAGCTAGAGTTTGTGATGGATTCATGGTCCAATGCTGGGATTAAGGGTGTGAGTGCTACACCTGCCCTAGGGTGGGTAGCCTGCACGCAATATAAGGGATAAAGGAGGCTTGTCCCTTTTCTGCCTTGTTGCTTTTGCTGCCTTCTACCCCCATGAGTGGTTGCCCTCTGCCATGTACCACCTGCCTTGGAGCCAGCTGATTATGGACTGAAACCTCCATGAACTGTGAGCTAAATAAACCTTCCCTCCCTTAAGTTTGGGTGTCAGATACTTTGTCTCAGCAACAAGAAAAGTAATTAAGGCAGTGAGAATATAGGTATTTATGCTCACCCCACCCTGCTCAATAACATCTGCAGATGACACCCTAATATCCTATATCACCAGGTACTGAGTCTGTACGTTTCAGCTGTACAATTTTTAAAACTTGTTCTTTTAAAAAGTATTTGTGTATTTTAACAGGAAGAAATTTCAAAGTATTAAAACTCTCCACCCGTTCTACCTTCACGTCACTCAATTCGCTTTCCAAAGGGAACCAATACTACCTATTATTACAGGGATATTCTATGTCTAGGCAAGCGTCAGTGTGTAAATACTTTGTTTCCTACCACTAGCTGGCTCCATGAAGATCATTCTGTAACAATGCATGACTGAGCTGTCTCATTCATTTTAGCAGCTGCTTTGTATTACAACATTTCCCTCCACCATGACTTATTGAACCGGATCCCTTCTGATAGGCATTTAAGTTCCAAGTAATTCACTATATCAAAATACGCTGCAATGAACATTCTCATGTCTACTTCTTTGCATATGCATGTCAGTACATCTGTGTGATACTTTTCCAAAAGTAGAATTTCTATGTCACAGAGCCTATGTGTTTAATTCTTTAATAAATATTGCTAAAACTAATAATTGCTACACCCAAAGTGAATGAAGGTAAATCCTTTGAAGTTGATAAGCTGAAAGGTGGAAAGTGATATCTCTTTGTGATTTTAATTTGCATTTATTTTAAAATGAGTGAGAGCAAGCACTTTTTAAAAACTGCTATGGATTCAAGGCCTTATATTTCTGTTTTCTGTGAACTCTGTGCTTATATTTTGTTTATTTTCTATGGCCTAAGAATATTTTTAATATTAATAAATTATTGCTTTTTCATATAGGTTTTAAATATCCTTTTAACTGTTTAATTTGATTTTGATTTTGTCCTTTGTGCTAGGTGTCAGATCTTTAGATATATTATCACTAATCCTAAGAAGGTATGTTTCATCACTCTAACAGACCTTTGGGAAAACTATGGATCAGAAAGGGTGAGAGGCTTTGTCACTATCAACCAGCTAGGAAGTGGGGGCAGGAGACAGCTGAGCACAGATGTCTGTGGCTCGAAAGCCAGGCAGGCTCCTTTTCATCCCCTTGGGAAGACAATGTCCTCTGCACCGTCACAGGCTGTGCAAATCCTCAGTCCATTTGTACTTAGCTGGGGAAGTTGTATTTTTTAGCAGCCCTCATTATTAAGACCATTGTAGATTTCCATTTCCTTTGCTGGGTGCTGGTATGAGTAAGTACACAGCCTCCAAATGTATTCTCCTGATCATTTCTCCAAAGAAGTTCTCACACCTGGGCCCTTGCATGGCTTGTCTGTTTCCTCCATCCCCCTCATCCTTGCTGCCCCTCTGTCCAAGTGCCTTTCATCTGACCATCTGGGCATCTTCCTAACTCCACCAGAAGAAAAGTCTCTTTTTCCTTCACTGTGGCTAGAGCTGTACTTTGCTCTGTTGCCCAGAGTAGGTCCCTTCTATGCCATTACCCTTGAGGGTCAAGAGGCAGGGACTATGTCAGGGGCATTCCAGACTCCTCATCACCTGGACCAAGACCTGACAGATCACACAGTGAGCAAATCCTTGGAACAGCAATGAATGGAGAAGTCTATCACATACTGACAAAGAGCTGTGCCCCAGAGTGGGAGAATTTGGGTTTGAACCCAGCTCACCTACTTGTGGAGAATGTGACCACAGGCCAATTTAGTTAACTTCACTAAACTTCACATTCTGCATTGGTAAAATAATTTTACAACATATGTTAGTGGAAAGGGAGGTTGCAGCTCAGTGGTAGAGTGTTCACTGAGCATGCCTGAGGTTCTGAGTTCAATCTTCAGCCCTGAAAGAAAAATATGAGCTACTTCCCAGGCTGAGCATCAGACATTATCAGATTATCCTTGTGCATGACCTGTGAATATGCAGAATAGAGTAATTCACTCATTAGCCTGGAATATGATAAAGATGTATGTCAGGAGATCAAAGTTCTAATCATAGTTTTGCCCCAGACTGGCTTCACAAACCCACCTAGAACATCCTCTGCAACCCCGAAGTGCTGGATTTGCTGGGGGGAAGCTCTCAAGTCTGTGAAGGAGCTGCAGTGTGGCTCAACACTCGCTGAGCTCATTGTGCTCTGCTTCACTAGTCCCTGCTCTCTAGATCGCTGGAACATAGCATAGCCAGGCACAAGTTCACTCTGATAATATTAGTAAATGAATGAAAATTTGTATTTACAAACATGCATATTTGTATTGCATGGTTTTATTAATCTAATATTATTAAGATAATGATTGCAATGTAATAGGCTTTAATAATCTTAGTAATACATGCAATACCCTGTTAATACACATTGTCATCATGCTACATGTCTTGAGGATCTGTGTGCCAGATACGCAGACATCCAGGCCCTAGGTGGGTCCTAATGATTTTGCTTACGTGGGGTACAGGGTCAGGAGCTGTATTTTTAAACAGGCATCCCAGCTGCTGCTCTAAATGAGTGAAGTTTAAGGAACCCTGCTTTGGTTAGACAACTTCTCCACGCTTTGGAAGCATGAATAATTTCCTCCCATATTTAGGAATTCTAGAGAGAACATGATGCTTTTGATTATCCAGGGGTTTGTGCATTCCAAGGGACAACCAGCAGGAAATTGCAACATTTTACATGATCTGTTGCCTCCACAAACCTGGAATGAAAGGTGCACTTTATTGGGTGGGGTGGGTGAGTAGGGAAGAGGTCCTCTCCGTCCAGTCCAAACCGTCAGAACATGTCAAACGAAGCTAATATAAATGTCAGCATGCAGCTTTCTGTCGTGAAATCCGAGTTCGCTGTAACGCAGTTCATTTTCCTCCTTCCAGCTCCGTGGATGCTATCAGCTGATGTGTCTGACAAGCATTTCCTACACCAGAATAAAAGCCGTTTCAGCAGTTCTCAGGAGCGAGTCGCCACGTGTGCCTGTGGAATTCGCGTCACATTTGGTCTCCACGGGCCCCCCAGCCTCCCAGCCGAAAGCCCTGAAGCTATCTCCCGGAGCCATCACACCAGCGCATAATGACCGCTGGAGGATGGCGTTATATAGACATCCAGTGGAGGAATTAATTATGGGGAACATGAAGTCCCTCCAGGAATAGACTGAAGATTTAACACCTCCCAGGTGGATCCCGTGCCATTAGAATGAGGAGCAGCTCTGTTGGCTCCTTGCAGCACAGCGCCGCTCTACATAACAATGGCCGCGAGGTGCCCCTGATGGTGCTCCTGTCAGGCACGGGTTATCTTTCAAGGGAGAGGTGCCAGATTGCAAGGAGGGCCAGCCTTTGGCTGAGGATCTTTTTTTCCTCCCATTTGTCACTTGTTTCATTATTTACCTATTCTATGTCTTTAAGCTTACCTTAAAAGGTAGGGGTTCTCAGAGAAAACGAAACATCAAAGCCCATCCTAATGGCGAATTATAATGACTATCCAGGCTCTTTTGGTAGAAGTCAGGGTATACACTTGGCCAGCAAAATCCCCATCTAAATATTTTCAGTCAGGGGCCAGTAGGGGTGATGTAAAAGAGCATCCTCTGAGTCTCCCATAATTTCACTTAGGTCTAACACAGCTGCTTTCGTACAAACCGAAGGCTGATCCATCCTGCCGGGAGTTAGGACAGTGCTGCCAGCCTTGCTTACAGCCAGGCTGACTTCTTCCTGTGTTTTATGAAACATGTCATGGATATTGTCCTTTAAATGCATATTTTTATTCTGTACCTTGCTAGAGGATGCTGGGCAAGCAGAGAAAATATAATTCAAGGGAAAATAGAGAAAACAAAGGAGGAAAGAACGGAAGGAAGACAAAATAACACACACCCTACAATATAGGATTTAGTTTATGAAAATTGCAACAGCTAAAAAAATTACTTGAATTGTCACTTGTTCACAAAAATACTGGAAATAACGTTGTGTAAAGAAAAGCCTCTCAGTGTCAAAATGGATCATTTAAAAGGTATTTAGATCAAAATCTAAATAGTTTGACAACAAACTTGACACTTCCCCGGGTCGCAAAGGCACAGGTAGTATTGTGTGAGGAGTGGCGGGGGTAAACACCACACAAGCGCGCTCACACACTTGCACAGGTTTCCCTCCCTGCCTGAGGCATGGTTCCAGCTCTCTCCTGCCGACACGACCCTTCATCACCTCCCCAAAATCACATCCAGATGACCGAAATGTGATGATGGGGGAGTGCGGCAGCTGCAGGGCTTATTGATGATTCGCGTGGAGCTGCAGAGAAGAAGGCAGACACAAAGGTCTAATAACCCTCTGCACACACCTCCTCTCAGCCTCAAGTGCTGCAGGAAGTGCACAGGTATTTTGCCCCTGAGACCTGTGTGTCCCAAAGAAAGCAGCTGTCTGTTCCCATGGCAGGAATTGACCCGCAAGTTCTCATAACTTGGTATTTGAGAGGGGAGCAAAACCAAAACCCCCTGGATTTTGGATGTTGTGCAGAAGACCGCTTTGGGAATGGAGGATCCTGTCTGCGTGCATGTGGTTGTGCACCTGCGTGACCTCGAGGAAGGATTCCTGGCTCTTTGACACTGTCACACTGAAGTTCTTCCTTAAGTTCTCCACCACCCCTTCTATTCCACCCACCGGCTTGTCTCTCTGCTCTAAATCTACCAATTATTTCCTTTAAGTGTCAGCAGTATACCAGAAACAACGAGATATAACCTTTCCTCACGTCGATGCTGTTAAACCATTACTTGAAACTGAAGTCGCACTTGTCAACTGCGACTTCAGTCACTAATAACTACTTCAGAAGTGCTAGAGGTGTCTGGGCTCTTAATGCTGTGGCCCAGGGCTCTGGGAATGTCTTTACAGGTCATTTAGAACCATCCATCTGATCTGTGGGAAGATCAGTCAATCTTTCAGCTGAGTGCTTCTCTCTCTTCCCTTCCCTGCCAGGCCCTTTATTTGTTCTCTTAGGGCCAGACTGGGGAATGATCTTAGGCAGCCGTATCGACCACTTAACTTGTAAAGACTTTGAGCTTCGGGCATCACTGTGTGCTTGGATCCTGAATTCTGTCACCTGCCTTGGAAGACTTTTTTTTCTCTGTTTTTTTCTCTTCTGTGGTTTCATTGGATTCTTCCCTAAAAAACCTTTTAACCAGCTGTGCACGCATGACACAGCAAATAGAAAGGGGCGTCTAGCTGTCAGTTGATATGAACATAGATGGTCTTAGGAAGGTTTTGAGACTCCCTGAGATGATGATTTTAGGGAGTCTTTATCCTGTGCCTGTGAACTTTTAGGTGTTTTTTCTCTTCTTTTGGAAGTTGAGATGTACTTTATAGTTTAGGTTAGTCTTGGTTTTTTATTTTATTTTAACAAGCTAACAGTTATTGAAAGTTGCTTTGCAATTGTTTACCCTTTAACACATTCACACATGTTCTAGTAGATGCCCATTTTACAGATGCAGTAATGCAGCACTTAGAGAAGTTAGCCAGTATCACCCAGTTAGGAACTGGAAAAAGCTAGAATCTGAATCCAGGTGCATGACCCAGGTACCTATCCTAAGTCACGACCTCATTACTTTTCTCTCTTGATAAAAAAAAAAAAAATCGATACTGTATGAGCTGTAATTTGTCACACTTATATTTGTAAATAGTTATTAGTTATTTCAAAGTTATTGCAACTCTGAGACACATGGAAGCCTCGCCTTGAGGACATCTCCAACCACCAGCCAACCATATCACCCAGGGTATGCAGAGAAATAATGTTAAAAACCACAAGATGAATTTTTAATGGGTGAGGGTGCCAGCTGAAAGGTACGTGGATTTCAGAGATGGACCAGGGGCGTTGATACAGGGGCGGTTCCCATGTCTATTTGTCTCTTTTGCTCTTTCTGTCTTCTCACCTTCTTTGAATTCTCCCTGCCTTTACTGTCCTCTGTAGAGTTCTTAGAATATTTGAGAAAACTCTAATTATTAAAAAAAAAAAGAAAACTCTAATTATACTTAGGGAAAAGTTCCTTTGTCCCTTATATGAAAGTAATAATGCTAGTGCCCAGTACTCAGGCTTTCCCTTCTTCAATTCCTGATGCATTTTCTACTGAATCTATTTTTTCCTCACTTTCTGCCCTGAACAGTTGCATGACACTGCTGCGCTGCTGTTCACCACCTGCTTCCCCAAGAAAGTACACTTTGAGAGCCAGTGAATTATTTCTTTTTTTATGATTCCTTTGCGGGCAGGAACCTCATGAGTGGCAGGTGCTGGGTGATCCTTTGATTTAGGTCAGGGGATGCCTTGCAGTTGCTGGGGATCACTTGTTCCTTGCCTGTAACAAAGTACAC